>NW_016813202.1:2837299-2861322 GCF_001698545.2 Rhinopithecus bieti
TCTAAACTACCTGCAAGCTCCTCTTCCTCTGTTTTCGCCGTTTTTCTGCCTCCGCCTCCCCAGTAGCTGGGACTACAGGCGCCCGCCACCTCGCCTGGCTAGTTTTTTTTGTATTTTTTAGTAAAGACAGGGTTTCACCGGTTAGCCAGGATGGTCTCGATCTCCTGACCTCGTGATCCACCTGTCTCGGCCTCCCAAAGCGCTGGGATTACAGGCTTGAGCCAACGCGCCCGGCCGGATTAATTCTTGAATACCTACAAGACACCAGAATATATTTATATCTGCTACTTTTATAATATGCTACGTTATATTTTGCATTCATTATTTCTGATCATCACACATCTAACCACCAAAACCAGCATAAAGTGTAAATATTGCCTCATTTTATAGATGAGAAAAGCATGACTGAGGAAGCTTAAGCCGAGAAAGTATGGCTAAGGAGGTCAGATTGCATGTAGGTGGCATTCTTGGCTTCCTAAACCAGTACCAAGCTACTGTCCACTGCTCCCCAAATCTGAGCACTACTCTGCTTCCACTGACATATCTGTGTCACACACTGAAGGAGACAAAATGGTCCAGTGGTCAACAGGGCTGCGAATTGCACTTCAAATAAAATAACTCTCCGTGCATCTTACCTAAACAGCTGCCCTCCTGCTATCAGTGAGAGTGTGTCACTCATCTGAGCATTTTTTTTTTCAAATATTAGGACAGGAAAAATGTAAGAAGCACTGTTTCTCGATAACTACTTATGTTTCAAATACACCCTCTGCTCTCCCTAATAGAGAGAAGAAACTTGAAATTTTATGATGTATTTCCCTCATTCTTTTTTTCGAGCAAAACACATAGCATAGAGCAAGTGCTAAGAAAATGTAGTAATATCATGAGTTTTTATCTTTGAGTGACTAAAAATATGCCAGGTACTTTTCAGCACCTTCTATATAATTTATATCATCAGTATAGCTTAATGGAATTAATTTAATCAACGAATCCAATGGAAACCAATTAATCCAGTGGAAACCCAGTGAAATAAGCATTATCATCCCATTTTACTGATGAGGAAATAAAGAATTAAAGACATTAAAAATACTTACTTAGGTTCCAGCTACCATGAAATAAAGGATATAGGATTTTTTTTTTTTTTTTTAAGAGAGATGGGATCTTTCTCTGACACCCAGGCTGCAGTTCAGAGGCACTGTCATAGCTCACAGCAGGCTTGAACTCCTGGGCTCAAGTGATCCTCCCCACTCAGCCTCCTGAGTAGCTAGGACCACAGGTGCACGCCATTGCATCCGGCTCCTCCATGCTATTAAGCTATTACAATAATTACAGTAATGGTGAGACTAAGGAAGACAACGATGCTGTTAGAAAGACCATGTGAGGGAGTGCTTGTGAGCACATCATCTGCTGCAGATTTTCTGGGGGCAAACCTCAGCCGTGACACTGATAGTGAGCAATCTTAAATAAGCAACTTCATCTTCATATGCTCAGTTTCCTCTTCTCTAAAATGAGTGGAATAATAGAACTTGCTTTATAGAGTTACTGTGGGAATTAAATGAGTTAATATGTGAATCACTTAGAGCAGTGCCTGCACCTACATGTCAGTGTAGCTGTGGTTATTAACTTCTCAACCCTTTTATCTTTTCTGCTTATTTCCAGGCCCATTTCAGATGTCACTGGATTTAGAATAGCTTTTTCTAGATCCCCCTTTTCCAATCCAGCACTTGCCCCAGCAGAGGGACTCTTTCCTGCTTGCCATTTCCTGCTTGCCATTCTCTTCCTGGAGAGCCATTCATGTACTTCCTGATGTTACGGCCATTTAAATGGTTTATCTTTTTCTCTATTCATTCTTTGAGGACAGAGACTTTGTTTTGATTGATGTGTTCAAAGTGTGCTGGAATGAACTTAACTGAGCATATGTTAATTTCAAAACTCCTGCTCCCTCAGATTACGCATAGTATTCCTATTTATTTATTATTTATTTGAGACGGAGTTTTGCTCTTGTTGCCCAGGCTGGAGTGCAGTGGCATGATCTCGGCTCACTGCAACCTCTACCTCCCGGGTTCAAGTGATTCTCGTGCCTCAGCCTCCCGAGTAGCTGGGATTACAGGCGTTCACCACCATGCCCAGCTAATTTTTCTATTATTAGTAGAGATGGGGTTTCACCATGTTGGTCAGGCTGATCTCAAACTCCCAACCTCAGATGATCTGCCCGCCTCACCCTCCCAAAGTGCTGGGATTACACACGTGAGCCACCACGCCCAGCCTTGCATAGTATTCCTATTACAGTGCACAGTGTCTAAATCTGTGCTTTAAGTGGGAATGGTCTTGAGCCTTCCTTTCTAAAAGTCATGGTGGTAGTTTCCTGTTTGAGGTGTTGTCAAAGTTAGATTATCCTCTGTTACATATATCTAAAAAAAACAAAATCTGGAAATGAAAAGTCAAAAATCACTAGCCTGAGTAGGAGTTGATATTCTAATTCTAGCTCATGCACTTCATTACTGATTTCTGATTATTTATTAATGGTCAAGTTAAAGCTTAGTAGTTACGAAGGTACTGCTGATCACCTCTGTTAAGACTCTGTTGCCTGAAGTTTGCTATCTCTGTGGTCGTCTTTGCCTTTCCTTGACTGCATCTGCTATTAGAGCAGTAAGAGTGTTTACGGAGGATAACACAGTCCTAGCAGCAACTTTTTCATGTAGAGTGTTTGTTTCTATTAACAAATTATGATATAGTCATTTATCTTTTAAATATTATTTCTGGAGATCTAACCAGCAAGCTCTAACCTAGAGCACAATATTGAAGAAATGCAACCAATTAATACAATGTGGCCCCTTCTCACTAGACTTTACCACTTGCTATTATCAACCAAAACACACTCCCAGGTTCTTTCAGTATATATATACTATAAATATAGTCTGTATTCAGAAGTCTATATTCAGAAGTAAGTCAGTACATACTCTTCTGTGGCTTCTAAATTGCAATGATGCCTCTACACATTTAAACTTTTCAAGTAATTCCATGTGAAAGCTTCCTGCTTCGGTCATTCCATAACTCTCTCAATTAAATTAGCTTATCATTAGTTAATTGTTTTTATTTTTCCAGCCAGGGCATTTTCTGATCTTATGTCCAGGCCTCTTTTAACTCCAGCAAACCTTCTTTGTAATTCCCTTACAAGCTAGAACAGAAAAGGCTCTCCACACTAGCCCCCATTGCTCAAATAGACAGAAGATCCAAAGAACACAGTGCATGACTTTGTCTCCCAATTGGAGGCTCCATGTCCCGCACCTTTAATTCCCTTCAAACTCCTCTTCGTTTTCAATAAACAGTTAGCAGTGCTACTTTCCTTAGATAAAATGAATGTTATACAGGGCTCTGACAGATCTGCTTTTAAAACAAACACTTAAAAGAGATTGTTTTCATAATTCCTTCCAAAGAAGATTATACCTTTGAGTATAGTCAGTACCACCCAGATACTGGAAGCCCTCAGAGAAAGTGAGTTGGCTGTGAATCATCATGATGAACTGCATGATCCGTAAAGATCACAAGGATTTTCAGATGATGGGCCGTCAGAGTAAACACCTGATCTCACATTTTGCATAGATTCTGGCTGGCAGTGGAGGACTTGAAAAAGAGGCCTATTAAAGAAGTGCCCTCAAGAGTTCAGGAAATATGGCAAGAGTTTCTGGCTCCTGGAGCCCCCAGTGCCATTAACTTGGATTCCAAGAGTTATGACAAAACCACACAGAACGTGAAGGAACCTGGACGATACACATTTGAAGATGCTCAGGTGGGTGTACGGTGGGCCTCACGTCACAAATGTGCTTCTGAGAAGGTGATTGTTGGTTATATTCATTTTATTTTCATTATAAATGGCAGCTATTTCTAACATTTTCAATTAGGTAGCTGTAAAACAACTTTAACTGATCTAGGAAGGAACAAAGACACATTAAACTGAATAGATTTTAAAACCTGGGAATATTTTCTAAGTTTGAATATTTTATATGAAGGGACATATTTGAAATAATTTAAAACTTTTACTTCATTTTCTACTCTGTTCCCCAATAAGTGAGCAAACATTATCTAGTGATGGCCCCATCTCAGTAAAAGATTTTTTAAAACATTTTTTTAAAAAGATTTAAAATCTTTAAGGCATCTTCAATGTAGAGATTCTAAGACTCTGACATTCCTGAATTATTCATTATTATAAATTATTCAAACTGAATTAGCTTAAAGTTATGTCAAACTCAAACCAGTTTTATCTCTGGTGAAAAAAAATCAAATATTAGATTCTGACATTTCTTAAATTTTCAAGTTAATTGTTTAGCCTACAGAAAGAAAAAATAAAGAAAACTGATTCTAATTTCCTAAGACAAATTGTTAGTCATCTTTTCTCAAACTGGATCTTAATTTCCTTTGTAAAACAACTTGAATTTCTGCATTCTCTAAAAAAATATTGATACTCAAGAAGAAAAATCAACTTCTTTTGAGGGGATAGTGTTTGCTGATAATGTGGTATTTTATTTTATTTTATTTCATTTCATTTCATTTCATTTCATTTTTGGAAACAAGGTCTCTTTCTGTTCCCTATAGTGACATGATCATGGCTCACTATAGCCTTGGCCTCCCAGGTTTAAGCAATCCTCCTACCTCAGCCTCCCAAGTAGCTGGGACCACAGGCATGCACCACCATGCCTGGCTAATATAAAAAAAAAAATTTTTTTTGTAGAGACAGGGTGGGTCTCCCTATGTTGCCCAGGCTGGTCTCTGACTCCTGGGCTCAAGCAGTCCTCCCACCTTAGCCTCTCAAAGTGCTGGGATTACAGGCATGAGCCACTGCACCCACTCCCTAATGATGTGTTGAGGTTGGTATTTAAATCAGAACATGCATACTCCATAATTTCTCAAACTTCTTTTGGAGAAGAATATTAATTCTAAAAGTACCTTTTAAAACACACACATTACTAAAATAAAATATAGAAGACAAAGAATGAGATACATGAATATCCTTCCTTATTTCCATGCTCTACAGAAAATATATTTCTCCTTGGCTTTCATTTAAAGAAATCAGCAACTGTGTAGAAAACTAACATGACTTTTAACAGTGACTGGATACCTATCCCATGTGGTTCAGCCATGGTCTCCGATGTAGAAATGATTACACTCTAGAGAGACGCATGACAGAGAGCAGACCGGAAATTCTGGCCCTACTGCTCACTTCTCCGCTGATCTTTCTTTCTTTCAGTCCAAGATAAAATGTCAAGCATCTTTCTAGAGGCAACAATGTGTAACATGTTTGGAATGCCCTTCCTGAGGTTTAAAAAAGAACTTTTTTTGGTTATCAGTGTCACGTAAAAATATTCTTGCCTAAAAGGATCCTCTTTTCTTATAGAAAAAAAAAAATTTCTCTAGAAAACATTACCACTTGGCCCTAGATTTGTTTTCAGGTAAGCTCAGATATTTAATTCTAGTTTTTCTGTGGTTTAAAAAAAATCCTATCATTAGCTAAATTGCCTGGGTTCTGATTTCAGCTCTGCTCTGTGACCACTTCTCCATGCCTCCGTTTCTTCGCCTGTAAAATGGACATAATGGTTACCAAGCCCGTAGGGGTTTTGTAAGGCTCACACTAACTAATACAGGAAAGCACTTAAAAGAGCACCTGCCATATACCCAAGTATATCTGAGCACTTATTACCCACACCCCATGCTTCGTAACATGTTTATTATTCCTTTAATCATCACAACAATGCATTTTATAGATTAGAAAATTAGGGATCAGAGAGATGAAAAAGTTGGCCTAAATCTACCCTATTTGTAAGAGGTAGTTCTTGAGCAAGGTAGAATCTGAATTTCAAAATGCTTCATTCCAAAACCAGCCATTGCTCTACTTTTCAAACAAATTCCCATACAGTTCCAAACTTAACATTCTTTGAAGATCACCCTTGGGCTAGGTCTTGAGACTTAATCCTGAATGTCTTTAAATGGGTTTAAAGTAACTTCAAATTATTGCTGCTATGTTTAAGACCAGAGAACTGGAGTCATTTCTTGAAACAGGTATTTTCTTCAAGAAAAAAAAAAAAAGAAAGAAAATTTGGACATTCAGAATACTCTCCAGTAGTTCCAAGCTCTACACCTAACTGGTATTTCACTAGAATAGGAAGATCAAGACACATGTTAGCTCCCTGAGCTGCAGTAGACCAGAGAAGAATCTCCCTAGATTGGGTCAAGATTGAATTGAATGAGTACCTTTTCCTTTTTTTTTTGACTTCTTTGTCTACCAAAATTCATCCTCAAAACAGAATATTGCAAACTTCTTAGGGGTGAATGATCAAATATTTACCTAATCTGTCACTGAGTAAGTAATAAGAAAGAGCACACAAATTTGGAGACTTAGCAATTAAATATCACAAAATTTATTTTTGGACTTGTGCTCTGACCCAAGGTGGGTGTGGAAGACAATTTTCCATGCAATTTGTACCAAAGAGATGATCTGATTCATCTGGGCAGTTGGCACCCTTACAGTAAATGTAGAGGCCAAAAGTATCCAGGGTGATTACTCAGTCTGAGTTAACATTACTCACTTCAGGCCTGGAGTAATTTTAAGAGACAGCAAATTTAGTTGTATTCTCTAGTGATCTATATAAGTCAACAACTTGATTTGAGGTTATTTTCTGACATTTTATTAATCAAATTCCATTTTTTTTATGACTGGATGTGATTTGCCTCCTCAGTAGCTCCTAAACCAATTTAAACAATGATCCCATGAATGAGATATTGAATTTGAAGATCTAAATGTCCTGTAAATAGAAGGTATTCTAATCAGCATTGTTATTACTATTTTTAGCTGCTACTAGATTTGTTCTTTAGTCATGTGTGGCATCATAATATTTTACTTTTCCCAAGAAATAATAAAGAAGCACCTCAACCATTATTTCTTTTTAGGAGCACATTTACAAACTGATGAAAAGTGATTCATACCCACGTTTTATAAGATCCAGTGCCTATCAGGAGCTTCTACAGGCAAAGAAAAAGGTATTGGTTTTTTTGTGAGTTGTTTTCTCTTGACCTTGTTCTCAGTTATAATTATCTGGAGTAATTACCTCTGCTGAATCCAGGGTATTGGACTAATGGTAAGTGAACATACTCCAAGACCCTCCCCCAAACCTTTGCATTTTATAAGGGCCATTTAAGTTGTTTCTGTTTGTTTATTGCTTATTGTATTACTTTCTGTTTGTTTGTTTCTGCAGATGTTCATGCTTTGCAAAATTTATTAGAAGCTGTTTTCATGTTTCATGTTAGTCTTCTGTATGCCTAGTTTCAAGGAATCAAAATTACAAAAAAGAAAAGAAAGTAACAAAGTCATTAGGTCAAAAACTTCAAGAGGGGTTTCTTTGCTTAGTAAGCTAGAATGTATGTTTTGAACCACAGGCCTCATAACTGAAAGTAGACTCACCTTTTTCAATAATAGATGACAAAATGTAGGAATGTTTGCTTCCGAATATTTTCATTTAGCATTTATCCTGAATCACTTAATATCCCTGTGATGAATTTTATACACCTAGCATGGTAGCCAAGCACATTATGGGAGCATTGTAGTAGACCTCACTATTCAACAATGTTAATAATCAATGTCTCTCTGTTCGTAGCTCCTTATGCAATCGATGTAACAGGGAAGAGAAAACCTGGACATAAACATCAACACCATTCATTATTTTTAATGTTAAAATAGTTCACAGCTTCTTGAAATTCTGAGTTTAAATTATAATTTTGTGTAGTTCATGATCATCATATAGGCTAATAAGATTTTTTTAAGTCCATTGCCTTTACAACTGGAAATGCATACTTTGTAGTAACACTATCCAGTACAGCAGTCACTAGCCACTTGGGACTGTTTAAATCTTAGTTAATTAAAATTATACAACGTTGTAGCCAAATTTCAAATGCTCAATAACCACAGCTAGAGACTTCTGTATTGGACAGCATAGAATGAGATTTCCATCCTTTTGGAAAGTTCTATTAGACATTAATGCTCTATAGAATTAATGATGTTGTCAACAGAAATTTTTTCTGATAAAAGTTTTGAGGAAATTCTGAGGATATGCTGCTAGATTTTTAAATATTTAGGCTCTGCAAATGTCAGTATAAAGCCTTCACATATCTACTTCATTTCGGCTTAATTTGATTTTGCTTGAATCACACCATTTTGTTTGTACAAGGGAAGTTTTTGGTGTTAGCACTAATGAAAGCAGAGCCCATGTCCTATGAGAAGAAGCCTCACTCGGCAGCTCTCCTACCTCCATGGGCCTTCTGATTTAGAACATGGATTTGGCGTTGCATCATTTCATTATCCTGTCTTTTTCTGCTCTGTTTTCCTTGCTTTTTTTTTTTAATCTTCCTTTATTTCCCTTCACCCTATCCTACCCCACATACGTAAGTCTGGAAACTCAATGGATCGCAGAACATCTTTTGAAAAATTTGCACAGAATGTGGTAAGTTTTATTTTTTGAGGAATTATGAATCATTAAGTCCAATGAAATTTTTCCAATTTTCCTATTTCTAGCCCTGTTGCCCACCTTGCATTCTTGATGTAACAGCAAAAGTGTTTCTTTTATTCAAATTCAGAACTTTATGTTTTCTGCTTATCTTTCTGTCCCATCCCTTTCCAGAGTAGAAAAAGATGTTACATGTGAACAAGTATCTGTACAGAACTAAAGTTTGAAAAGAAGTTTATATTACAATATATAAAAGGAAGGAATAATAATTATTCTTTATATTTTTATTTTTATTCCTCATATTCCTTTCTTTATTAAAGATAGTGCATGTATTTCTATGCTCCTTCCCTTAGCCCTTCCCGAAGCTTAAAATATTAAGAACAATGAGGGTTCTATGCTTTTTATTTCTGCAGAGAGAAAATGATCTACTAAGCAGTTTAAAGCTAAAGATTTTATGAGTGGTGGTTGGTGACAAGATATACCCCACCAAAGACCCACTAGCCTGCCTTTCTTACTCCTTATTTTTCAGGAAGGTATTGAAAACTGTTGCATAAATCACCTGAGAAACCAGTAGTTTTCCTACCAGTGTTTTCTTAGTATCTTGCCATGTGTTTTGATGATATATATTTGTTGTAAGATTCTTTTTTTTGTATTGTGCCAGTGCCTTTGGAACTTTCTGACATTGTGTAAGCTCAAACTAAAGCCTTCAACACATTTATTTTTATAGGGCAGAAACATCCCTATTTTCCCATGCCATAAAAACTGTACACCAACACTGAGGGCCAGCACTAACCTGTTATGAAAAGAGGTAGAAAAATCTTGGTTTATACTCAAGTTTGTCTGCATTGTCTGTTGAGTTGTGTGGTTAAGCTCCATGCTGCTGTGTGTGTGTGTTGTGGCTTTTGCTGTGATGGCCAGTTCAGTGGAGTTATGTGTGTTGAAATGTGAGCAAACTGGATTCAACAAAGATATGGTTTTGTTTTCATTTTCCTTCAAGGATCCTTGTGGTGGGGAATGTTATTCACTTCTACTTGTGAATTACCATTGCAACGGTACACAGAGTATTTGAAAGAATTTGAACAGTAATATATACTGTGAACATTCAATGTGATTGCATGAGTTAAATGGATAGAGAATGATGGACTCCAGGAATGAATCACATTGTAAATAAACTTTATGAAATTTTGGCTGGCACTGTTGGAACCTGTGTTCTTTAATAGAGAATTTTCTGGAGCATGCCTCGTAAGTCACCATGGGGCAACAAAGATAATGTCAAAAAATTCTCCAAGATTTTGCTGGAGAAAGTGACTATCAGATAATAAGGTACTCTGTGTACCGTTTAAGAAGCATTTCAAGTTAATCATTTTCAAATGTAATGCTGACAGAATATACTATTCTTGAAATTACAATGGAAATTTCTGTGATATAATTTAAAACAGTGATGCAACCCAGGGAAGATGGAAAGGGGAAGTCAAATGGTTGTCTTTCTTCCAACATCATATCTAACCCACTTGTCAAACTCTTAAAATAGCACCATATGGTCACACACTGCAAACTTTAAGAAAGGGCCAACAGGAAATAAGGGGAAGAGAGGACTGATCATCCACACCTTCAACCAAAATTCACACAAATGCCACCTCTGTTCCAAACTGTGTGCTATGTCTTGGGACCATGTAGAAAGGATAGACTTACAGCCATGTCCAACCCTTTGAATGCAAGGACTTTTTTGCTTATCTGTGGTGGCGGATATTATAAAAATTATGCCTGGCCCTTTTTTTTTAAGATTATTTGTCATTAGTGTTTAGTGTTTTTTATGTGTGGCCCAAGATAATTCTTCTTGCAATGTGGCCTAGAGAAGCCAAAAGGTTGGACATCCATGGTAGAGCTTGATTTCAAAGGTACCCAATGGTATAGACAAAATGTTAGGATGTACAAGGGAAAGATAAACAATTTCTACTGGGTGTTAGGTAAAGGAGGGAGGGCCCATATGTAATCTGAGAATTCCCAGAAGTTACATTTAACTGAATTTGGAGGATTTCACTGGACCAAGAAGAGCAACTACCTTCTTTAAAAAAAATGGAAAAAAAACTGGAATTACTGAAGGAAAAGAAGTTGAGTACCATACACACACACACACACACACACACACACACAAACCATAATAATAACTTTCAGGCACTGTTGCTTAGTGTTAATCCTTTTCCATCCAGGAAAATAAAATGCAATCTTTTTTATGTAATACTTTTATTTGGGTGTTATTCTGAAGAAATGGAGTAAGGCAATTGGAAAGGTTCTCTGAATTTCCCCTTGGTTTAGTGTTCCATATTTACAACTTAAGGGTCAGCAGCTGTATCAAGCATCTTAGATCTTTACATACTAAATTTTATGAAACACTTTTATAGGATCAATAAAATAATTTAATGTAAGACAAAGAATGGGTGATTTTATTACAATCAGATAGACTTAATGGAGTAAAGATGGAATTTACATAAATATTTTAAAGGAATCCTCTACGGAGGTTGCTTTGGTACATACAGGGAGGCTACAAGGTCAACAGTATCTCAGAAAGAAATGGAATAGGGGAAAATAGTAAACAAGTATGTAGTCTAGGAAAATAATGGAGAAAAACTCACATTCATTGAGTATCTGCCATGTACCAGGCTCTGCACTGGGCGCTTCATAATATTATCTAATTTAATCCATGCGCTGACTCTGTAAGGTAAGTATTATTACATCCATTATTTTACCCATTTTGTTGGTAAGAAATTTAAAGGGTCAAAGGAGGTGCATCGTTTGCCCAGAGTCACATAGTTAGCGAAGGAGCTGGGACTGACTCCAAATGTATTTTGTTCTCTAATGCTATTTCCATGGATCCACCCTGCTCTTTGACATTCTCCCAACTGACAAAAAATAAATAAATCTTGCCACCTGATGATACCCTCCTCCCCAGTCTGGGTCCATTTCCAATGCGTGTCTATTTTAGTAAGTTAATTTACATGTTCCAGCCTAGGGTTTTATAACCGATGTTAGAAAATGGCATTGTTGTTTCTGTTTCACCCCAGAGACAAAATATTTTGCTAGCCAGCTGTTCCAGGGGAGTTTTTGTTAGTTACCCAGACTCATAAACACTTACTAGCACTTTGGAGAAAAATTATAATAAACAACTGAGGATTGCATTGCACTTTCAATCTTCCAAAAAATAGAGACTCCTTTTTGTTTGTTTTGTTGTTGTTGTTTTGGTCATTGTTTACATGCACAAAATCCTGGGAGGTAGTCAGGCAGGTATCACCTTTCTTCACAGACAAAAAAATGGGGGCATAGTGAGGTGAGGGCACCCTGGCCAATATCTCTCAGCTGTTGAGTGTTAGAGCCGGAACTGGAAGCAAGCTTTTTCTTTTACTTTAAATTCATTACTCTTTTTAGATTTTCTTATTATTTTCATCAATCCCAAAATGGGTGGGATAAAAATAACTCCCCTTTGTGTAATGCCCGCACTGTGGTTTGTTGTCTCAGGAAACCTCCTTTTCACTTCTTGTTGTTTACTCTTTTATTTCTTTATTTTTCTTGCTATCAGAGAAGTCTCTTAAGGTTGGTCTTTCAAGGGTTACTATATCCTCTCATACCTTTAAATGTTATTCTTACTAAGTTGACTTTATTCTCTTTCAAAAAAGTTCATATGCTTTAAGGATTATGAAAATTATTTTCTTCATCACCGTCATCAAATCTGACACCACTCTTCAGCCATTAAAATATCACAGCATCTGCTGGGCGTGGTGGCTCATGCCTTTAATCCCAGCACTTTGGGAGGCCGAGGCGGGTAGATCACCTGAGGTCAGGAGTTCAAGACCAGCCTGGCCAACATGGTGAAACCCTGTCTCTACTAAAAATACAAAAATTAGCCAGGCGTGGTGGTGCACGCCTGTAATCCCAGCTACTTGGGATACTGAGGCAGGAAAATCACTTGAACCCAGGAGGCGGAGGTTGCAGTGAGCAGAGATCATGCCATTGCACTCCAACCTGGGTGACAAAAGCGAAACTCTGTCTCAAAAAATAAGAAAAGATAACATGATAGGATAAGGTAAACCATAGCATCTGTCTGCTACACAAACATTAAAGAGGAACAGATAGAAAACAAAGGAAAAGCAGGGTAGGATGACTGATTAGCCACACCTTCAATCAAGATTCATAATCAAGTGCCAACTGTGTGACTCACCTCCTGTCTTGTCTTTGTGTGAAGTAGAAATTAAATCAGTCTGGCTCTGGGCTACAAAAGTAGAAAAGTAAAAATGAATTTTAGAGAGTATTGATGTTGAACGCCCAGGGATTCACCTAATCTAATCTCCTTTTGGAAATATTTTCACCCTATCTTAATGAAGACAATTATCTGTAGAGGCTTTAAAAGAATCAATAGAAAAAAGATGATGCCTCCTTGGCTGTCCCATTCCCTCTGTTCTGGTGTATTTGTGCTGGGGCTTTGAGCCCCTAACTGTGCCCTGGAGACTGCAAGGGATGACCAGAAGTTGTGGAGACTCCGTGAGAGAAATTTAACAGGAGTGGGTTGGCTCTGAAATCAGTTGATCTTTAGGATCAAATCTGGTTTTTTTTGTTGTTGTCGTTGTTGTTGTTTCATTGTTGTCGTTGAGACACAATTTCACTCTGTCACCCAGGCTGCAGTGCAGTGGTGCAATCTTGGCTCACTGCAACCTCTGCCTCCGTGGTTCAAACAATTCTGCCTCAACCTCCTGAGTAGCTGGGACTACAGGTGCCCGCCAACACACCTGGCTAATTTTTTGTATTTTAGTAGAAATGGGGTTTCACCATGTTGACCAGGCTGGTCTCGAACTCCTGACTTCAAGTGATCTGCCCACCTCGGCCTCCCAAACTACTGGGATTACAGGTGTGAGCCACTGTGCCCAGCCCAAATCTGTTTTTAACTCTGCAACTCAATTGTTTAAATGTTAATAGGAGCAAATGTAAATGTAAATCCTCTTATTTGAAATATAAAACAAAGAAGATACAATACTTAGTTCTTTTAGAATGTTCTTTTGATTAAATAAAATTAAATGATTTATCTAAGGCCACTGTGGAATCACTGGTTAATACAGCCTTATACAGATTATATATAAGTGGTAACATCGTAAAAAGAGCCTGGGCCAAGGAATTTGATGTGTTTCTATTTAGGTTTGAAACCTAGTCCTATATATTCTAGCCATGTGAATTTTAAAAAATCATTTAAGGCCGGGCGCAGTGGCTCATGTCTGTAATCTTGGCACTTTGGGAGGATGGCTCTAGGCCAAGAGTTCAAGACCAACCTGGGCAACATGGCAAGACCCTATCTCTACAAAAATAATAATAATTATAATAACAATAAAAGAAAAAATCATTTAAACTGCTGAACCTCAGTTTCTTCACCTCTAGACAACTCTCTCTACCCAGACACAGCTCCAATTCGCATTTTGCACAAATAAATATAAATATTTAAGAATTTGAATTGTATTTAAATATTCTTTTGAAACATTCTTTATTCATTTAAAATGCATTGTAAATGTCTTCCAAATAATTGAGTATTCTTCTACCTGATTCTAATAAACCACGCAAAATTCCTTTGAATGGATATGCCCTGTAATTTTTCTAATCATCTATGAATGGACATTTAGGTTGTTATTTATTTATTCGTTGCTTTTATAGGTCAAAGTACGATAAAATCCAAGTTGTATATTGATTTTCTTTTCATAAAAAAATTGAACTGCTTAAATGGAATGTAAATTTACAAGGGAAGAGGCATCTATTTATCTGTTTTTCCCTCTTTTGTATCTTTATTTTTTCCTTCATGCAAGAGCATACACTAGAGGGAAAAATAACGTATTCTGGAAGGCGGGGATCAGATGTTGTATTCCTGATTTCCGAAACCAACGTGTTACACATTAATGACAGGCCTCCACTGCCAATTAGTCTTCAGTCAGTGAAGAACTGTAGCTACTTTCTGGGAAACTTATATCATTTTTTTTTAAGACACTGTGGAAGACTCTAAGGATAGTTTCTAGTTCCTGGTCAAATGATCTTTAACTTGGTTTTGTTTGTTGTTTGGTGTTTTTTGTTTGTTTGTTTTTGTTTTTAGATGGAGTTTCACTTTTGTTGCCCAGGCTAGAGGGCAATGGTGTGATCTTGGCTAACCGCAATCTCCGCCTCCCGGGTTCAAGTGATTCTCCTGCCTCACCCTCCAAGTAGCTGGGATTACAGGCATGCACCACCAGGCCAGGCTAATTTTTGGTATTTTTTAGTAGAGACAGGGTTTCTCCATGGTGGTCAAGCTGGTCTCAAACTCCCGACCTCAGGTGATCTGCCCACCTTGGCCTCCCAAAGTGCTGGGATTACAGGCATAAGCCACCATGCCCAGCCTAACTTGGATGTTATTAAATGTAAAATCTAGTGTGCAATTTCCCTCCATATTCTAATAACCTGTAAAACTTATAAAACTGTAAGCTGGGGACTACCCTCTGCATGCAGTGTAAACCTGTGAATAATACAGGTGCCACGTTTGGGAATCACAGCCCCACCAGCCCAGCTATGGGGCCAGGGTAGGAGCAGTGCAGTGTCGAAGGTTCTTGGGCAGTCCCTCAGCTGCCCATTCCCAGCACGTTTGGGATGGACCTTGGTTCTGTTCAGGATTGAGCCATGTCACTCCAGGCTGACACTCTGGACTTTATTGATTGGACCTACGCGCACATTAGTGTAAGCAGGCTGTTTTGGAAAGGGTCCTAGGACAACTAAAAGGAAAACATATAAACTTGCCACTGGATTTTTCCTCATAAATAATCCCAATAGAAAAAATTGACCTGGTGGCCTAGGATCCATGCATCTGCTGTTTATATCATTGTTTTTAGATACCAGTATACTAGTTTCTAAATCATTCATTCATCAACAGCTATTAAGTTTTGACTAAGTGTCGGGTTATGTCATACTCTTTGTGGTTAAAAAAGACAGCTTGGCTGTCCTTACTTTCACTTCCCTTGATATCAATTTCTACCACAATAAAGTAGAGACAAGCCTTAGAGTATTCAGAAAGGTCATTTTCTAGATTACATATATATTAACGAAGTTGTAGGCATGGTAAGAGCTCCACAGAGTGAGTCAGATCCTCAATTGACACGAACACCCATCATAATGAAGCAGATTATCTGGTTCGCAAAACATCCATCATAGGACATAAGCAGACTTGGAACTTACGAGAAGGAAGGTTTTGATTTTACATCTCCTCCCCTGTCTGTGAATTTACCTTAAAGAAAGACTTTGTGCATATTATTTTAGGGTTGAGTGCTATGGATTCTGTTGCCTGGGATTACAGACACACTAATACAGGTAAACTATGCTTAAAAATTCCTACTATGGCCGGGAACGGTGGCTAACGCCTGTAATCCCAGCACTTTGGGAGGCCAAGGCGGGCTGATCACAAGGTCAGGAGATCGAGACCATCCTGGCTAACAGGTGAAACACCATCTCTACTAAAAATACAAAAAAAACAATTAACTGGGCGTGGTGACAGGCACCTGTAGTCCCAGCTACTTGGGAGGCTGAGGCAGGAGAATGGCGTGAACCCAGGAGGCAGAGCTTGTAGTGAGCTTAGATCACACCACTGTACTCCAGCCTGGGTGACAGTGCAAGACTCTGTTTCTAAATAAATAAATAAATAAATAAATAAATATATTCCTACTACACCTTCAGTGAAAATAAGTTATAAACTGGCCATTGAGTTTCCCCACCATAGATATTACCAGCAAGCATATGAAGTGTGTCTGCTCAAAGATGAACTATTTTCTCCTCTTTCTTCTGCTATGGACCTGAAACCATCTCATTTGTCATTTTGTAGTTGGCAAATATGGCTATCCATCTTATTTTATTGAAACTGGTGGTGATGATAACTTGCCTGAGGAAGCAATTTTAGTCTCCCTGCAGCATGAGGTAAATCAATTGGTGTGCAATGTATCAGACCATGTAGCCTAATTGAGTTCGGACAATATATCTTCATTTTGCCCTGGTAGCATCGTTAGTTCTTAAGTTGCTGCTCAAGTTCTGTGAGCTCTGAATTGTATCATGGGTTTTTGTCAGTGTCCAATGCAGCCCTGGGGCTTCCAAAGGAATGCTGTGGGACTGCCGAGTAGACGCACCTCATGGTGGGAAATGTCGCCGCTGCTGCTACATATGCCAGGGGCAGAAGTTTCTACAGCATTTCCCAAAGTATTGTGTTCCAGTGAACATGTCTTGGGTTTATGCCAGTAGCTATGAGGCTTCAGCCAGAGACCGTCCTGGGTGCTCTGTATGATAAGTTTACAGCCCAAGAGCATGCATGTGTTCACGCACTACTAGATTCTTTTATCCAACAACAACAGCAAAACAGTTATTGGGAACCTACTGTGGGCCAGGCACTTTGTTCTGAGAATGGATAGGTAAGACAAAGCCCCTGCTCATAAGAAGCTTATGCTTTGCAAGAGGACAGATATGAACACAAATTACTACTTTGGGGATACTACTAACATGCGCACCTAGGTTGACTCATTCTGCTCATGCAAGTTAACTGTTCAGTGAACAGATCTGGCTTTCCACTAACCTCCTTAATATAAATCATGAGAGTTTCTCTTAAAGCAGTGCAGAGTAGGCAGAGAAAGGAAAAGTTAAGGCCTAAGCAAGAGACCTGCCCACTAAACAGTGGGGCCCTGCAAGAGAGAGAGAGACAGAGCAAAGGTGGCACAAGAAAGAGGGTCTGAAGATGGCAAATTCAGGCAAGGACTACTGTGGAGGTTTCCAGTTAGAGAAGCAGAGTACAGAAGAAGGTAATCAAGAACATATTCTGTGCTCTGGATTTACACATGGGCCATCATCATCTACACAGCAGATGAGGGCAAGCTAGAAGAATCTAGAGATAGGAGGATGTGTTTGCAGCATCGGCAGCTACTGTAGTCATCTGCACATTGGATGATAACAACAAAAACTTGGGTGGTAAAGTAGAAGAAATAAAAGCAGAAGAAGACTTGTAGCACCAATAAACTTTTTAGAACATGTTTGAACCAAGTTTACTGGAAGATTTCACAGCAGAAATATAAATGTCACACTGTCTCACTTTGAAATCATGTTATATGACCATTAGCTCATTATGTTGCATTATCACTTTGATTTTATTTGATGATATTTGAACTTGAATTATTTTTCAAAGTGATCTGAATCTCATATTAGGGTACAAAATTGTAGCTCAGTAAAGCAAGGAGATATAGGACTTATATCTTATATGTAATGTACTCTTAGCATTTCTACATTTGGCACAGTACCTTGCAGATGGTCAACTCTCAATCTCAATTTATGTCATTGAATTAAACAGCGTTGAATAGAATGAAAAAGAGTTAAGCAGAATTCCATCAATGGTCTAAAGGGTAATATTTGCACATTATTTTATAAATTTGTTTTAAGTATCTAGGAAAAGATGAATGGAAGTTAAGTTGATATAAAGTTTGGATTTATTATGATGTCCAAATTTAATTTCCACCAAAAATGGAGTCATGTATTAATTATTTCTAGTTGTGAGGTCACTCACTAGGCAGCCCTGGGTGATCAACAAGTCATCTCTTTCAAAATCATTTTCTCTTGCTTATTCTAAAGACACATGTGGCATCATATATATTCATTAGCATTCTTTTATGAAGCATCTTTCAGAAAAGAAAGCCATTTTTATACTGATGACAAGCTGTGGTTTTAATGTATTATTTTCCATAATTTTTGCTAGCACCCAGAAAGCAGTAACACTAAAATAGACAATTTAAAATAGCGATACATTAGACATCTTTATCTAAATTGCATCCATCTATAAGCATGGATGTATTATGTGTATAGCTACAGAAACCTTGGTGCATTTTTCATATGTTTTTGGCTGATACTATACACAAGCCCAGACGGGGCAAAATCTGATGTCCTCTTCATTGTGCACTATATTTTGATGGCTGTTGTCATTGTTTTTGTCAATGGCCAGTATCTAAGAATAATAGGAACACACAGTGGACAATCCTAAATACACTACATATATCTGTAATTTCAACCAGCAGAGGCCATTACTAAAATAGGCTGTGGCAGTTATTGGAAATTTAAAGCACACTCTCTAGAATGCTCTATTATTTCTGGGGGAATAAAAAGTTCATCCATCAGTTTTTTGCCTCTTTGAGTCATGCAGATTTTATTTTGGTATTAAAGAAGTTTTTCATCTATTTCATCAGCCAAAACCGAATTCCCCAATGGACATGGGCTCAGTTACTACAAAGGAGAATAACAAGCCCCTATTTTCAACACTGTTCACCTGAAATAGACCTATTAATATCTAACAAGAATATATTCCTAACATGAGATAAAAAAGATTATTGGGAGAGCTTTCTCTTTTCTGACTGTAAAACGTAAATCTTCAAGGTACTTTCAGGAGATACTGGGAATGATAAAATTTTTGGAGTTTCAGAATTGAAAAGGAACTTAGAGGTCCGTATTTCCCCGGGTCCAATCCTCAGCCCATTGCAAGAATATTTTCTGTAGGCTCAGTGACAAATGGGTATTCAGCATTTGGCAGCTCCTAAGTATCTGAGATGTGGTACCCTTAGTCAGCAGATCATTCCGTCTCTTAAAATCCCTTCCATAATCCACTTTTCTGTAACTTCCAACTATTAATCCTAGTTTTATTTCCTGAAGCCACCGCAGAGTAATGCGAGCCCTTCCTCTAGATGACAACTGGTGAATTGCTTGAGGTATGATTTACATCACCTCCCCCAAGTTTTCTTTTTCTTTCCCTTAGTTAAAATCTCTTCGTTGGCCAGGCACAGTGGCTTGTGCCTGTAATCCCAGCACTTTGGGAGGCCGAGGCCAGGGGTTGTGGGGATCACTTAAGGCCAGGAGGTCAGGATCATCCTGGGCAACATAATAGATCTGGTCTCTATAAAAAACAAATTTATAAATTTAAAAAAAACTCGACTTCATTTTCTTTTTTTCTTTCCTTTTTGTTTCTGTTTTTTGTTTGTTTGTTTGTTTGTTTGTTTTGTTTTGTATTTTGAGACGGAGTCTCGCTCTGTCATCCAGGATGGAGTGCAGTGGCGCAATCTTGGCTCCCCGCAGCCTCTGCCTCCCCACAGCCTCTGCCTTCCCAGCTCAAGTGATTCTCCTGCTTCGGCCTCCCAAATAGCTTGGATTACAGGCATGCACCACCACACTCAGCTAATTTTTGCATTTTTAGTAGAGAGGAGGTTTCACCATGTTGCAAGGCTGTTCTCAAATGCCTGACCTCAAGTGATCCACCCACCTTGGCCTCACGAAGTGCTGGGTTTACAGGCGTTAGCCACCGCGCCTTGCCTACCTCATTATTTTTCTAAGTGTGGTCCAACTATCCATACCTCAAAAATCACCAGGGGCTTGGCAAATGCAGATTCTGTAACCTCATCTCTGATTACGTTAGAACTATTCTTTTTCTCTGCTCCACATTGGTTTCAAGCATCCCAAAACCATACCGTTTAAAAATCATCACACAAATAGCAGTAATCCCAGCTGATCTCTCCTTACTAAATATCCATGGTTCTCATTTGAGATGCATCAGAATCACCTGGAGGGCCCATGCTAACACAGATTGCTGGACTCCATCTTTCAGAAAGTCTATGTAAGTCATTTACTGATGGATCCAATTCAAGAATTTTCATGTTTAACCAATTCTCAGTGATGCTGCTGCTGCTGATTTTAAGGCCACACTCTGAAATCCACTACCCTAGACATACCAATGCTCTCCACTTTCTCCGTGGTGAATGTCAAGAGCACACAAATGTCACAGCTGAGAGGCTGCTCTCCAATTACGTCCTCACATTTCTGCAACCACCCGTTGAACTGTGTAAGAGTCCATTTTTGTTTTTTTATTTGTTCCCACAGCTGTTTATAATTAAATTTATTGCATATTGCATGTAAGTACTTTATTAAAATAAACCTGTTGAAATTTGAGTATAAAAAGAAAAAGATATTTCTTTGAAAACTAAGCTGAAGACAAAAAGACTTGATAAAGTAAAGATGTCTTAAATGTTGCTAATAAATTAAATCTGAGTGACACTTACAATGGGAAAGTGAGCTTCTAATGTTTTCCCATTTAATAACTTCCTGTTCTTTCATCATCCTGGTTGCTCACTTTGTACATGTGCTCCAGTTCTCCAGTAGGCCTCATAATCATAACTGAACATAGTATTTGAGATATGGCCCAGCCAGCATAAAGTGGGAATATCACCTCCTTGGCTTTGTATACTATAACTTTTAAAATCTAACGTGAAAATTGCATCAACTTCCCCACTGTAGTCCCCAACCAGAGCATCATGTAATGTCATTTGGGGCTTAAAATAAAATACTTTAAAAATTGGATTTTTTTCTCATGTGCTGAGATTAGTTGTCCCTAATTTTGTCTTTTGCTGCTAGGTTTCTTTGTTCATTATTTATTTACTTTTCACTTTCGTGTACATTGGTTCTTTACCCTTCTTTCTACTAAATTTATCTTGTAAGTTATAGTTCATTTGTACAGCTTTACATAATTTTTTGAAGCATTTCTTTGTTACTCAGTCTTTTAACCAAGGTTTTAAACGGATCATACATACATTTTATCAGAATTTCATCAGCTTAATCATTCAAATTACTGATTAAAATGTCATAAGGAACAGGGAGGAAGACAGAATTCCACTGCCCTAATAGCACACCTTGAAGGTAATTGTTTATTTAGTTATGAAGCACATCTTTCTCTTTTTCAATCACAGAGATACTGCAAACACTGCTGCATGCCTTACTTAGCCGAAGATCTTTTGTTTAAAGCAAGTTCCTGTCCTCAAATCTGGTAAACTCCTTTTTAAAATGAGTAAATGAGCATCTCTATGACAGACAAAAATGTAATATAGGGTCTACAAGGAGTTCCCTGCAAACATATAATGTTGTAAGAGCAACACACCATTAGAAGAATGAGAGAGGGACTTAGGCAATTTTAACAAAAGAAATACAAATGGTAAATCGATGTATGAGAAAACAAAAAAGAAAACCTATTGTTAATACCAAAGTAAAATTCAGAAGGCAGCACAATCACTTTTTCCTCCAAATAGATTTGTTTTGTTAATATGATAACATCTAGTATTAGAAAGCGGTTAAGAAAATAGGTGATCTTGTACAATGTTCATAAAAGTCTGAATTGCTATAATTTTTCAAATAGAATTTGACATAATGTGCCAAAAGGTCAAAAATCTCTCACTTTGAATCAGTAATTCAAGTTCTAGTAATTTAGTCCTAAAAAAACCCCAGATGTTCCCACATATAAAAAATATTTGTTGCATTATATAATTGTCAAATATAGAACACAGTCTGAAAGCACAACAATTGTGAATTTCTTAAATATATCAAGACATATCTACTGTTGGAATGTTATACAAATATTAAAAATTAGATTTTAAAGCATTGGCTTTTGTTTCTTTTAATGATACCCATATTTGACATTTTTTTTAAATATTAATTTTTCTATTGCTCTTTGCAGAGCAGGACTAACCCATGGGCGGTGTGCCCAGAGTAGCCACATTTGACCAACACATATGTGTGTTTGTGCATATTTGTATATGTGTGTGTGTACATATATATGGGTACTGTATAAACTGTATTTGTGTGTGTTTATATGTGCATAGAACTGAAATAACATAACAATATATTTCCTTATGTGCAATGCAATCTGATTTTTAAGATGTATTCTATACTAAATTTTTTTCTAAGTGTTGGTAGCATCTCTCTAAATTGATTTCCTTACCAACTAATTCATTTAGTTGGTAAAACAGTATTATTTTAAAAGAAACATCTATAACATGGGTAATTGAACAAAATGTAATCTCTTTAAACATGTATCTGTGTATAAAAGGTAGAAGGACATAATAGAAAGTAAATGATCATATTTCAAGTAATACTTATTTCTTCTCTGTTTTCTACGTTTTCTTCATTTTCTTTAGTGAACATATACTGCTTTTATTATGAAAAAATATTTTTAACTAAGAAAATGAAAGTATTTGGCTATACTTACTCCTTCTCAATTCTCTTAGGAAGCTAGTGACCAGTACTTAAATGTATATGTGTTCATGAGCTATCTCCTTTTAGTACATAGTACTAGAATATTTTTCAGCATTCAACATTAAATATGACAGTTCCAAAACTAACTACAGAATTCTCTTCCTCTTGGCTTTCCATCTTAAATCTCAAGAATTCAAGCTTATCTTTAACATTCTAGGAACCCACCCACTCTCCACAGTTTTATAAAAATTATTCACTATGTTTCAGTAAACTCATTTGTAAGTTTACCTGGAAATACTGATTTCATTTAAATCATGCAAGAGTTTCCCAAACACCTGGCCTAGCTTGAATTCCTCTTAGCACCTGCCTACTTGAAAAGATTCTGATTCTATTAGTCAATCTGTTAATATTTAGGGTGTGACCAGTGACCCTCATCCCTCTCTCCACCATGCTTCTCCTCCCCCAAATTAAAAGTTAATTCTCCCAAGACCTTGGAATCTCATTACCCTGATTTCTAGAAATTTATTCCCTTAATGAGATTTGCAGCCAAAGAACCTCAACTCTTGCAAATAATCAAGTACTTATTTGGAGACTGCTATAATGTTAATGTTGTTTAACAGCTGTGCGTTATTACTTCATCAGGCCGGATGACTTACAAAACCATGTAAGAAGGCATATGAAAGCATTAATACAGGTTCTACCAGTAAGAATAATTCAAAGAGGGAACTGGTGGAGTTTAGGGGTAGTTAGAAGGCTTCAGCAAGGACATAGATAAGAAGTTCATGTTTGAAGAGTGGATAGGGTCTGAACAGGTACATACACAAACAGGTGACTAGTGCAGAGAGCAGCAGGCACAAGGGCCAGCCAAAGAACCACTTCGTGGGTAACAGTAAAGAGTCTGACAGGCGACGGAACCCAGGTAGTGAAGGATTTGGAAATCCAGGCAAAGATGTTTATATTTACAAGTGAAACAGGAATTTTCAACTTGAGAGTAAAATAACAAACATCTAGCATCCCTTAGTTTAGACTCTGCTAAGAGCACTCCCCATCCCTGGTTCAGTAAGTGGGAAAAAAAGGGTATTTTTCAACATGAGAGTAAAATAACAAACGGATAACATCCGTTAGCTCAGACTCTCCTAAAAACATTCCCTATCTCTGGTCCAATAGCATCTCATTTTACCACCATATGGTCAGCTCTTTTTATTAATATAGCTGTGGGGTTGAGCATCTGGTGAGACAGTTGGATCACATAAACCAGTGGAAAGGCAATGACAAGATTTTTACCTTTCTTATTCCCAGTTCATCTCCATAGTCTCTGCAGCCTACAAAGCACTCAAGAATATACGTCCGAGTCTACAGCAACATATGGGAGACACTCGGAGGCAATGGCTGGAGACAAGCAGGAATTGTAATAGCGAAAATGGAGGTTACATTTTTTTTTAAAAAAAAATCTTTTTT
>NW_016813202.1:2862547-2868542 GCF_001698545.2 Rhinopithecus bieti
TTTTTTTTTTTCGAGACAGAGTCTCGCTCTGTCACCCAGACTGGAGTGCAGTGGCACGCAATCTCGGCTCACTGCAACCTCTGTCTCCTGGATTCAAGCAATTCTCCTGTCTCAGCCTTCTGGTTAGCTGGGATTACAGGCATGCACCACCATGCCCTGCTTTTTTTTTTTTTTTTTTTTTTTTTTTTTTTTTTTTTTTTTTTTTTTTAAGTAGATACATAGTTTTCCATGTTGGCCATGCTGGTCTCAAACTCCTGACCGCAAGTGATCCACCCACCTCAGTCTCCCAAGGTACTAGGTTTACAAGCATAAGCCACTGCGCCCAGGCCAAGAATGATGTTTTTAAAGTCAGTTAAAATTTGTACCTTTGATAGTTCATTTGGAAAAGTTAAGGACAAATACATAGGTTGTTATTTTTGTTTTGAGGGTGTTGTCCCTAATTATAACAAAATCTCTACAAACCATTTAGGACAGAAAGGAATTGGTTTGGTGGAGGGGAAGTTTTATTGTGACACACTAGAGAACTCTCTTTGTGTATGTAATTATCGTATTATAGACTAGGATGATGCTGTCTATTCACCTACGTGCCAGCTGAAGTCCCAGGTTTATTTTGTCCCAAAACTATTATATGCTTCTTTTTCTAGCATATTGCCATTAACTAGATGTTACAAAATGTCATAAGATCTTGAGTTTTTGTTATGTTCTAAGTATATTTGTCTTTCTGTATAGATTTCTGTTTCCACTATAATCTGTTTCCTTTAGAATCTGACAGGAAGAGTTTAAATCACATAACACATATGTAATCATGGGGTTAAAAATAAGTATTATTCACATAAAATTATTGAATTATTGTAAGCAATTTGATTTTCTAAAAGTGCTATTGATAGGGTTTGTTAGCCCTTTTAATTTATGGAATTAAGACTTTAAAACTTAGCTATAAAAATTTCTCAGATTTGGTCAGGCACAGTGTCTCGTACGTGTAATCCAAGCACTTTGGGAGACTGAGCTGGGAGGATCACTTGAGACCAGGAATTTGAGATCAGACTGGACGACATAATGAGACCTCATCTCTACTAAAAATAAAAAATCAGCAAGGCGTTGGTGGTGCACACCTGTGGTCTCAGCTACTTGGGAGGCTGAGGCAGGAGGTCGCTTGAGTCTGGGAGGTCAAAGCTGCAGTAAGTCATGGTCACACCACTGCATGCTGATTTCGGTGATAGAGCAAGACCCTATCTTGAAAATTTTAAAAATAATTTTAAAAAACCATTTCTCAGGTTCTTCGATTTGGAAAAATTGGGAAAAGATCATTGGCAGGGGCTGGTTCCATACAGCATCCAAGGAACTGCACTGAAATTGATTGTTGCAAAACGGCTGACATGCAAATATCATACCATGTACACTTCCCTGGAAGTGATCCGTGTTCTTTTTAACTTAATACATTGCAATAGAGTGAGCAACCAAAAGTATACACACAATAGCTTCTTTGTGCACTAGAGTAGGACTTACGTATTTTCCTTTCCAGTATGTGAATAAGGCAGGATTTGCACATGGTTTGCAAATAGATCCAAGTGATCTAAATCTTCCAATCCAGATGGCTTATTGGGCATCCATGCTGTCTGCTTTGACCTCAGCGCTGCACTTAAGATCTTTTTTTTTTTTTTTTTTTGAGATGGAGTCTCACTCTATTGCCCAGGCTGGAGTGCAATGGTGTGATCTCGGCTCACTGCAACCTCCACCTCCCAGGTTCAAGCGATTCTCCTGCCTCAGCCTCCCTAGTAGCTGGGATTACAGGCAACCGCCACCATGCCGGGCTAATTTTTGTATATTTAGTAGAGATGGGGTTTCACCATGTTGACCAGGCTGGTCTTGAACTTCTGATCTCAGGTGATCCACCTGCCTCAGCCTCCCAAAGTGCTGGGATTACAGGCGTGAGCCTCCACGCCCAGCCCAAGATCTGTTAACTATTAGTTGTACCCAAGTTTGCCTTTTAGTTGTCTCGAAATACAAAACAAATATCCTTATTGCACATTTGATAAATCTATACCATACACAGAGGTTTTGTTTGTTTGTTTGTTGAGATGGAGTCTCGCTCTGTCACCCAGGATGAGTGCAGTGGTGCAATCTCAGCTCACTGCAACCTTTGCCTCCTGGGTGCAAGCGATTCTCCCTGCCTCAGCCTTCTGAGTAGTTGAGATTGCAGGCGCCTGTCACCACAACCTAGCTAATTTTTGTTTTTAGTAGAGATGGGGTTTCACCATGTTGGCCAGAATGGTCTCGAACTCCTGACCTCAGGTGACCCGCCGGCCTCGGCCTCCCAAAGTGTTGGGATTACAGGCCTGAACCACCTCCCCTGGTCCACACAGAGTTTTGTTGTTAAAATACACCTGTATGTTTTCTCATTTCTGCCCATTGTTATGCTAATATCACAAAGCCCTAGGTTTACTGTGGGCCTATATTTCTCTATGGGCTTCTATGAAAAAGTGTTTTTTAATTATTTCCTGGGACAAGAGCTTGTCAGGCTTAACTTGTATCATATCCAATTTTTAATGAAGTCTGTATCAGGCCAAGTATTAGTAGCTTTGAGGATGTGAGGATATTTGAAAAAATAAAAACAAAACTGTAGAAAGAGAACCATGGTTTTTTTTTTATAAATTGATAAAGACAACAGTAGATTTAATCGTTCAAATAAAAAAAATGACTGTATCTGAGTTTCAAATGGCTTCCAATTTCAATGTAACTATTTCACTCTTCTTTTTTTTTTTTTTTTTTTTGAGACAGTCTCGCTCTGTCACCCAGGTTGGAGTGCAGTAGTGCGATCTCGACTCACTGCAACCTCCGCCTCCCAGATTCAAGCGATTCTCCTACCTCAGCCTCCTTAGTAGCTGGGACTACAGGCGTGTACCACCATGCCCAGCTAATTTTTGTATTTTTAGTAGATACGGGGTTTCACCATGCTGGCCAGGATGGTCTCGATCTCTTGACCTCATGATCCACCTGCCTAGGCCTCCCAAAGTGCTGGGATTACAGGCGTCAGCCACCGCACCTGGCCCACTCCTCTTCCCAGAATTTTGAACCAAATCACATTAATCTGTAGTTTTAAAAGAAACAGTTTTATATTAGCATCTTTCCCCCAGTCTTCTACTATATAAGAATTAATTGTTGTGCCTCAACCAATGTGTACTGATGTGTACCTTCCTTTATCCCACAAAGAGTAAGCACTTTTTTTTTTTTTTTTTTTTTTGAGACAGAGTCTTACTCTGTAGCCCATGCTGGAATGCAGTGGCCTATTTCGGCTCACTGCAACCTCCAACTCCCAGGTTCAAATGATTCTCCCACCTCAGCCTCCCAAGTAGTTGGGACTACAGGTGTGCCCCACCACACCCAGCTGATTTTTGTATTTTTAGTAGAGATGGGGTTTCACCATGTTGGCCAGGCTGGTCTTGAACTCCTGGCCTCAAGTGATCCAACCACCTCAGCCTCCCAAAGTGCTGGGATTATAGGTATGAGCCACCATGCCCAGCCAAGTAAACACTTTTTAAAGATAAATTTTTCAGTCTCAGAATAGGTATATATGCACATGTGTATACAATTCTATTCATAGCACAGAGACTACAGTAGTAAGCACAGGAAATAGCATTGTATTTAAGAACTGAATCTTTTTTATTTCAACATCATTTGATTAACTTGTTGCCCAGGATTGGGGTGGAAAAGCAGTATGATTTTATGATTTTAGCTTTTAATTTACAACTTTCTGTCCTTCTCAGTGTCAGAATAGTGACTCTAGGTTTGGGTATCTCAATGAAGACAGCATATAATAATAGTATTAATAATTATAATGCTAGTGTAGTAAGGTAATAGCCGACATAAACTGAGTGATCAAAATGATCCATAAATAGTTTTAAGCAATTTACGTGTATCAGTCTTCAGAACAAGATTTGAAAATAAGTACTATTATTATCCTCATTTTACAGATGAGGAAATAGGCATGGAAGTGGAGGCAGCATTTCAGTCCGTTATAGCCAGCTATAACAAAATGCCGTAAACTGGGTGGGTAGCTTATAAACAAAATAAATTTATCTCTCATAGTTCTAGAAGCTGAGAAGTCCAAGATCACGATGCTGGCAGATTCAGTGTCCGATGAGGGCCCCCTTCCTGGTTCATAGACAGCCATCTTCCCACTGTGTCCTCACCTGGTAGGAGGGGCAAACAAGCTTCCTTGGGCCTCTTTTATAAGAGCACTAGGCCAGACGTAGTGGCTCATGCCTGTAATCCCAGCACTTTGGGAGGCCGAGGCGGGTGGATCACCTGAGGTCAGGGGTTTGGGACCAGGCTGGCCAAAATGGTGAAATCCGGCTCTACTAAAAATACAAAATTAGCCAGGCGTGGTGGCTCATGCCTGTAATCCCAGCTACTCAGGAGGCTGAGGCAGGAGAATCGCTTGAACCCAGTGACTGGGGCCTTTGGAGGCGGAGGTTGCAGGGACCCGAGATTGCACCATTGCACTTCAGCCTGGGCAATAGAGTGAGACTGTGTCTCTCACACACACACACACACACACAGACACAAATAGCACTAATCCCATTAATGAGAGCTTCACCCTTGTACCTGGTCACTTCCCAAAGCCCCCACCTCCTAACAGCATCACATAGGAGAGTAGGCTTTGAACACGTGAGCTTTGAGGGGGACAGACATTCAAAGCAGGCAGGAATGCATATTTTATTTATAAAGCAGGGTCTCTTGTTAATAAACTGTTTTCTCTTTTATTGTTGTTTCTCCCATAAAGTGAATAAACATAAGCCTAGTGGAAAATACCAACATTAAACTTTGATATCAGCCAGGGACGGTGACTCACGCCTTTAATCCCAGCACTTTGGGAGGCCCAGGCAGGCGGATCACAAGGTCAGGAGATTGAGACCATCCTGGCCAACATGGTGAAACCCCATCTCTACTAAAAATACAAAAAATTAGCCGGGCGTGGTGGCGGGTGCCTGTAGTCACAGCGACTCCGGAGGCTGAGGCAGGAGAATCGCTTGAATCCGGGAGGCAGAGGTTGCAGTGAACCGAGATTTAGCCACTGCACTGCAGCCTGACAACGGAGTAAGACTCCGTCTGGAAAAAACAAAACAAAACAAAAACCACTTTAATATCTTCTACTCTCAGTTGCTGAAAGCTAAGTTGTGGACCCTTTTCCCAATTAAGAAAAAACTAAGAGAAAATGGTGCATGATTTTCATTGCTGCTGTTCATATCAGCAAAAGGGCCCTTATCAGTAATTATGTGGTGTGTAAAGAAAGGTTGATTATGGAATTATTAATCTTTTCTTAAACATACTGTCTTTTTCCAAAAATGTGACTGCTATGAACTGAATATTTCTGTTCCCTCCCCACTCAAGTTCACATGTTAAATCCTAATCTCAAGGGTGACAGTATTAGGAGACAGGGCCTTTGGAAGGTAATTAGATCATGAAGGTGAAGCCCTTATGAGCAGGAGCCTTTATCAGGTAGGCCCAGGGAGCTTATTTCCTTCTTCCATTATCTGAGGACACAACGAGAATGCACCGTTGATGAACCAAGGAGAAGGCCCTCACTTGACAAAGAATCTATAAGTGTCTAGATCTTGGACTTCCCAGGCCTATAAGGAATAAATTTCTGTTGTTTGTAAGCCACTTAGTCTATGGTTATAGCAGCCCAAACAGACTAAGGCAATGACCATGAGTGATGATGTGTCTCCCATCACTGCCGACCCCTTTCTAAAATGGAGCCACATTAGGTAGCAAATCAAGACTATTGTTATGACTGTAATTTATTACTAAAATATATGTTTCCAATTTTTTATTTTTACTTATTATTTTATCTTGAGATGTACAAAAATTCATTAAATAACTGGCCCACATAATTTTATAATAGAACATATAAAATAAGACATAAAATGAAAACCACCAGTTTTGTATTCTGATCAAATACTTCAAATTTTTTTTTTTTTTTTTTTTTTTTTTT
>NW_016813202.1:2868901-2899859 GCF_001698545.2 Rhinopithecus bieti
TTTTTGAGACAGAGTTTTGCTCTTGTCACCCAGGCTGGAGTGCAGTGGCGCCATCTCGGCTCATTGCAACCTCCACCTCCTGGGTTCAAGCGATTCTCTTGCTTCCAGCCTCCTCAGTACCTGGGATTACAGGTGCCCGCCACCACACCCGACTTATTTTTGTACTTTTAGTAGAGAGGGAGTTTTGCCATGTTGGGCAGGCTGGTCTCGAACTCCTGACCTCAGGTGATCTGCCCACCTCAGCCTCCCAAAGTGCTGGGATTACAGGCGTGAGCCACTGTGCCCGGCCTCAGATTTCTTATCTCTCTAGAGTACTTGTAATTAACAGCAACAATGTTGACTTACAAGATTTCTAAAACCTAAGTATGTGCTTTATGTAATCGTATGATATGTAGAATCAGAATAGATCAGATTTTTTCTTGGATTAGGGTTGGAAGAAGTCAGGAAAGGATAGGAAGACGTCAACAGCTGGAAACAGGGAACAAATAGACTTTTATCTTCAGATGTATAATTTTCACCTTTTTCTCCATTATTGTGTAAGGTAGGGGACACACTCAATCTTGAGTTTCATGAATCACACCCTCAAAAACTGCATTTTGTTTGATTAAATCATATCCTCTACATTTCTAGATATTTATAAATGTGACATTAATTTCAACCATTGAACGAGAATGCACTCACATTATTATCTTTCAGAGCAGCTTACTAAGATTTATTGTAACACGTTTATAATCAGTTGGGAACCTAGATGTTGCTTCATTGCTAAGCCTTGGTGGAACATTTATGGATATGTTTTATGATTTGCTAATCTGTGCTGTGAAACCATCAGTCTGTTTGCAGTGGGGAGGAAGGATTTGGGAGGGGTAGGAGGGTGGAGGGAGGGAGGATAGTTTTGTTTGACGTGTCAGTGGAGGGAGGGAGCGGGGAAGGCAGGTTGGTCATGAAGTTTGAACTAAGATGGACTTAAAGGGTTCAGTTTTGACCCTTGCACACAAATCAGCTACAGTAAATAGTTGCTACTACTAAGCAGGTTTTCAGTGATCATACTTGATTTTCTTTCTTTTTTCTTGTTTTATATATTTTCTCAGGGGAAATCTCTCACGTCCAAGAGGTTAACAAGCCTTGTTCAGTCTTACTAAACGGATCATCTTGTAGCATGAATGCAGACTGGAGTCACTGCACATACTTTGTAGCTCGCTGTTGTGATCTGGAGCAGAGGACATTAGAACAAGATGTTGCATGAGCAAAGGACCTAAATTGTTATTTGTGTGTGTACATTCCATCTCCAATGGACTCTTCCATCTCAATGCCTCCATTCCAAACTGTTGTCTGCTTTCTTTCTCCCTCTACTTACGCTGGATCTGTGTCTTTTCCTTTTTAACAAGTTCAAGTGAAGTAAAACCTTTTCTTTTTTTCCTTCTCTCTCTCTCTCTCTCTCTCAAAGCTTCAGCTAGACACACAGTTCACTGAAAATTCAGTCAGTCAAAAACTGGAAGAACTGTAAAAGAAAAAAGTATATATCAATAAGTATACATACGGCTTCACATTTATTAAACAGTAAATTCGCACAGAAAGTTTCATTTCACCAATGTATCCACAGTCGGAAACAAACTCATGTCTTTGTCTGTTGTCTGTACATTCTCCGTTAATGTTTCTTGCATTTATTTTTATACCATATTTAAAGAAGAAACACCTTTTACTCCAAATGTATTAAAGTTGTTCCCTTCTCTGTAAATTTGTGTATGTTTATATTGTTGTTTTATCTTTCATTAAAAGATGCAGAATCTCATTGCTTTTGTAACTTTTGACTTCTATGCTAACTAAAAAAGAAAATGCTGAGAAATCCACAACCCACAACCGCAGAGTTAAATTTAGGTTGTCACCTTGAAATTTTTTTCAGGGTTTCAAGACACGCTTGGATAGTACAGAAGCCAGGGGCAGATGGAAGTTTTTTTGGAGGCTCACCTGAGACTTGGTAGATTCTTTTTCTCCCATGGAAGAACACCACAAATTGACCTTCCACATTTTCAAAGCTATTTAAAAGGGCTTTCTGCCTCGTGATGAATATGTATCTGTGTATTCTGCAAACTACTATTTCTGTTCGAATTAGGCTTAAGTGTGACTTATTAAATCAGGTACTGATTTGTTCTTCAAAACACAATTCTAAAAATATCATAGGTCAGTGCCTCTTAACTTTTCGGAGGTTACAGATTATTTTGAGAATACAGTCACCTCTTAGCATCCCTGGGAAATTGGTTCCTAGACCTCCTCAGACACCAAAATCCACAGATGCTCAAGTCACTAATATACAATGGTGTGGTGTTTGCATATAACCTATGTAAATCCTCCCACATACTAAATGATCTCTAGATTATTACAATATCTAACACAATGTAATGCTGTATAGTTGTTATACTGTATTTTTAATTAATATAACTTTAATTGTTGAATTATTATTTTTATTTTTGACTTTTTTCAAATATTTTCCATCCACAGTTGCTTGAATCTAAAGCTATGGAACCTGTGGATGTGGAAGGCTGACTGTGTGATGTAATTAGTAAAATTTAGTGATGCTTACTAAGTGCCTGCCACTTCATTAAGAGTTTTCCATGCCATCAAAATTCTCACATTGAATCATCGCAGCAGTCCTATAAGATCATTTCTGCAATTTTGAGAACACTGAAGCAGAGAGAGGTTAAGTAACTTGTTTGAAGTCACCTAGCTAAGTAGTGGATTGGGATCATATGGAAGAAAAAAAATCTTTGCTTCTACCCTTCTAGGATCTTAGCTGTGGCTCTGTAACAAAAGACAGATTAACAACAGAAAATCATACAAATTTACGTAATGGAAGTATTATGTGCCAGGTGCGGTGGCTCACGCCTGTAATCCCAGCACTTTGGGAGGCCGAGGCAGGTGGATCATCTGAAGTCGGGAGTTCAAGGCCAGCCTGGCCAACATGGTGAAACCCCGTCTCTACTAAAAATGCAAAGATTAGCTGGGCATGATTGCGGGCACCTGTAATCCCAGCTACTTCGGAGGTGAAGGCATGAGAATCGCTTGAACCCAGGAGGTGGAGATTACAGTGAGCTGAGATTATGCCATTGCATTCCAGCCCGCACTACAAGAGTGAAACTCGGTCTCAAAAAAAAAAAAAAAGTATTATGTGACATGGGAGGCTTCATTAAGAAATGAATACCTTAAAAAATGATTAAACCTGAGTGTTTATACTAGGTTTGATGAAGACTCGTGGGAAAATGTGATAGGGCAAAGAGATAGGCCCTAAGGACAGTAAACCAGGAGAAACTGAGCAAGTCCTGTTCATTCAGATTCTCTTCAGCACCCCTCCATCTTCAGGGAGAAGAATGCTCCATTTCTCTGGATATAAGGAGAGTATCTCTCACAGGAGGGTCTTATGACCTGCTTCAAGGGAAGGTCAGAGAGTCCCTCCTGAACCTGCCATTTCTCAAATTTCTTCAGCTTAAAATATTCAATATTTCGGAATAGAACTCACAAACCCCATCATCATATAAACTCAGGCAGTCTGACTGCAGGGCACACTATACTGCCCACCTATCCATTCTACCACAAATTTCTTTTGATAAAAATTATGTGAAAGTTCACAGAAACTCACAGTTGTACTGTATTTTAGGACATTCACAGACTAATCTCTGTAGCTCGTCCATGGACCCCAAGTAAACAACGTGACTCAGTTTAAGGGCTGGATCAGTGGCAAAAAAAAGGTTACCCAGCCAGGAGATGGGCCTGACTTGTCTGCTTTTGCATAAACCAAGGCATTGCAGACTCTGGTTATTTAAAAAAGAAACCAAGTTATTAATGCCTGTTACTTACTGTAGATAAATTTAAATTCTGAAAAAATTTACTATCATTCGTGATAAATCAGCAGTGGAGTCTGTTGGTTATTTAATAAAACTGTCACATAATGGAAGAGACTTGATAGGAGAAATTTATATATAAGCTATAATCTAAACACTGTAAACAGTATAGGAGATATTTAATTATATGCTCATGTTTAAAAAGAAGAAGAAGAAGATTCCATAAAATGCAAGTAAATTAAATTGATAGACCGTATTCCTTAAAATCACTTAATTTAGGACAGTCTTGGACAGACAGCACTGAAGTTAGATTAAAACTCTAGTTAGTAGAAACATTCTTTTAAGGGAAACAATAATCCTATAAGAAGAGTATGGTGTTTAAACAATAAGCCTTGCACAAATACAATTGGTTGTTTCAATGGTTATCTTTCACAAGCCATCAGTCCTTAGAAGTCCGTCCTTCCTGGTAATTCCAAATCATGGAAAATTTCCCCTTCTTGGCATTTTAATCATAGAAAAAAAAAAAAAAACAGCAGAAAAGAGAAACCCTCAGGCAAGTATCCCCAAGTCAAGAATCCCCAATTTAAAAAGTTACTCAAGTTACTCAAGCCTAATGACTCCATTTAATGTGGCGTAGACAAGACTCAGATACAAAGCAAGAGTACTTCAGAAGAAGCACAGAAAAGTGTTGGAGTTCCTTGCAGTTTACTCCAGTAAGCTCTTGGCATCTGCCTCCCACCCCGTGCTAAAACCATTTGATCTATAAGGCACAGAATAAAAATCCCTCAAGTTTCTATTTAAAAAAATTGTTTTTAAGTTTTTTTTTAACTTTGAGACCATCAAAAAAGTTATCCTCCAATAAACCAGAGTTTCTACACTCACACTGCAGAGCTATTTTCATCCTCTAAATTGCATTGACCCATTTCTCCTCTGAGCGATGTTACAATAATGTGTTCCGTGGATCTGCACAGGATTTTCTGCTTGAATCAAAATAACAGAAATATGGCCAGCAACCTTATCTAAGCTGTGTCCGAAAATAAACGAAGGCAGAAACCCTCCCACTTCGTAATGAGCAGTGTGAGACTTGATCTTGCTACTCAGGACTCACAGCTGTGCCCTTAGTTCTCCTGGTTGGCTGCTCACTTCTCTTTACATGATGGTTTATGAATAATTCTGGTCTACTGAGAGAGGCAAGTCTTGGCTGCTAGCACGAATTTAGTCTAGTTGCATGCACGGATTGTCTCCACACAGAAGATTCTGTGTCCTTAAATACACATTTGAAAGAGCACATTGAATATTTAGTTGTTTTACTGTGGTCTGTGACTACCTCTTTGCACATTTTAGTAACCCTCTAAAACGTCAGCAGGAAACAGCCAAAGCTACCAATCCATCCCCTAAGCCATTTTAAGAAATAGTGCATAATAATGAAGAATTTAAAGAACATAAAGAAGAGAGGAACTATATTCATGTATTACACACACATACACAAATAGGTATCCTATACATTTTATTGTACAACCATACATTTGTACTTTTTATTGAAAATGTTGTGCTCTAGAACTCATTTATTAAAAGACATCAAATGATGTATCAAACATAAGATGCTTCCATTTAAAAATCAGATGAGAAGAAAACCTGCAGATGCCCTTAGATATTTTGAGGAGTTTTTGGAGCTGAAATGTGTAATGTGTTTACCACTTCATTTTCAAAAAGGTCATTAGAGGCTGGGTAGACATGAATACTTCTTGATTAAAAAATTGATTAACAGGCATTGTAGGAAGGAGGCGGCAGCATCCCAGGCGGGTAGGATGATGCAGCAGAGACTGCGGTGGCAGCAGTAAGCCCTCCCGGCCGCTCAGAGCGCTGTGGAGCAGCGTCCTCAGCCCGGCCTCTGACCACGGCGCCCCTCCTCGAGGCTTCTCGTCCACCCGCCCCTCCCCAGTGCGCCGGCCGGCCTGGCTGCTGTCCCCGGCCCGATGGCCGTCCTGGCTGCCCTCCCCGGCCCCGACGGAGGGGAAGGCTGGGCCGGCAGGCTGGCGGGCGGGCTGGCGACGATGCAGAACTTCTGCGCTCCGCCGAAGTGCACGCGGAAGAGCACGCAGTCAGACCTGGCCTTCGTCAGGTTGCGGAGGGACCCGACCAGATGCCAGAAGTGGGTGAATTGTAGGGGAGCAGACTTAGAAGATAAAACACCGGATCAGCTAAATAAACATGACCGGTGAGGTGTCCAACATTTTGAGACGTCTAGGATCTGTAGAACTAGTCCTTATAGGACAGTTCTATGAGATAATGCAATACCAACAATATTTGCTCTTACCAGTCATTTGAACAACCCACCTAGAAAATGAATAAAAGGATTGTTGATGAACCTTCTGAACAGGAACAAAAACATAAAGAAACCAACAACAGCAATGCTCAGAACCCCAGCAAAGAAGGGGGTGAAGGGCCAGATGAGGACATTTTACCTCTAACCCTTGAAGAGAAGGAAAACAAAGGATACCTAAAATCTCTGTTTGAAATCTTGATTCTGATGGGAAAGCAAAACATACTTCTGGATGGACATGAGGCCGATGAAATCCCAGAAGGTCTCTTTACTCCAGATAACGTTCACGTAGTGCTGGGGTGCTGGATAAATTGTGGTCAAGGGGTCCTGAGAAAGCGCTTTGAGACAAGAGCAGTTAACACGTTGTTTTGTTAAAAAAAAAAACACAGCAGAGGCAGATGCTAGAGATCTGTGAGAGCTGTATTCGGGAATAAACTCTAAGGGAAGTGAGAGACTCACATTTCTTTTCCATTATCACTGACGATGAAATGGACATGGTAGGGGAAGGGCATCTACTTGTGTCGGTGAGGTTTGTTGATGAGTCTCGTTGAGGTTTGTTGATGAGTCTCATAAAATAAGAGGGGAATTTGCAGGCTTCCTGCCTTATGAAGCTGATGCAGAAATTTTGGCTGTGAAATTTCACACTACGATAGCTGAGAAGTGGGGATTAAATACGGAGTATTGTCATGGCCAAGCTTACGTTGTGTCTACTGAATTTTCTTCCAAAATGGAAGTTGTTCCTTCTAGACTTTTAGAGAAATATCCCCAAGCTATCTACCCACTCTGCTCTTCCTGTGTCTTAAATATGTGATTGGTAAAATCAGTACCTGTTATGGGAGTATCTGTTGTGTTAGGAACAATTGAGGGAGTTTGTTCTTTTTTTCCATCAATCACCACAACTGCTTTTAGAATTTGACAATGTAATTTCTGTTCTTTTTTCAGAACAGTAAAGAAAGGGATAAAGAACTGAAGGAACTCTGCCATTCTCAGTGGACAGGCAGGCATGATGTTTTTGAAATTTTAGTGGAACTTCTGCAAGCATTTGTTTTATGTTTAGATGGTATAAATAGTGACACAAATATTAGATGGAATAACTGTGTAGCTGGCCGAGCATTTGTACTCTACAGTGCAGTAACAGATTTTGATTTCATTGTTACTATTGCTGTTCTTAAAAATGCCCTATCTTTTACAAGAGCCTTTGGGAAAAATCTCCAGGGGCAAACCTTTGATGTCTTCTTTGCAGCCGGTAGCTTGACTGCAGTACTGCGTTCACGCGGTGAAGTGATGGAGAATATTGAAGTTTATCAGGAATTTTGGTTTGAGGAAGTCACAAATTTGGCAACCAAACTTGATATTCAAATGAAACTCCCTGGGAAATTTTGCAGAGCTTACCAGGGTAACTTGGAATCTCAGCTAACCTCTGAGAGTTACTATAAAGAAATCCTGGCCGGGCGCGGTGGCTCAAGCCTGTAATCCCAGCACTTTGGGAGGCCGAGACGGGCGGATCACGAGGTCAGGAGACTGAGACCACCCTGGCTAACACGGTGAAACCCCGTCTCTACTAAAAAATACAAAAAACTAGCTGGGCGTGGTGGTGGGCGCCTGTAGTCCCAGCTACTAGCGAGGCTGAGGCAGGAGAATGGCCTGAACCCTGGAGGCGGAGCTTGCAGTGAGCCGAGATCCGGCCACTGCACTCCAACCTGGGTGACAGAGCGAGACTCTGTCTCAAAAAAAAAAAAAATCCTAAGTGTCCCAACTGTGGAGCACATTATTCAGGAACTTAAAGATGTAATCTCAGAACAGCACCTCAAAGCTCTTAAATGCTTATCTCTGGTACCCTCAGTCATGGGACACCTCCAATTCAATACGTCGGAGAAACACCAGGCTGACATGTATAGAAATGACCTACCCAATCCCGACATGCTCTCAGCCGAGCTTCATTGTTGGAGAATCAGATGGAAACGGGGAAAGACACAGAGCTCTGTCCACCATTTATGAAGCCCTCCACCTGCCTGACATCAAGTTTTTTCCTAATGTGTATGCTAAATGACCTATTGCCAAAGGTCCCTTGTATTCCTCCTGTGATGAAGGTTGAGAATGAGCAGTATGAAAATGGACGAAAGCATCTTAAAGCATACTTGAGGAATACTTTGACAGACCAAAGGTCAAGTAACTTGGCTTAGATTAACATAAATTTTGATAGAAAACATGACCTGGATTTATTGGTGGACACGTTTTTGTTTTTTTGTTTGTTTGTTTTTGATGGAGTCTCGCTCTGTTAGCCCAGGCTGGAGTGAAGTGGCGTGATCTCCGCTCACTGCAAGCTCCGCCTCCCGGGTTCATGCCATTCTCCTGGGTGGACACATATATTAAATTCTGTAAAAGTAAATCAGAGTTTCCCACAGATAATTTAGAAACCATGGAAAATACCTAAGAGACTTTTAAAAATAGTCTTTCTTATATTTGATATTTGGAAGAAAAGCCTTAAGGTGTATGTAGGTCTTAATCACTTAATATCTTTGCCTATAGGCCTCCATTGAATACATTAGCCATTGATAATCTACCTGTTTAAACCGCCCATTTGAACCCTCATGCTTTGAAGACCTGTCTGTTCTTCCAGAAGAGTACATTGAAAGTGCCATCTTTCACTTCCGCATGATCTCTGCAGGTGGCACTCTGCAATTGTGAAGTCATTTTAGACACAGCATTTATTATCACTGTGGATCTCTGCTCAGGTGTTGAGTTACCAGTTCTTTGAAGAAACATATTTTGAAGAAGTGTGAGAGGAAGAAATACATTTTATAAAGTGTTGAAGCCCGCAATTGACCTTTGACTAATAGGAGTTTTAAGTGTGTTAAAAATCTATACTGGACAGTTACAATAAATTACCAGAGAAAGAGAAGCTTGTGAGCTTGCCAAGCAAGGATTCCAGGGTAGATTTTTGTCTTTCACAAATTAACTTAAAGGAACAAGTGACAGTTAAAGTTTGAATGGAAGAGCCTGCTATTGTTCCACATCTAGTTATTACTGTTTATATTCCTTTGTGGAGCCTACATCTTCCTAAGCTTTTTAGTAAATACATGTTGAACACTTCTGTTTCATGGTTAAGACAGAATCAGAGGCCATGGATACTGACAACTCATTTATCTTTTTTTTGTGTGTGTCTTTTTTCATGACTCACCTACTGCCTCATCTTGATTTATAAGCAAAACCCAGAAAACCTACAAATATAAGTGTTTTGGCATATCTAGAAAAACATGGAAAATATTGCAGTTATTTTTGGTGAAGAAAATAAACTTTGTATAATTCATTTCAATCTAAATAAAATGCAAATTTTGTTTTAAAAATTTGATTAATAAATCTTGATATCTTAATCAGGTTATAGGACCTTAATCATTTCACACTTGTTGGGAAATAAAGCCAAGCATGTTTGATATCTTTTAAAGGTTAATATCATCTTTCTCCAGTATTGGTTGAAAGGGTAAAGATAATGTAAATTATCAAGCACAGTGCTTGATACATAATGGATAAAGCAATGTTTGTCTTACCTGCTTCCTTTTTCTCCAAAAGGTCATCATTGCAGAAAGATAAAAGAAATATCCACACATCCTTCCTAGCTGGGGTGGGGTCAGGGATGAAGTTTAGGAGGCCAGAACTGAGTGGTGTGGATCAGGATCCCAGAGATCACAGGAAACACCTAGAGCAGAGTCAGATACGGTAGTGGGTTGGAAACCAATCAGATCGAGTCCATAAAGCACCAGGACGAAAAAGGTGACCAAAAGGTGATACTGGGCTAAGTCAAGGAGACAGCATCCTTGAACAAGTGGATTCTGGAAACTCCACTTCTAGAAAACAAAGGCAGAGGTTGTTTTGAAGAAATCTACAGCCTCATGCTATGGTGTGAATGTCTGCCTCCTCCAAGAGTCATGTTGAAGATGCGGTATTTAAGAGGTGATTGGGTTACATTTGCTCTTCTGTCATAAATGGTATAACCTATTCGTGGATTAGTAGACTAATGGGTTATCACAGGAGTGGATCTGTTACAAAAGCCAGTTTGGCATTTTCTTGTCCTCTTGCCATGTGACACCCTGAGCTGCCTTAGGACAGAGTCCCCACCAGCAAGAAGGCCCCCATCAGATGCAGCCCCTCAACCTTGGACTTCCTAACCTACAAAACTGTAAGAAGTAAGTGTCTTTTCTTTGTAAATAACCCAGTCTCGTGCATTCAGTTATAGCAACACAAAACAGACTAAGGTGTGTACAATGGAAAATCCTATGGGAACCCAGCCATTATGAGCTGGAGGTGAAGAAGAGAGTAGATGACAGAGAGTGACAATGTAGCAGGGATGAAATCATCCCATCTTTCCCAGTCCAGGGTGTCCAAAGGTATTTTTCTCTGGCTCCAAAAGTATTTTTGTCCTACAAGTATAGGAATTTCTCTCCCCACCCTCTGCACCCATGCACACACCAAGTTTCCAGCAGTCTCCTAGACTACACAGGGAAGGGGTACTCATAACCCCATAGAAAGACTGCATTCAGTCTTTGGCATGGGAGGTCTTGGAGACCCTGTAACCTATTGATTCCATGATACAATGGCTGGAGAAATTGCCAGGTGAGCTCTCAAATCCAGGCTGGTGATGGTCCCACTCAAGTGCTAACAGACATTTGGCAGGTGAGGTTGCAATTCACAGACTGAGGGAGACTGAATTCGGGGACTAGAGAATATACTCAGAATTGTTGCCTTCAGGCCACAGAGTTTGAGTTGGCTGTGTGGAGTGATGTGCTATGAGGAATGTATTCATATACCTAGTTACCATATCACCCCACACAAACTAAATCACTCCACTCCATATAAACTAGGATAGCAGTTCCTATCCTAGTTTATCTGCCCTGGCACCTTCTGTCCTGCGGACTTATTACAGGACTAAGTTCAGGAGCAACTTGCTATGCGCATTCTCCATCCTATCCCCTGAACTTCTTCCTTTGTAAGGAAGAAGGCCTTTGGCCTTTACAATCCTCTTCAGTATTCAGGCACAGAAGCAAGTCTTTCTGCTCTTTTTTCACAGTAAACCTCAATAGCCACAGCACAAGATTCACTGGAAAGAATTTCAGCTTCTTCTAGGCTAAAGACTCTATAATAATATTTATAAAGGCAGGCCAGGTGTGGTGGCTCACACCTGTAATCTTAACACTCAGGGAGGCCAAAGTGGGAAGATCGCTTGAACTCAGGAGTTCGAGACCAGCCTGGGCAACATAGTGAGACCTCATCTCTATAAAATAATAATAATAATAAAACAAAAATATATATAATTATAAAGGCAGATGAAACATATTCTAAACCCTCCACTCTCCAAATGGGAATGATTTCTAAAATTTCAAGACTAGCAAATACATAGTTCCTTAGGAAAAGAAGAAAAGTGACTATTTTCTAACAAGAACATAACCAAAGGGGTATTTGGTAATTGTCAAAGACTAAAATCACTTCGCCTGGGAGAACAGGGCATGGATCCCAAGCAGAAAGTTCAGGACTCGGAGCCAGGATCTCTTAGATCTCTTTGAATGCAGTCCCAATAAACACTATCTTCCTGGAGCTCAGGGTGGGAAACACAGTACTCCTGTAAACAGAGACTAACTGAACAGCCTCGCACCATTCCCAAGGCCACTAAGGAACTACGGTGGCCATGGTTTGCAGTGGCCATGGTTTCTGGTATCATCCCTGTACATGAAGGTGAGTGAGGTCATGCCATTAGCAGACACAGGGGAGGAAATATATCACTATGCAGGAGCATTTTCTGAGCATAACAGTCCAAATGCATCCTGGCGTGGATGTGGGAAACAGGCTGCGACTTTCCATGAAAGAGAACCACAGAATAAATGTGCAGAATGTGAGCTCACAAAACAAGAATCCTAAAAATGTTTAAGAAGATAAACATTATGAATAACAGCAAATGGAAGAGTTTACACCAAAGGAAATAGATGAAGTCAACCTGAAAAGTATCCTAGGATAAGTATCTTTAAAATTCTTCAAGTGATAAAGAATGGAAATTAAAACAAGAAGAAGCAGGAAAAATATTTTAGGTTCACACCTACACAGAGTGAAACTTCTGAAATTAATGGTACAGAATAGAGAAAAGATCCCAAAAGTTATTAGAGAACACACAAGAAAAAACATAAATCTGATTGAGATTACATGTACCTTTGGAGATGTGGACTGTTGGAAGTCAGTATATGGTTACTCTGATTTTAGAATTTTATATCCAGCTGAAGAATCATCCAAGTGTTGGGGCAGATTCCTGACAACTTCATACAGGCCATGTTTTAAACAGAGTTGCATTGACAGAACAACTTAGAATGGATTCTATCAAGAGAAAAAAAAAAGAGGTCTAAAGAATGAATTAATATGTGGTAGCCAGGCATGGTGGCTCACACCTGTAATCGCAGCACTTTGGGAGGCAGAGGCAGGCAGATCTCTTTGAGCTCAGAGTTTGAGACCAGCCTGGCCAACATGATAAAACCCCGTCTCTACCAAAAATACAAAAATTAGCCAGGCACGGTGGTGTACACCTCTAGTCTCAGCCACTGGGACGGCTGAGGTGGGAGAATCGCTGGAGAACTGGAGGTGAATGTTGCAGTGAGCTGAGATCACGCTGCTGCACTCCAGCCTGGGCAACAGAGTCAGATCCTGTGTCAAAATAAATAGTGTGTGTGTGTGAAGAATTAATGGTAAGCAAAGAAATTAGTAAACAAATATTAGTGAATCTTAATGTGTATTGTTATTTAAAATTATTACAAAATTGAGTATCATTAGTTATGAGCTGGGAAATAAACTTGGAAGTTAGAAGGTAAGATGAGAGTGAAAAAAAATAAAGTATTTCAACTATTTTGTCATATTTGTGAGGAAGATTGAGGTACAGAATAGCTTTAACTAGAAAAAAACACATCTTAAATTTTCATTAACTCTTTAATTATAGAACATAGAATATAAATATAGAAATGGAAAATAAAACTTTTTTGAGAGAGAGTCTCCTGTCTCCCAGGCTGGAGGGCAGTGGCATCACCTCACTGCAATCTCTTCCTCCTGTTTTCAAGCGATTCTTGTCCTCAGCCTAAAGGAGTAGCTGGGATTACAGGTGTTCGCCACCACGCCCAGCTAATTCTTATATTTTTAGTAGAGATGGTGTTTCACCACATTGGCCAGGCTGATCTCAAACTCCTGACCTCAGGTGATCTGCCTGCCGCGGCCTCCCAAAGTGCTGAGATTACACACGGGAGCTACCACACCAGGCCAGAAAATATAACTTTTTAAACAAATAGGAAATGAAACAAAGAAAACTTCACCTACACAATTGGAAATAGGAAGAGAAATGAAGATAATATTAAATTGCAAACACAAAATAATATAAAAGAAATAAATTCAAGTATATTTGCAGTTGTAATACAGCTAATGGTTTTAAACTGACTCTTAAAAATTCTCAGAGTAGACTAAAATATATCTAGATATAGTATGTAAGAGACACTTAAAACAATACTACCCCAAAATTGAAACATAAAGAATTTGGAAAAGAGATATAAGACAAATATTATATATCTCTCCAAAAAACAACTTAATATGAAAAGAATTCGTTGAACTCAAATGGGTCATTCATATGGATAAAATGATTTAAAAATCCATCAAGAATCTAAAACAATGATAAATCTGTACTCACCTAGTAATATAGCCTCAAATTATAAAGTTGTCAAATTTGACGTAATTACAGTGGGAAACCAATTATTTATTTTATTTATTTATTTATTTATTTATTTATTTATTTTGAGGCAGAGTCTCGCTGTGTCACCGAGGCTGGAATGCAGTGGCAAGATCTCGTCTCACTGCAAGCTCTGCCTCCTGGGTTCATGCCATTCTCCTGCCTCAGCCTCCCAAGTCGCTGGAACTACAGGCGCCCGCCACCACGCCCAGCTAATTTTTTGTATTTTTGTATTTCACCGTGTTAGCCAGGATGATCTCAATCTCCTGACCTCATGATCCGCCTGCTTCGCCTGCCTCGGCCTCTCAAAGTGCTGGGATTACAGATGTGAGCCACTGCACCCGGCCGGAAACTAACATACTAATACAAAACTTATATTAACTAAAACTTTCCAAAACTAATACAAAACTTGTTAAAGCTACACAATATGTGAATAACATGATTACCATGACATGTTAATCATGTTATTCACACACATTTATGTTACACATACGTTTGTGACCACACAGACAAATATACCCAATAGAGAGAGAATAAACTTTGTTTTCAAACACTTTCAAAATATGGAGGGTTTTTTTGTGTGTTTTTTTGAGATGGAGTCTCGCTCTGTTACCCAGGCTGGAGTGCAATGATACAATCTTGGCTCACTGCAACCTCCATCTCTCAGGTTCAAGTGATTCTCCTGCCTCAGTCTCCTGAGTAGATGGGATTACAGCTGCGTGCCACCACGCCCGGATATTTTTGTATTTTTAGTAGAGATGGGGTTTCACCATGTTGGCCAGGCTGGTCTCAAACTCCTGACCTCAGGTGATCTGCCTGCCTCGGCCTCACAAAGTGCTAGGATTACAGACATGAGCCACCACGCCCAGTTAAAATAGGTTTTAAAATACTGGTCAAATACTATATGCAAACTAGGCTTAATAGATTATGAAAACTAGTATCCTATGGATTATACTATTTGCCAAAATACAATAAACGTAGAAGTCAACAATAAAATGACACATAAGTAACTTTTCTCCATTATAAAAGGAATGTAAAAAGCAAACTGTTATACTACTTATGGGCTAAAAAGAAAATCAAAATGATAATATTTGATACCAAATGTCAACAAAAGTCCTATCCATTAAACTTATGGAATTATGCTAAAGTGGTACATAAAGGAAAATTTATAACCTTAAATTCACTCATTACAAACAAAAAAGATGAAAATAAAAGTGTTCAATTGAAATCGAGAGAGAGGATAACAAAGTAAACTCTAAAGAATGCAAGAACAAGGGAAAATAAAGATCAAAGAAGAAATGGATTAATTTGGGGGAAAACAGATCCAATCAACAAACCAAATCTATTACTTTTACAAAGGGCAAATAAAATAGAAATCTTGAGATAAGCCATAAAAAGGAAAAATGTACAAAAAAATCAACATTAAAGAACAGCTCTTTCTTTTCTATGTTATTTTCTTCCTTTTCCTTTTTCTTTCCTTCTTGAATAATTCAAACCACAAGCCAGTAGCTGGGACTGAACAAGGTAGGTGTTGTGGGGAGAGCCACAGAGGCTGCATGAGGTGTCAGAGACCACGAAGGCTGAGGGGGTGTCGCCATAGGGAGACAGCCTGATATGGCCTATCGAAGGCTGAGCAGGGCAAGAAGAGGGTCCACAAGGAGGGGCACCATCTGCAATAACCCGGAGACAGCTAGGGCATCAGAAACCAAGCCGACTGAGGAGGACTTTACCAGAGTCTGAGGTACCGGTTTCTGGAGACTGAGCAGAGGGGAGAGGGCGTCTATTCAGGGACATTCCAGAGGAGGGTGCACAGGGTGTCAGAGCCAGAGAAAGTTGGTGGGTGGGCCAGGCATGGTGACTCATGCCTGTAATTCCAGCACTTTGGGAGGCCAAGGCGAGCAGATCATGAGGTCAAGAGATCGAGACCATCCTGGCCAACATTGTGAATACAAAATTATTCACAATGTGAATACAAAATTACTTAATCTCTATTAAAAATACAAAAATCAGTTGGGTGTGGTGGTGGGTGCCTATAGTCCCAGCTACTTGGGAGGTGGAGGCAGGAGAATCGCTTGAACCCGGGGGGCAGAAGTTGCAGTAAGCCGAGATCGTGCCACTGCACTCCAGCCTGGTGGCAGAGCAAGACTCCATCTCAAATAAAGAACTTTGTTGATTAATTAAAAAAAAAAAAAAAAAGAAAGCTGGTGGTGGGAGTGGGGGTTGTCTGTCTAGGAGGAAGGCCCATCAGGGGGTCTAGGGGCCTGAGCAGGTTAAAGATAGTGTCCACCCAGTGAGAGGGCTGGCGTGGGATGTCAGAGAACAAGATGGAAGAGAAGAGCTTCCATGCAGGAAATGACCCGCCCCAAGGCAGATGAGGAGGACATTCTTGCTGAGGCAGAGAGGTAAGCAGGGTGGCAGAGCCCAAAAGAGGTGAGAAAGACATCAACACAGGTTGAAGGAGGGAGGAGAAAAGAAAGGAAAGGGCAATGGCAGTGAAAAGAGTACCATGCAGGATTCAGTCAGTAAATATATTAAGAGTAATGGCAGCCAGCCTTCTCACTGTTGGAGAAGGAGTTTAGAAATATGGAGAGGGGCCGGGTGCGGTGGCTCACACCCCTAATCCCAACTCTTTAGGAGGTTGACAGGGGCGGATGACATGAGGTCAGGAGTTCGAGACCAGCCTGGCCAACACGGCGAAACCCCGTCTTTACTAAAAATACAAAAATTAGCTGGGCGTGGTAGTGCGTATCTGTAATTCCTACCACTTGGGAGGCTGAGGTACTAGAATCATTTGAACCAGAGAGGTGGAGAAAAAGGACACAGAACTCAATTTAAAGGCAGTCTCACTGGCCAGTTTGAGCATCAGAATAAATAATGGTAATAACAGATTCCCTAATGAACAAATTAAAACCTAGTGAATAAAATAGCAATCATTCAGGCCAGATGTCGTGGTTCACACCTGTAATCCTGGCACTTTGGGAGGCCAAGGCTGGCGGATCATCTGAGTCAGGAGTTCGAGACCAGCCTGGCCTACATGGGGAAACCCCATCTCTACTAAAAATACAAAAATTAGCCAAGTGTGTTGCCAGGAGCCTGTAAACCCAGCTGGTTGGGAGGCTGAGGCAGGAGAACTGCTTGAACCCAGGGGGCGGAGGTTGCAGTGAGCCGAGATCATGCCACTTCACTCCAGCCTGGGTGAAAGAGCGAAACTCCATCTCAAAACAAACAAACAAACAGCAATCATTGAGTATAAATTAATATAAATTGAATGAATCCATAAATGGAAAGTTTGATAAGGAATGCAATATTTACATGTTCTCTGTATTCATCCATTAGTCCGTTTTCACACTGCTGTAAAGATACTACCTGAGACTGGGTAATTTATAAACAAAGGCCATTTAGTTGACTCACAGTTCCACATGGCTGGGGAGGCCTCAGGAAACTTATAATCGTGGCAGAAGGGGAACCAGGCACCTTCTTCACAAGGAGGCAGGAGAGAAGTGAGCAGGTGCAGCTGCCGTATAGAAAACCATTAGAGCTCATGAGAATTCACTCACTATCACGAGAACAGCATGGGGGAACCACCCCTATGATCCAGTTACCGCCCACCAGGACCCACCCTCAACCCCTGGGAATTACAGTTTGAATTACAATTCAAGATAAGTTTTGGGTGGGGACACAGAGCCAAACCAGATCACTCTCAAAGCACCTCCTCACAAAATAATATTAATTAAAAAAGAAAATTAATTACCTTACAACGTATAAGCCTGGCAGACACCACCTGCATTAGTCTCACATATCTAGACATCCTATTGGGCTGCTTCTCTGGAAAACCCATATATCTCAATATAGGAGAGGAGATTTATTATGGGAATTGGCTCATGAGCTAACGGAGGCCGAGAAGTCCCATGCTATGCCATTGCAAGCTGAAGAATCAGGAAGGTTAGTGCTGTAATCCATACTGAGCTTGAAGGCCTGAGAACCAGAGGAGCCAACAATTCAAGGCTGAAGACCTGGAAACCAGCAGATGAGAGTGGAAGCGAGCTAGTGAAAGCCCCAGAGTCCAAGGCCCTGAGAATCAGGAGCTCCAGTGTTGAGGGTCAGAGAAGATGAATGTCTCATCTCAGGAAGGAAGAGAGCACTCACCCTTCCTTGTTATATCTGTTCTATTCCAGTCCTCAATGGATTGGATAATGCCCACCCACATTGGTGAAAGTAGATTCTCCTTACTCAGTCCACTGATTCAAATGCCAATCTCTTCTAGAAACATCCTCACAGACACACTCAGAAATAATGTTTTACCAGCTATTGGCGCATCCCTTAGCCCAGCCAAGTTGACACATAAAATTGACCATCACACTCCCTTAATCAAATCCCAACAGGACAAATCAAAATCAAGTTCCCATCTGTCAGGTTGCAATAGAAGAACACAGCATCATTTCTGTGATAGTCCTGATAAAGTTGCACACCTGAATCTAATCATGTGGAAACATCAAACTCAAATTGAAGAACATTCTACAAATTACTGACCTGTAACCTTCAAATATATCAAGGTCCAAAAACATCAAGAGAAAGCTGAGGAACTATTCCAAATTGAACGAGACCAAAGCAACACAACTAAATGCAATGCATGATTCTGGACTGGATCCTTTTTCTCTAAAGCACATCGAAGGGCAATTTGCAAAGTTTGATGGGTGTTGTGGAATAGATTGTAATAACAAATCAGTGATAATATCCTAATGTTTATGGTTTGATTGTTGGTATGTAAAAGAATGTTCTTGTTTGTAGGAAATACATACTAAATTATTTAGGGGTAATGAAGTTTCGTGTTAACAAATTACTCTCAGATGATGGAGAAAAAGTTCTGTGTGTTTATTTGCAACAATTTGAGATTATTTCCAACAAAAACAGGAAAGGAAAGATAATTGTTTTAAGTAGAGATAAATAAGGTTTGGGAGTACTTTTTAGAAAAAAGAGAAATAACAAGTCTAATGTCTGGGCAAAATGAATAAACTTCTGGAATATAATTCAGAGCATTCAGGTAGAGCACATAACTACAGCCTCTTCTGATGCACCTAGAAATGCTGGATAACATTTTTTAAAAGTAGTTTAAATGTGTAACTCAGTTCACAAGAATGTAGAGTATCTCAGAAGAAAGAAAACATAGAAATACAAAGTAGGGAGGGACTGTTAGCACTTTCACATAGAAAATTTAAAAGTGTTAATGAGCAAACTATTAGAACTCATAAGATATTTCAGCAAGTAACCCGTATTTATCTTAGGTACACTGCTGATAGGAGGATCCACATACAAAACTGAACACATTTCTAAATAACACAATGATTAATAAGAAAAATGAGGTACACAGCGTGCCATTGAAATTAGTTTCAAAAATTGAAAAGTAGTTAAGAATAAAGTTAGAAAAAGTGGGAGAACTTCATAATTTCTTTACAATGAATTTTGTTGGAGGGCATAAATAATAAATGGTAAGTGGAAATTTTCAATATTATACACATATTGATTATGTGTAAATGAATCTATAAATTCAACACAGTATCAAAATCTTAATAAAATTATCGTAGAACTTTTCAAATTGATTTTACATTTATATGGAAGCATAAATGCAAAACAATAAAAGGGACAAAAAAACAAAATAGACAAGATAGGGCCACTTAATCTACCATTTAGTAAAATGTCTTTTAAAGCTATAGTAACTTTATATTATTGACACACCTATTTGCTTTATTTCAGAATGAAAATATGTTACATTTACAATAAGTGAAAATAAAGCTAGTTCCATTTCACAAGCAACAAACATAAACAAATAATATACGCCATCTACATGAGATCTTGTTTTTTTCTCTCTCTTTCAGTCTAGATTCCCTACAGAATTGTATTTATTTTTAAATTAACAGATAAGGCTGGGCATGGTGGCTCAGGCCTGTAATTGCAGCACTTTGGGAGGCCAAGGCGGGCAGATCACCTGAGGTCAGGAGTTTGAGACCAGCCTGGCCAAAATGGCAAAATCCCATCTCTACTGAAAATACAAAAATTAGCCAGGTGTGGTGGTGAGCACCTGTAGTCCCAGCCACTCAGGAGGCTGAGGCAGGAGAATCGCTTAAACCTGGGAGACAGAGGTTACAGTCAGCCGAGACTATGCCATTTCTCTGCAGCCTGGGCAACAAAACAAGACTCTGTCTCAAAAAATAAATAAATAAATTGACAAATAAAATTGTATGATGTACAACATAATGTTTTGATATATGGATGCACTGTGGAATGGCTAAATTAAGCAAATTAACATATATATTACCTCATTTACTTTTTTATGGTTAGAGCACTTAAAATCTATTCTCACAGCAGTTTGAAAGTATACGATATATTATTATTAACTATAGTCACCACAGTGTACAATATATTTCACGAAATTATTTATATGTAAATGAAATTTTATATCTTTTGACCAATATCTCTTCAATCCCCACCTTCCTCCCCTCTCCCATCCTCTAGTAAGCACTGTTCTACACTCTGCTTTTATAAGGTCAACTTTTTAAAAAATTTTTTTGAGACAGAGTCTCACTCCATCGCCCAGGCTCTAGTGCAGTGGTGCGATCTCGGCTCACTGCAAGCTCCGCTTCCCAGGTTCAAGCGATTCTCCTGCCTCAGCCTCCTGAGTAGCTGGGATTACAGGCACACACCACCACACCAGGCTAATTTTTGTAATTTTAGTAGAGACAGGGTTTCACTATGTTGGTCAGGCTGCTCTCAAACTCCTGACCTCGTATTCCACCCACCTTGGCCTCCCAAAGTGTTAGAATTACAGGCATGAGCCACCACGTCTGTCCAAAATCAACTTTTTGTAATTCCACATGCATGTGAGATTATGCAGTATTTGTCTTTCAGTGCCTGACTTATTTCACATAATATAATGTCCTCCAGATTCATCCATGTTGTCTCAAGTGACAGGATTGCATTCTTCTGAAGGCTGAAGAGTATTCTGCTGTGCGTGTATATACCACATTTTCTTTATCCATTCATCCACTGGTAGGCATTTAGGTTGGTTCCATTACTTGGCTATTGTGAATAATGCTGGGATGAACCTGGGAGTGCAGATAACTCTTTGACATACTGATTTCGTTTTCTCTGGATATATACCCAGTGGTGGGTTTGCTGGGTCATATGGTAGCTCTGTTTTTAACTTCTTTCAGGATCCTCCATACATTTTTTCACAATGGCTATACTCATTTACATTCCCATTAACAGTGTACAAGGGTTCCTTTTTCTCCACATCCTTGACACCATTCCAACAGGTGTGAACAGTTGTAAGATGATACCTCATTGTAATTTTAATGTGCATTTCCCTGATGATGAATAATGCTGAGCATTTTTCACAGACTCATTGCTTAATTGTATGTCTTATTTTGAGAAATGTCTATTCAGGTCCTTCATCCAATTTTTAAACGGGTCACTTGTTTTCTTATTATTGAGCAGTTTTAAGTTCTTTACATATTTTGGATATTAACCTCTTACCAGGTGTGTTTTGCAAATATTTTCCCCCATTTCACAGATTGTCTTTTCACTCTGCTGATTGTTTCCTTGGCTGTCCAGACGTTTTTTAGCTATATGTAATTCCGCTTGTCTATTTTTCCTTTTGTTGCTTGTGTTTTGAGGTCATATTTTAAAAAGTATTGCCCAGACCAATGTAATGGAAGTTTCCCCCTAAGTTTTCTTCTGGTAGGTTTTATTTTCGGGTCTTACATTTAAGTCTTTAATCTGTTTTGAGTTAATTTTTGTAAACGGTGTGAGACAAAGATCTGATCTCATTCTTCTGCATGAGGATTTCTGGTTTTCCCCAATACCATATGTTGAAGAGACGTTTCTTCCCCCATGTTCTTGGCATTTTTGTCAAAAATCAATTGACCATAAAGGAGTGGATTTATTTCTGAGTTCTCTGTTGCTCTACTGGTCCATGCATCCGTTTTCATGACAGATTCATGCAATTTATTTTTTATTTTTATTTTTTGAGATGGAGTCTCACTGTCACCAGGCTGGAATGCAGTAGAATGATCTCTACTCACTGCAACCTCCGCCTCCTGGGTTCAAGTGATTCTTCTGCCTCTGCCTCCCAAGTAACTGGAACTATAGGCGTGTGCCACCACGCCCAGCTAATTTTTGTATTTTTAGAAGAGACAGGGTTTCACCATGTTGGTCAGGATGGTCTTGATCTCCTGACCTCATGATCCACCTACCTCAGTTTCCCAAAGTGCTAGGATTACAGGTGTGAGCCACCATGCCCAGCCAGCCATGCTATTTTGATTATTATATCAGGTAGTAGGTTTTGAGAACAGGTAGTGTGCTACTTCCAGCTTTGTTCATTTTGCTCAAGATTTAAGATTGCTTTTTCTATTTCTGTGAAAAAGCTCATTGGAATTTTGATAGGGATTGAATTGAACCTGTAGATATCTTTAGGAGCATGTATATTTTCACAATATTAATCCTTCTAATCCATGAACACAGGAATCTTTCCATTTACTTATGTATGTCTTCTTCAATTTCTTTCAACAATATTTTATTTTTTCAATATACAGATCTTTCACCTCCTTGATTAACTTTATTCCTAAGTATTTTATTATTTTCATAGCAATGTAGAGTTTTTTTAATATCTTTTTTTGATACTTTATTGTTACTGTACAGAAAGACTACCAGTTATTTTATGTTGATTTTGTATTCTTCAACTTTACTAAATGAGTTCTAATAGCTCTTTGGTGGAGTAGTTAAGAGTGTTGTATATACAAGAACATGTCATCTGTGAACAGGGACAATTTGACTTCTTTCTTTCCAGTTTGGATGTCTTTTATTTCTTTCTCCTGCCTAATTTCTCTCAAGCTACAGTAATTTTAGAAGAGTGAAATTACCCTAGAAATACATGAATAGGTAAATGCAACAGACAAAAAGCCCAGATACAGACAGAAGCATAAACAGAAGTATAGTTGTGTGATAGGGAAACATCACAAATCAGTGGGCGATAATGTACACTATTAATCAAATGGTAGGGAGACAATTATCACTACAGAAAAAAACAAAATTGGAAAAACAAAACTGTGAAATACAAAATAAACTCAATAAATCATATACAAAACTATGGAAAAAGTAAACTGAGTCAAAAAGTTCATGATCCTGGGTTACAAAGATATTAATTATATTAGCCCAAAATAAGAACAATAGAATAGAAAATCATAAATGCTGCTATATCAAAATTTTACACCTCTACTTAAACAGAAACAGCATATACAAAAATGAGACAACATCTAGGATGAAGAACATACATAATGGAGAGTTACTTTTAATGATATGATACCAGGCCAGGTGCAGTGGCTCACACCTGTAATCCCAGCCCTTTAGGAGGCTGAGTGGGGCAGATCACTTGTGGTCAGCAGTTGGAGACCAGCCTGGCCAACATGGTGAAACCCCAACTCTACCAAAAATATAAAACAATTAGCCAGTGTGGTGGCACGTGCCTGTAATCCCAGCTACTCAGGAGGCTGAAGCAGGAGAATTGCTTGAACTCAGGAGTCGGAGGTTGCAGTGAGCCAAGATCATGCCCCTGCACTTCCAGCCTGGGTGACAGAGCGAGACTCTGTCTCAAATAAATAAATAAATAAATAAATAAATAAATAAATAATACCAAAAGAACTAAAATTTACAGAGACAAATATGACTCAATAGAAAAATTACTCTATCCAAATACACAACAAACATATGAAAAGATGATAAAAGTCACCAGTAATCAGGAAAGTACAAATTAAAATAATGCTATGCCATTTTTCATCCATTGGGTTGGCCAAACAATTTAAGATCTACATATTACATATTGTTGAGGGGTCAAAATAAAGTTCAGATAAGTTGCTGATGGAAATCACTACAGCCATTGGGGAGGACAATTTGATTATATCTATTAAATGTGAAAATATACATACTGTTTCTCAGCGATTCTTTCCGGTCTCTAGGTTAAACAAATATATGTGGATATGGAAATATGCAAAGATGAGCAATACAGCATTCTTTATAAGAGAGGAATGGAGGAGGGTAGGAAGTAACCACATAATTCAACAGGGGAATGAGCAAATAAGTGAGTAAATGAATTAGAATCACATGGGGCCGGGCACGGTGGCTCAAGCCTGTAATCCCAGCACTTTGGGAGGCCGAGACGGGCGGATCACGAGGTCAGGAGTTCGAGACCATCCTGGCTAACACGGTGAAACCCCGTCTCTACTAAAAAATACAAAAGCTAGCCGGGCAAGGTGGCTGGTGCCTGTAGTCCCAGCTACTCGGGAGGCTGAGGCAGGAGAATGGCGTAAACCCGGGAGGCAGAGCTTGCAGTGAGCTGAGATCCGGCCACTGCACTCCAGTCTGGGCGACAGAGCGAGACTCCGTCTCAAAAAAAAAAAAAAAAAAAGAATCACATGGGTGATTATTCAGTAGTTACAAGAATGAGCTATATTTGTAGGTATCTATATATATAGTTCCAAAAATAACATTGAGTAAACAAGTAAGCTGTCAAATAACGTGTACCAATGTGTATAAAACCCCAGAAAAAGAGCATTTTCTCTGGTTATATGTGTGTGAGTGTGTGGGGGTGAAAGTATATAAAATAACTCTGATAATAGTGATTGGTTCTGCTTGGAGGTTGAGTCAGTATGGATTATGATAGATGTCAAAGTGATAGTTTGTTTCTAACCATAACATTCTAGTTTTTAAAGAAGTTATCTATATTCATGTATAACTTGTGCAATTTTTTAAGACATGATAAAAAAAACAAAAGCCAATATGCTGATATCTTAACACCAGTTAATTCCATCTGGTGCCAATATGGATGAGTTTTCTTGTCTGACTTCAACATGAAATCTTTTACCTATTCCAGTAGGAGTGAAGTTTCTCATATTAAAAATACATAAGTACTACTATTCATTGATTTCAACTAATTTCATAATTTTGTCATCCCCTGAGAAACCCAAAATTTCTCTGAGTCCTGGCATTAAACAAAAAGTTTAAATTACCAACAGATTCCATTTCTCTTGGATCTTTTTTTCTATCATATGCTTCCACTAAAGATCAATTTGAGCCTGAATGTTAGTGTTCAAATATATTGCATTTCAGATGAGTTATAAGAATGAAAAGGCAGAATTATTTATTATTACTAATAAAGGTAATTCATCAGCTGCTGCAAGAAGAAAGCATGCTATTTCCAAGGGACTGGGGGAGGAGAATAGAGGCAATTATCTATTAACTGTACTCTCTATAGAGGAGCAAATTAAACTAGTAAAGATAAGGGTGGATTGTATCCTGAAGTTTCTTTACTCCATTTACAGCATATGCCTGGCACTTGAGTACCTAATACACTAAATCTTTGAGTAATCTAATGCCTATTTTGCTCTTGGCTTCTAGCTCTGACAGAAGAGTGGCAAACTAATTGTGAAAGCCACAGAGCCTCTTGTGGTCTTCACAAAGCCTGGTGTATCCAAATGCAGATTAGTCTCAGGGATGCCATGTCAGTTAAGAGTAATCTAGGGTCCTTTTAAAACTCTTGGTGGGTTTTGCCTAAGATTCGAAGCCTAAAGCTCTGAATTCTGAGTTCCCTGATTACGGACTGAGGAAACAATATCCCCAAAATGGAAAGCTCCAGATCTGTGTGCTTAGATTTAGACTCCAAGGACTGAAAATCCTGCACGTAAGCTGTATGTCTAAGTCGTATTTATGACGTAGCAAACCAGCCAAGAGCTGGTGGTTCTGATCAGCAAATAAGGAAGGGACAACATCTGACATCTTTACCTATTTTAACTGTGAGTATATGAAATCCAGGCAACCGAGTAAATAGAACAGAGACTAGAAGACGTGATACTTGCTGGGAGAATATGTGCTGGTAAGGATCAAGCTCATGGGCTTCTTAGGCAGGTCTTGCTAACACAAAATCTGTGGGTGCAAACAATATGTATTCTATATTATATATTCTGCATTAAATTATATATAGACAGATCTAATTTTCCCCTATCTGTCATCAACACCCACCACTTATTTGAAGCACAAGTTTCTAATATTGTATTTACAGGCAAAAAGTCAGGACCATCAATGCCCTGTGTGTGAACTGCTATACACACTGAGCAAAAACAGATTAAACTTTTATCAATTTGCTGTTTGTAAAATGACTTCAAGATTCAAAGCCCTGATCCATCATCTCCTCTGTCAAAGATGCCTGGAGGAGCGTATCAAGCTGCACCAGACATAAAACCAGTCGTAAGCATGTGGCTTTGTCTTCTCTGTTTTCAAAGAAACTTTTTTGTTTTTTTAGACAGGGTCTCACTCTGTTGCCCAGGCTGGAGTACAGTGGCACAATCACAACTCACTGCAGCCTCAACCTCCTGGGCTCAAGCAATCCTCCCACCTCAGCCTCCTGAGCTGGGACCACAGGCATGCACTACCACCACCACTGCTGGCATTTTTTTTTTTTTTTTTTAGAAACAGGATCTTGCTGTGCTGCCCAGGCTGGTCTCAAACTCTTACACTTAAGTGAATGACCAACCTCAGCCTTTCAAAGTGAGGCAGGATTTTTCTCAAGTCACATGTCAGCTGGAGACCCCCAGCAGGTGATGCCCTTGCCCAGGTCTTGCTCGGGCCTGGGTTTGCTGCAAGAGACACCCCATCAACTCAGCCTACTGGGCCATGCCCAGCCTGCATTCCAGCATGGATCCCGCAGCTGTGGTGACTGTGCAGTCAGCCCCCAGCAGGAGCGGGTGTGTGAGCAAGTGAGTGAGCCAGTGAGCGCAGGGTCCAACTGGCTATTCCAAGTGTCAACACAGAAGTGGATTCTGTGCAGTGCTAGAACGTCTATGAACGACATGGACTAGGCATGTCGCAAGCCACTTCCACAGTGGACTCCAGTGTCTAGACAAGGGGAATGTATTGGTGCCCAGGCAGTGGTGCCCACCACCCCAAAGCCCCAGAGGGGGTGTTACAGTGTGCCAATTAGCTCTTTTAGTCCCACTGTCTGCAGCCCGAGGACAGCAGCATGTCAACAGCTCTGTCAGCCCCTTGCCCGACTCTGGCCAGTAGCTTCGGGGCTAGCTTGGCCCTGCCACTGCTTCATGTTAACAGCTCTGTCAGCCCCTTGCCTCACTTTGGCCTGCAGCTTCGGGGCTAGCTTGGCCCTGCCACTGTTTCCTCAGGTGGGGCATCTCGGCAGAGGGCAGAGTGCCAAATTGTTACAAGTTTCTCTGTATCCACACCCGGTGGGTCCCAAGCTTTTGTCCCATGTCTAAGAAGAATGAGGATATGCTGACAATTAAAAGGTCAGGAGGGCAAAGAAGAATTTTGTTAAGCAACAAAACAGCTCTCAGCAGAGAGGGGACGTGAGGCTTGTCACCCACCTGAAGTCAGGTGGTTTGTCTGTCCGTGTGGCTAGGTTTGGGGCTTTTATGGGCTCAGAATGAGAAATGTGTGCTCACTGTTTTGTGAGTATACAGAAAAGGTTAAAACAAAGGCATCACTCAACGGTGGACATGACAATGTAAAAAGCCACTCATCAGGGAGGGGTAGATATATGTAAAATAGGTGAAGGGTGGGGATCAATCAGAGGAAGGTGTGCCAAACAGGAAGACAGGTTCTTAATCCGGTCTGTGGGTTTGACTTGTAACTTGGCTTTCAGGCTTTAAACTGTTTTTGGCTTGAAGGTGAGGCTTCACCCAGGACCTGCCCCTATCTGCCTAGGCATTTGACTGCCTCCTGCCATTATCAAAAGTGCTGGGATTACAACTGTGAGCCAGCACACCTGACCGTTAGAGACGCTTACCCTTAACTTGGGCTCACTGGCAGGTCTCATTGCATCGCTTCTTCTGAGGCTTTGAAGTGAAGAAAGTAGAACCTGAAAGGCCCTATGATAAAGTCAAACTTCTGTCTTTAACTGCAGGGTCTCAAATGTTTTCTTGTGACCACACGTGAGGGTATTACACATTCAAAACTTTTCCACGTGACTTCCAACATTCTTGTTGTCATTGCAGGATTAAAAATTGCACCACTGACTCAGAAAAATAGTAATAACTGGATTTTTTGTCTTTAGCTTAGGAAGGTTCCCACAATAATCTCATCACAAGACTCATTTATTCTCACTTCCAGAGTTCTGGGGGAGTAAAAAAATACATAAATGCAAGGATTATATTATATATACACCAAAAGAAAGCAAATACTGCCTATTAAGAATTAACAGCTAATGGGCTGGGTGCAATGGCTCACGTCTGTAATCCCAGCACTTTGGGAGGCTGAGGGGGATGGATCACCTGAGGCCAGGAGTTCAAGACCAGCCATAGCAAAACCCTGTCTCTATTAAAAATACAAAAATTAGCCAGATGTTGTGGCTGGCACCTGTAATCCCAACTACTCGGGAGGCTGAGGCACGAGAATCGCTCGAAACCAGGAGGCAGAAGTTGCAGTGAGCCAAGATTGTGCCACTGTACTCCAGCCTGGGTGATAGAATGAGACTCCATCTCAAAAAAAAAAAAAAAAAAAGAATTAGTGGCCAACAAATTAGCAAGGAAAAAATCCTATAAACTCTCTGTAATCAGGAATTTCAGAGAAATGATAGAATGTAGGAAAAGACTAAAGTTCTAGGCTAGAGTAGGATATTGTAAGTCCAAACTCAAAGTCCAAATGGGACTTACACTGTAGCATGTCTATAAAAGACCTGGGTCTTCACTGCAGACTCCGAGCTGTCTATTCTACCAATAGCTAAACTGACATGTCTGTCAAACCTAAGAAATCTTTGCCTAACCCAAGGTCACAGAGTTTTTTTCTATGTTTAGTTCTAGAAGTGTTATTGTGTTGGTTGTATATTTAGAAGTTGCATATTTAGGTCTATGATTTAAGTTAATTGTTGTGTATGGATTGAAGTTCAGGTTTAAAAGTTTGCAACACTCACTTATTGGTACCAGTAGCTTTTATGTAGGTTCAATTGGTCCAAAATGTGGATCATTGAAATTTCAGCTTCTGACAGATCTCTTTAGTCTCTCCTCATTCTCTGGGATGAAGACCATCAGGGTAAACAAAGACTAAAACTGTCAGCAGATATTACGTTGGCTCCAAGGCAAGGACCAGGATTCCTATGCTTTCTGTCTACCTGTGATAAAGTCCTCTGGGCAGAGCCTCTTTTCAAGGAAAAGCCCTTCCATTGTTGCAAGACTTTGGTTAATTTCCAGAGTTTTGAAAAAAAAAATGATTTTGATAAGTTTCACAAGTGTTAGATCTTCATCATACTTTAAAAGATAAACAATATGATGTGTGAATTATATCTCAAAAAAAGTTGTACTAAAATTAATTATATTTCTATATAGTAGCAGTAATCAGAAACTAGAATGTTAACATCAATAGTATTTATAATAGCATAAAAGAGATGAAATAAGAATAAATTTAACAAAATATGTGAAAGATCTGTACAGTGAAAGCTTCAACTATGACAGAGAAATTCAGGAAGATCTAATTTAATGGTGAGATATACCTTGCTCATGGGTTGGAAAAAATAGACTCACATACATTGACAACTGTTTTTTAACAAAGATACAATGATAATTCAATGAAGAAAGTATTGTCTTTTCAGCAAAAGATGCTATAACAATTTGATATCCATGAGAAAAAAAAAAACGGAAACTTCAAACACGAAAATTAACTCAAAAGTGTTCATAGACCTAAACATAAAACTAACACAATAGGACATCTAGAACTAAACAAAGAAGAAAATGTTTATGACCTTGAGTTAGGCAAGGATTCCTTACATGTGACACCAAAAACAAGATCCATAAACAGGCAAATTAGTTAATTACATTTCATCAAAATTAAAAACTTCTGCTCTTTGAAAGACACTGTTAAGAGAATAAAAAGTTAAGACAGAGTGGGAGAAAATATTTGCTTTATTAGCTACTTGGTATATCCAGCCTTACAGCTAGAAAGTAGTAGAAGTTAGAGTTCAAATTAATGTATGGCTGACTCCAAAGCCCATGTTCTTCCCCTTACTCAGACAAGGCTCCTTATGTAGCACTAGACACTGTCCCTGCCCATGGTATATGCTTAATAGATGGTTGTTGTATGAATAACTACTAAATTAAATAGAAGGCAACCCAAGTGTACATATATGATCTAAAAGAGTTTCCTTAGAGGCCTTATAAATAATTAAATAATATATATACAGAAAATACAGATTACAATTTTTAATTCATAAAAATTAAAATTGAAAGAGAAAGAGAAACATATAAGATGCAGTAAATCAAGAGGCATTCCAAGAGTAAGATCCTAGTGAACAGATCCGGATTGGAGAATTATCACTTTTTTAATAGTATGTGTTCTTCACGGGAGTCCCAGAATTTAAAACACAGCTTCAAATAGGGAAGCAAGCATTATCTGGGCATTTGACTTCACAGACATTAATAGCCACTTCACATTTACAAGACTGAATTTGGGGTGATGTCTGGGGAAGAGTTAGCTTAATGAATTGGCTTCAATTTAACATTTAAAGGAAATGGTATGCTGGTTTGTTATCCAATAGATGTTTAAGATTATAGACTGGTTAATTTCCAAGGTTAAATGAAATAGATTTTTTAAGGTCTTATATTTCACATAGGGCAGCCAGCTTCTTTAGAATACATACATACTTCCAAGTGGAAATCACTCTCACGAAAGCAAAAATCTTCACTAGGCAAATTTAACATTCAACTCGGGCAACTAGAGAATGCAGGAGGCCGGGTGCAGTGACTCATGCCTGTAATCCCAGCATTTTGGGAGGCAGAGGCGGGTGGATCACGAGGTCAGGAGATCGAGACCATCCTGGATAATACAGTGAAACCCTGTCTCTACTTAAACTACAAAGAATTAGCCGGGCGTGGTGGTGGGCACCTGTAGTCCCAGCTACTCGGGAGGCTGAGGCAGGAGAATGGCATGAACCCGGGAGGCCGAGCTTGCAGTGAGCCGAGATCGCACCACTGCACTCCAGCCTGGGCAACAGAGCGAGACTGTCTCAAAAAA
>NW_016813202.1:2900059-2917447 GCF_001698545.2 Rhinopithecus bieti
CTGGAGAACTTACTGAAATAAAATTGTTTTTTTTTTTTTTTTTTGGTTAAAACAATAATTTCCCTTTGTTTCCTCATAAATCAGGATTTAGCACATATTTTGGGCCTTGGAAGTCCTTCCCAATGAGCTCTTGGCATTCCTTCATCTTAGCATCATAGATGCACACTATATCACTATTATTTATTTTCAGTGCCTGTTTCTCTGTTTGAACTGCTATTTAATCTGTCTTTCTCTACCCAGCATCAAGCAAAGAACTTGGAATACCCTGAATGCTGCATAGAAGGTTTTGAAACTACTTACCTGCTATGGAACACCTGCATGACTTTAAAATGCATCCATCAATCTCAAGAGTGTGGCCACGCTTCCCACTTTTTAGGATCTAAAGTCAACTGCAACTCCGAGTGCACAAGACTTCTTTGGGACCCACGAAAGTGTCTCTACATGCTCATGTTTGCCAGATTCAGTGGTCTGCTGAAACCTGACCCTAGCTAATCAGTTAAAAAGCTCTAAGTAATCCCGAGCTGCATCTGAATGTCCAAGATCACTTGTTCATTGGTTGGTAATACTTTAAAGAGCCGTTTGTTTAACTGCTAATCTGGATCTTATATTCTGAGCCCCAGTTTTTTTCTAAAGCAAAGAAAATACAACATAAAAGTAAGACCAAACGCCTTTGTACCATGGAGAGAGAACTGACTCATTGGAATGCTTCTGTTTTTCATCACATCAAACATGCATCAACATAAATCGATCATTATATCATGTACCATCATAAAAAAGGGGTATAAAAGCTCCCAAACCACTGCCAATTAAACCAACACAGTGCTTTTGTATTATTCAGAATTTTTATCTTAGCCTTATTGAAAGAGCTTTTTTAGAACATATTTAAACAATTCTGTCATATTTCATTCTTGCATAATCATTAAAAAGGGAAATAAGAGAGATATAAATGAAAGCTTTCCAAAAGTTTCCTGTCTTTCAGAATCCAATTCTTCACAACGATTTTGCAACCCAGACTCTTTGATGTCCTCGTTTTCCCACCAAATATGTTATCAAGAGCGTGGTAAGGCAGAGTTTCTTAGAAGATGGCAATGTTATTGTCACTGAACACTGGCACTTATCTTACAAGTTTTGATTTTGGCCTCTTTTTTTCCTGTGGGGTGGGGGGCAGGGTCTCACTCTGTTGCCCAGGCTGGAGTGCAGTGGCACAGTCATAGATCACTGCAGCCTTGGCCTCCTGGACTCAAGTCATCCTCCCACCTCAGTCTCCCAAGTAGCTGAGACCACAGGTGTGTGCAATTGTGCCCAGCTTTTTAAAAAATTTTTTACTTTAATTTATTTAATTAGTTAATTTATTTATGTATTTTTGAGACAGGATCTCACTTTGTCGCCCAGGCTGGAGTTCACTGGTGTAATCTTGGCTCACTGCAACCTCCACCTCCTGGGTTCAAGCAATTCTCCCGCCTCATTCTCCTGAGTAGCTAGCAGCACAGGTGTGCGCCACCACGCCCAGCTAAGTTTTGTATTTTAGTAGAGACAGAGTTTCACCATGTTGGCCAGGCTGGTCTCGAACTCCTGGCCTCAAGTGATCCACCCGCCTCGGACTCCCAAAGTTCTGGGATTACAGGCTTGAGCCACCATGCCCACCCTAATTTTTATTATTTTTTTTTGTAGAAACGGGATCTCACTGTGTTGCCCAAGCTGGTCTCGAACTCCCGGTCTCAAATGATCCTCCCACCTCGGCCTCCCAAAGTCCTGAAATTACAGGTGGGAGCCACCACACCTAGCCATCTCTTCTTTGTCTTACCAGAAAGTGTCAGTGGAAGGTTTTTCAGGCAACAATCAATATTCTTATTCCTTCCTGAAATGATTCTCAAGTGGTCTATTGGCCTGATCATTGAAGTATGCAGGTGGTTTGGTCTTGCACCAGAATAGCAACCAATGATTGCATGTACAGGCAGGGTCAGCTAGGGTATGAGACAGTGATTGCAAGATGCACCCCAATTTCAGAGAGGTAAATACGGGTGAAAATGTCTGTGTTGGAGCCGTTGCTGGGATCTGCTGCTTTCTGTTTGTGTCATCTTGGGCAGGAGAGCAAAAGTGTTCCGAGCCCTGAATTTGGAGTGAGAAGAAAGCCACATTCTAATCCTGGCCCTGTGACTCATTAGCTATGGGACTTTGGGCGAGGTGTTCAAGCTTCTACGGATTCAATTTCTCCATCTGTCAAATGAGGATAATGGAAATACAAAGTTACTGAAAATACCTTTGTAAGAAATTAATTCCAGACACCTAGTAGAAAGTTCAGTGAATCTTAGATATTGTTATTCTTATTACTTAATATCTTTGAATCTGAGCTCCCTCAAGTGTATTACAGGGAGAATAATAAAAACATTTATCTTACTCTACCCACAGAATTATTCAGTGAGTATCAAGTTAAGCCAGAATTTTGAAATCACTATGTAAAGCACTAGGCAAATATATGATATTTCAAGGAATTACTATGTCTTTGTCTTTGTTTCCATTGCTCTCTCCGTTATTACAAAAATTGGCTGTGTGATTCACATGCAAGAGTCAGAAAGAGATGAACTCCTATTCATGAGACCCACCTTGTCACCCTTGCAACCAAAATGGGCTAAGTATTCAAAAGTGTCTTGGCAGAATGTTATACTAACACAAATGGTTTTGTTTGTAAAAGTGAATCATCATCTCGTATACTTGAAAGTTAGAATACAGTCTGCTTTAGAATATCAAAAACAGAATATCAAATACAGAATTACCCTCCCTTTTTACACTACACTGGCAACAGAATATCAGGATAGTTTTAAAAAATATATTGCAGGGAATGGATAGTTACCTTGTTATTATTTGTCCAAGTTAATGGTGTATCTCTTTGCAAAATGATACAGACTTTTTAGATTTTTACTTTCTATTCTGGTGCAGGAAATTAAATTTAAATATACTTTGACAAATCCTTTTTCATTTATTTCACCTAGATAGGAATTTTGGAACCACTGGTGGGGCCATTGGAAAGGAAAATATGTCCCATTATGCCAGCTGAATGTTGGAGTTGATATTAAGAATAGTTTTCTGTTTAAAGCAGAGAAAACAGAAATATAGATGAATCACTAAGTCATTTGTGAAAAAATGTGAATTCATCCATTGTTTTATATATTTATTTATTTACTATTTTATTTTATTTTATTTTTGAGGCAGTCTCACTCTGTCATCCTGGCTAGAGTGCAGTGGCTAATCTCAGCTCACTGCAACCTCTGCTTCCCAGGTTCAAGTGGTTCTCCTGCCTCAGCCTCCCGAGTAGCTGGGATCACAGGCGCCTGCCACCATGCCCAGGTAGTTTTTGTATTTTGAGTAGAAATGGGGTTTCATCATGTTGGCCAGGCTGGTCTCAAACTCCTGAGCTCAAGTGATCTGCCCGCCTCGGCCTCCCAAAGTGCTGGGATTACAGGTGCAAGCCACCATGCTGGGCCAATTGTGTTATATTTAAACATATATCCTAAAGTCTTAAACAAATATCTCAGAACATTAGTTTGAATTCTTCAGTTGCAAGCAAAGAAACCCATTCTAGTTAACTCACAAAAAAAAGAATTTGGGAAGCCTGTCGGGACTCACACACCTGAGGGGAAACTAGAACATCAGGTTGGATCTGAATCCACCAGGCAGCCTCAACAGCAGGAGCTCAGGCCCTGAACCTTGGCTATAAGGCAATGAGAGAGAGCTCCACCCATTTGCCCACTCTCCAGCCCTCGGCACCATGATCCTGGCAGAATGTTTCCAACAACGTGAGTGGAAGTCACAAGACTGTCAGTCGGCAATCTGGGAGCTAATGAGAGAAAGCACTTATTTGGGGTGCTAGGCTTTAATTAGTGTTTTTGGAAATAAAGAGGTAAATCTCCCAGAACGAGTAGCCCAAATGAGGTCCTGGTCCCAATCAGTCAAGACTCCTCCAAGTCTTTTTTTCGTTTCTTTTTTTGAGTCGGAGTCTCACTCTGCAGCCCAGGCTGGAGTGCAGTGGTGTAATCTCTGCATACTGCAACCTCTGCCTCCTAGGCTCAAGCGATTCTCCTGCCTCAGCCTCTTGAGTAGCTAGTACTACAGGCACTGGCTACCATGCCCGGCTAATTTTTGTGTTTTTAGTAGAGACAGGGTTTTGCCATGTTGGCCAGGCTGGTCTCGAACTCCTGACTTCAAGTGATCTGCCCACCTCAGCCTCCCAAACTGCTGGGATTACAGGTGTGAGCCACTGCTCCCTGCCATCCAACTCCTATCTCATCTAACTATGTTGACCAGAGAAGGCTGCCCAGAAGCAGTGAATATAATATTTCTTGTCTGGGCTGCCTTCACTGCCTCTGGGCCACCTCTTCAGGTGAACATAGTCACATAAATACAGATCGGAGGCTTCAAAAAATACCTAATCTGACTATATGAAGTTCCTAAAATAAACCTCTTCATGGCTTCTAGCTGTTTTCTGGGTAAAAATCCAAGACTCTTATTTGGCTTTTCATAATCTCTGGAGTCAAAATGTTTACAGCTCAAATCCTGGCCCCACCATTAGCATCTCACTTTCTGTGTTTCAATTTCAGTTTTTATAAAATGAGCATAACGGTTGCTGTGTGATTAAAATAGTGAATACAAATAACACAGAACAGTGCCTGGCCCAGAGGCAGGGTTTTCTAGGTATTATTTTTCATCTTGTTACTGTTTTTACCTTTACAATTATCTAATGAAAAAAGCATCCAGTTTAGTCTTGGGGATAGGACTTCAGGCACCTGACGTCCCACTGTGATTGACTGCATGTATTATGGGTGAGGTAATTTCCTAAAAAGAGACTAGGTTACTGTTAGGAAGAAAAAGTAAATGCCAGATGGTGTATTATTAGTCAGGGTCCTCCAGGGAAAAAAAAAAAAAAAAAAAAAAAAAGCCAGAACCAATAGGAAAGTGCATCTATAAAGAAATTTATTTTATAGAATTTGTTCATATAACTTCTGCACTGCTGGTGGGAATGTAAACTAGTACAACCACTATGGAAAACAGCGTGGAGATTCCTTAAAGAGCTAAAATTAGAACTGCCATTGGATCCAACAATCCCACTACTGGGTATCTACCCAGAGGAAAAGAAGTCATTATATGAAAAAGATACTTGCACATGCATGTTTAGAGCAGCACAATTCGCAGTTGCAAAAATGTGGAGCCAAGCCAAATGCCCATCAATCAATGAGTGGATAAAGAAACTGTGGTATGTATACACGGTGGAATACTACTCAGCCATAAAAAGGAATGAATTAATGGTATGTGCAGCAACCTAGATGAGATTGGAGATTATGATTCTAAGTGAAGTAACTCGGGAATGGAAAACTAGACATCGTATGTTCTCACTCATAAGTGGGAGCTAAGCTATGAGGATGCAAAGGCATAAGAATGACACTTTGGGGACTCAGGAAGAAATGGTGAGAAGGGGGTGAGAGAAAAAAGACTACAAATTGGGTCCAGTGTATACTGCTCAGGTGATGGGTGCACCAAAATCTCATAAATCACCACTAAAAAACTTACTCATGTAACCGAACACCACCTATTCCCCGATTACCTTTGGAAATAAAAAATTAAAGAAATAACAAAACAAACAAAAAGGAATTTGTTCACACGATCACAGAGGTTGACAAGTCCTAAGATTTTCAGGGTGAGTCAGCCAGCTGGAGACCAGAAAAACCAATAGAATAGTTCCAGTCTGAGTCTGAACACTTGAGAATCAGGAGAGCTGATGATAAAATTCCAGCTCAAAGGCTGATAGGCTCAAGGCTCCAGGGAGAACGGATGCTTCAGTTTCATTCCCAAGGCAGGAAGAAAGCTGATGCGCCAGTTCAAATGCCGTCAGGCAGGAAGAATTCCCTCTCACTCAGGGGATGACCGGCAATTCTGTTCTACTCAGGCCTTCAGCTGACTGGATGAGGTCCTCTCGCATCAGGGAGAGCAATCTGCTTCACTATGTCTGCCAATTTAAACGTTAATCTCATCCAAAACACCCTTACATCCAGAATGACGTTTAACCTGGGCATCTCCTGGCCCAGGCAGTTGACACATAAAATGAACCAATTCAGATGGCAAGCAAATAGTAACAAGGTTCTACTGCAGTGATTTGATTAATTTGATACAATATTGCAATGTATTTAAATAGCTCAAATTCATAGGGCGTCAGCATTGAAGCGCCATTGTTTAAGCAAACGGGAAACTGAAAATACCATCCTCTTAATAAGGCTGGTCTCCCTGTTACCAGTGGATGGGTCCGCATTTAAATGATTTTCTGAAGGAGGCACTAAAGTAGCTAAGAACAGGCAATTGTGTAAGTAACACCTTGAGACTCGATTCTTTAGCCAGCCCCTTCATGATTCCAAATGTACGTCCCCACTGCCCAGCTTCAGAGTCCTCATGCAATTAAAGGAGAATAAAAGATCTTTTATTCCGAGAGCCTTGATGTCTAAGACACAAAGTTAGATGACTTTTTTTTTTTTGATGGCGTCTGACTCTGTTGCCCAGGCAGGAGTGCAGTGGCCCAATCTAGGCTCAATGCAACCTCCACCTCCTGGGTTCCAGCAATTCTACTGCCTCAGCCTTCCGAGTAGCTGGGATTACAGGCACCCACCCCCATGCCCGGCTAATTTTTGTGGTTTTTTTTGGTAGAGACGGGTTTGCACCATGCTGGCCAGGCGGGTCTCGAACTCCTGACCTCAAGTGATATGCCCGCGTTGGTCTCCCAAAGTGCTGGGATTACAGCAAAGTTAGGTGACTTTTTAAAAAATCTTAATAAGTGTTTTCTTTTAGATGTAGCCTCGGATCGTCACTGTTATTGGACCATTCTCTAAGCCTGGTTTCTCTTGTCATCATTTGATTTCCTCAGGGCTTAACAGTTGTCATTTTTCAGTATAATCTGAATCCATGGAGAAGTGTGTACCCACAGTTCCATCACATGGGTGCAAAGACCGCACAATCTATCCTTCAGATGTTATCTTCAAATATTTAAGGTGATGGGTACCCCAGCTACTCTGACTTGATCATTACACATTATGTGGATGTATTAAAATATCACATGTACCCCCAAAATATGTGCCTGTATTATGTATCAATAAAAAATAAAATTTAAAAATGTATATTTGAACAAAACAAATTATATTGGCATGAATCACAGACTCCCGACAAAGTTGATCCACATATTAGCACATTCGAAACCAGTGGTAATGTGACCCTTGTGAACCATTGCCAAAGTCACTGAAAGCTTCTTACAAAGGAGAAAGAAAGCCAAGCAGGGTGGTTCACACCTGTAGTCCCAGCACTATGGGAGGTAGAGGTGGGCGAATGCTTGAGCCTAGGAGTTCGAGGCCAGCCTGAGCAACACAGTGAGACCCCATCTCTACAAAAAAATACAACAATTAGCCAGGCATGGTGGCACGTGCATGTAGTGCCAGCTACCCAGGAGGCTGAGGTGGGAGGATCACCTAAATTCAAGGAGGTCGAGGCTGCAGCGAGTCGTGATTGCATCACCGCACTCTAGCCTGGGCAGCAGAGTGAGACCCTGTCGAAGAAAAGGAAAGAAAAGAAAAGAAAAAGAAAAGCGAAAAGAAAAGGAAAAAAATAAAAGTGGTTTTCAAGTCCTAAGGATGATGATGTAACACATTCCTAACTATTTAACAAGTCTGACATCTAGTGGTCAATCGGTGTATCTAAGGTAGCTAAAGGAGACAGATCGGCCCTTATTCAAGTTCATTGTGATGGAAGTATTGTGTAGATATTGGAAGTGTACTTCTGGTCATCGGAGTCAGTGACACTGGGTTAAAAGGGAAGAATGGAAATTATTATGCAAGTCACTCAGATGTTTGTTCCACCTGTCTATGATAAGATAATGTAATTGAAGTGGGCCAAGAGTCTGGAGTTCTGAGCAGTCACTTCACAAGGGAAAGGGAGACAGAAAAAAGAATGAGGCCGGGCGTAGTGGCTCAGGCCTGTAATCCCAGCACTTTGGGAGGCCGAGGCGGGCAGATCACTAGGTCAAGAGATCTAAAAATACAAAAAAAAGTTAGCTGGACATGGTGGCGTGCGCTTGTAGTCTCAGCTACTCGGGAGGCTGAGGCAGGAGAATCACTTGAACCTGGGAGACGGAGGTTGCAGTGATCCAAGATTGTGCCACTGCACTCCAGCCTGGCGACAGAGTGAGACTCCATCTCAAAAAAATAATAATAAAATAAAAAATATAAATAAATAAAAAGAATGAGCCTGAGGCAGTGCATATTTGCATATTTCTTAATAATCACAATAATAGTTATTTGACATGATACTGTATGCCGGGTCTTACACTTTTCATACATTGCTGTCTTTCCAGAAAGTTTGAAAAACAAGTATTGTAATTCCCACTTCATCAGTGATGAAACTGAGGAACAAAGTGACTTGCTGAGTTGCCCAAATTCTTATAAACAAGACTTAGTAGAGCCAAATCACCATCTTAGATTCATTTGTTTGTTTGTTTTAATGTGAGTCAGGGTCTTACCCATGCTGGAAGGCACTGGCACAAACAAAGCTCACTGAAGCCTTGACCTCCTGGGCTCAAGCGATACTTCCACCTCGGTCTTCCATGTAGCTGGGGCCACAGGGGCACACCACCATGCCTAGCTAATTTTTTGTAGAGACAGGGTTTCGCCATGTTGCCCAGGCTGGCCTTGAACTCCTGGACTCAAGAAATCCCTCCGCCTTGGCCTCCCAAACTGCTGGGATTACAGGCGTGAGCCACAGTGCCTGGCTGATCCTAAATCTTTTACATTCCAACTAGGCCACCATGCCATATTGTCTCTATTATTCAACAGGCAGAGAGAGAGCGCAAAAGCAATTTATTCTCTCTGAATTGACAGATTATTATGGCATCATATGCATCCATACATTGAAGACAAATTTTTTAAAGGCATCATACGGAGCTCTTGAGTGTTTTTGCTATTCAGTTTGTGAGTGTGAATCATACTGGACTTTCTTTGATCCTGTTTCACGTTTGCTTTTGTTTTTCCTTTAGAATGTTATAATTTCCAGCTGGAGATCATATTAGACTAGAAAGGGCAATCAAAGAGATTTTTACTCCCTCCATATTCCCATTTTCTGGTCAGAAAACAAATTCCCAATAGACGTGGATCAGCTTGAAGCACTGCCAAGCTTTCACTCTTGGAGAAGCCTTTCAACCAAGGACAGTGGTTCAGGTGTCTTTCCAACCAATACCCAGCCTTCAGAAATTCAGTGACCTGCTCAAATATTTTTAAATTTAGAGATTACAGGGCCCAGACAATAACCATGGCTGGACTTTACACTGCTTTGTAGGGCTAAGTTTTGTGTCACTCTAAATATCTTTGGACATTATTCAGTTTGTACCTCATAATTTCTGGAAGAATTCCTCTGAATCCTCCATATGTCAAGGGACTTACCCAGAGCTCCCAGATCCCCGTCTGTGTCAGACACCTCTACTATGATTGAGCTAGAGTAAGGGTTCTAGGGGCAATGTGATCCAAAAACACACCACGCAAGTGACCTAGAAAATGGTCCAGCCAGGCACCGTGACGCACGCCTGTAATCCCAACACTTTGGGAGGCCAAGGCAGGTGGATCATGAGGTCAAGAGTTCAAGACCAGCCTGACCAGCATGGTGAAACCTTGTCTCTGGTAAAAATACAAAAATTAGCCAGGCGTGGTGACATGCACCTATAATCCCAGCTACTTGGGAGGCTGAGGCAAGAGAATCACTTGAACCCGGGAGGCAGAGGTTGCAGTGAGCTGAGATCACATCACCACACTCTAGCCTGGGTGACAGAATGAGACTCTGTCGCAAAAAAAGAAAGAAAGAAAGAAAATTTTCCTATGCATGAAAACAAGGAAGAAAGTGGATAGTGATGTACATGAATGAGGTGCCTGGGGGGCAGGGTGGGTACACAGAAATTCATAAAACTGGCACTTTCTCACTGCTTACAACAGTCATTGGCCATTTAACAATGGACTGCTTGTCCTTGAAAGAAATGGCGAGCAGGAAATGGGCAGGCCTGGGATCAGATTTCCTCTCTTGTCTAAGGTCTAGATGTTTCTTCACTCAAGAGTTGAACTCCGGATGCTGGAGAGCCACCTGCCTCTCGGGGTGGTACGTTGTAGACAAAGACTGAAGTCTATGTGCTCAAAGAGCTGGGTAAGCAGATATGCTAAGGTTGGGAGCCCAGGCATGTAGTCAACGAAGAGCGTTGGCCAAGTTTAATACCAATAGGAAGGGGCTTCTTAATCTGCTAAATGCAGAGAATTGATTGCTGGCCCAGTAGTGTCAGAACATGCCCAAGACTTTCAACTGCAGTCGGGTCTCTGCACCCTAGAAAGCCAAGTCTTGATGGCATCGTAATTAGATCACCTGCGGCCTAACCTGAGGGACAATGACTCCGCCAGGCTGCCAGAGCTGGTTTCAACAGCAAACCACGTGGCAACAACAGCCACCACAGTGAAAGCACTGACATTGCTCCAATAAAATGGGTAATACCTAGGACTGACCCTTTAAAAATATCCATGTAAGTAGATGCAAGTTTTATTTTATGCTTAAAGCGGGTGAATGGGATTTTAGTTAGAATCCTACAAGGTGTCTGTTAAAAATTCAATTACTTTGACATATCACCTCTCTGAACTTTTTTTTTTTTTTAACCCAGAGTTTTGCTCTTGTTGCCCAGGCTGGAGGGCAGGGGCGCGATCTCAGCTCACTGCAACCTCCGCCTCCTGGGTTCAAGCAATTCTCCTACCTCAGCCTCCCGAGTAGCTGGGACTACAGGCATGCGCCACCACACTCGGCTAATTTTATAATTTTAGTAGAGATGGGGTTTCTCCATGTTGATCAGGCTGGTCTCGAACACCTGACCTCGTGATCTGCCCGCCTCTGCCTCCCAAAATGCTGGGATTACAGGCCTGAGCCACTGCGCCCGGACACCTCTCTGAACTTTCTGTGTCCATATGCTCTCTCAGAAGAGCTGTAGTTGAGAAGGTTTTCAACTCTAATCACCATTTATCTTCCCACTTGGGTGAGGAATAGGCATTGGGTCCGAAGTTTTCACTCTAATAACGTTTCAGGAGAGGGGAATAGAAGCATAAAACATATCTCTCCAGATGTATTTGTCTTCCTTGGAGACTTTTTAAAATGATTTTCATTCTTTTAAAGTACCACGGATATTCCTTTATTCTTGAGGCACGCATGTCTGACCCTGGCCCTGACTAAATGCTGGAAACATATACTTTGAAGAAAGTAAGATAAATTGAAAAATTCCCTTGTGGTGTAATCTCTTTTTCCCCTTTACAATGACAGTACAGTATAAATGAGATGGTCTGGATCTTTGTAGATGATTTATCTTATTTATCTTCCCACTTCCACCCAGTTTTCTCTGCTTTCTACAAAGGACCTTAATACATTTTTTTTCACCTTGTGTTTCCTTCTTCATGCTTCATTTTATACATTCTAAGTTTTTTTAATTCCTATTTTTGCTAGATAATATTTAAGATTTGCAGAATCAAGGCAGCTTGACTCTTACCCTATTTTATATCCTTTGATAAGGAGAGTAAATGTATCATGCCACTCTACTCCAGCCTGGTAACAGCAGGGTGAGACTCCGTCTCAAAAAAAAAAAAAAATTAGTGAATAACCTTGAACTGAGCACTTCTTCTCTTCTCTTTGTTTCATTCTAAGTGATCTACTTCATCAAGTTTCCTGGCTTTTTTCTTTTCTTTTCTCTTTTCTTTTCTGCTTTTTCTTTTCAGACAGTGTCTTGCTCTGTTGCCCAGGCTGGAGTGCAGTGGCAGTATCATGGCCCACTGCAACCTCAACCATCTGCACTCAAGCAATCCTCCCAACTCAGTCTCCTGAGTAGCTGGGACCACAGGCACATGCCACCACATCTGGCTAATCTTTTTATCATTTTTTCCATAAAGACAGGGACTTGCTATGTTGTCCAGTCTGGTCTCGAACTCCTGGGCTCAAGCAATCCTCCTGCCTTGGCCTCCTAAAGTGCTGGGATTACAGGCATGAGCCACTAAGCCCAGCCAAGTTTCTTGGTGTTCATTTGAAGTGTATATTTGAGCTGCACGTGGTGGTGTGTGCCTGTAGTCCTAGCTACTCAGGAGGCTGAGGTGGGAGGATTGCTTGTGCCCAGCAGTTCCAAGTATAGCCTGGACAGCATAGCAAGGCCCCATCTCTTAAAAAAAAAATGTATGTCCAATAACAATCAAATATATGAATTCCTGGTTAAACTCCCCAGACTCCCAGCCCTAAATCCCAATCTCAACCATCTATGTGGATGTCTAACATATACAAATCCCATACTCTTGATTCCCATAGGGCAACACCTGCACCATGTTGACGTTGCACTTATCAGAATCCATCATGTAGGCGAAGGCTTGAACCACAGCTAAATCTGAGTTTTGGCAGATGCCTTGTGATTTCCCCACACGAGGATGGAAGGTCTACAAGTTACAGCTATGAAACCATCCCTCACTTGCCTCCTTGCCTTCCCTTGGATGCTATCAGGAAACAAGTTCTCATTGGCTCTCTAATTCTGATGAAATGTAGGGTGTCCTGCCAACCACTCTCAGAAGAGAGCTGCAGAGGCCACTATACTGTAGTCAAGAATTGGTTCCTCAGCAACAAGGAGGCAGCATTCCCGCTGCCATCGCCCAGCCCTTTTTGTTTCAGATCGTTATTTTGGTGTGTGAGACAAGAACCAGAGAGGGAACTGGCCTCTTTCACTTACTCCTCTGTTCACTACCTATGTATTTAATAAGCTATGCAAAAGTGTCTCATCATATCTTTACCAGTAAGATCAGCCAAATCAAGGCCTTGACCTTGGCCAGCCTTAGGCTTATGACCTTGACAGCTCTCCCCGCAGGCTGCCTCCTTCTCCTGCAGTCTTCTCCATCTCAGTACATTGCAATACCAGCATTCAAAGGCCAGAAGTTTGGAGTCATCTTTGCTTCCTCCTTTTCGCACCCAGTCCATACTCTCCAATATATCCTAAATCCTATTGACTCAAATTCCAAAACAAACCCAGAATTGGACCACTTCTCACCATCTCCAGTCCAATTCCCCACTGCAGGCATCTGTTTCTCTCCCCAGGAAGATTGTATGAGCTTCCTATGTGATCTCCCAACTTATTCCTCCTTCTGCTTCAATCTGTTCTCCAGACACCTTCCAAGGTGATTCTTTTAAAAAGTGTCAGAGGATGCTATCTTTGCCCTGTTCACATCTCTCCATGTTCATATTCTATCAAAAATCTCTATGGGATTTGTCTTTGTCCTCTCTGATCTCAGCCACCACTGTTCTGTACCTTGTAATTGCCTGATGGGTTCTTCCTGCCTGCTACACAGACAAAACCAGTTCACCAAAGACCATGGTATTTCAGTAAAGAAAGAGTTTAATTGGAATGAAGGTGGCTTTGTTAGAAATGGCGTTACTACCCAAATCAGTCTCCCGGAGGTTACATTTTTTTTTGAAGGATAGTTTAGTGGGCAGGGGACAAGGGAATGGGTGCTGTTGATTGGTTGGGGATGCAATTGTCAGGGTGTGGGAAATGGCCCTCGTGCACTGAGTCCACCTCTGGGTTAGGGAGTCCACAGGACTGGTTGAGTCATCAGTCAAGGGTCTCAGTGGAGTCTATCAGTTGCTAGAATGCAAAAGTCTGAAATACGTCTCGAAAGACCAACCTTAGGTTCTACAATAGTGATGTTATCTACAGGAACAATTGGAGGCGTCACAAGTCTTGTGACTTCTGGCCACATGACTCCGGAGCAGTAAGGGATTACAAAAACTACACCTGCATCGGCCAGGGGCGGTGGCTCACACCTGTAATCCCAGCACTTTGGGAGGCCAAGGCTGGCGGATCATGAGGTCAGGAGTTTGAAACCAGCCTGACCAACATGGCAAAACCTTGTCTCTACTAAAAATACAAAAAAAAAAAAAAAAAAAAAAAATTAGCTGGGCATGGTGGTGTGCACCCTTAATCCCAGCTACTCAGGAGGCTGAAGCAGGAGGTTGCAGTGAGTCGAGATCATGCCACTGCACTCCAGCCTGGTGACAACGTGAGACTCCGTCACAAAGCAAAACAAAACAAAACAAAAAACTATGCCTGAGTTTTAGCAGAATTTAGATTCCACCCATAATCCTAATCTGCTGGTCTTTGATTCGTTTTACAAAGGCAGTTTCGTTTGGGGAAGAGCTATCATCATCCTTACTTTAAGGTTAAACTATAAACTAAATTCTTCCCAAAGTTAGCTTGGCCTACACCCAGAAATGACCAAGGACAGCTTAGCGGTTTGAAGCAAGATAGACAACTATGTCAGATTTCTCTTACTGTCTTAATTTTGCAAAGCAGTTTCATCCTCTTCTCTCCTTCCTCCTTCTCAGAAGGCATATTCTCACCTTACGACTGTCACAGTGCTTATGCCTGAAACAGTTGCCCTCAGATACTAGGACAGCTGCCCCTCCATGCTTCTACTCAGTTATCCCCCTTATCAGTGAGGCCTTCCTTGTCTGCTGTAAAGCAGGCCCCTGCCGTCTGCCCCTTGCATTTAGTTTCCTTCTTCCCCTGTTTTATTTTTCTCTACAAGAACTATCATATGCTATCGAATTTATTTAATGTGCAATTGTTTATTATTAGACTCTTTGTTTATTTATTTATTTGGAAACAGGATCTCGTTCTGTCTCCCAGGCTGGAGTGCAGTGGCACAATCTTGGCTCATTGCAGCCTCCACCTTACTGGCTCAAGCAATCCTCCCACCTCAGCCTCCCTAGTAGCTGGGACTATAGGTGCACGCAACTGGGGCCAGCTAAATTTTATTTTTTTAACTTTTTGTAGGGATGGAATCTCACTATCTTGCCCAGGCTGGTCTCAAACTCCTTGGCTTAAGCAATCCTCCTGCCTTGGCCTCCCAAAGTGCCGGAATTACAGGTCTGAGCCACCGTGCCTGGCCTTGATGCTCAATAGAACGTAAAATCCATGAAGCCATAGAGTTCTTCTGCTCTGTTTCTCTTGCTCCTAAAACACGGCCTGGCACCTAGTTCAGTGCTCAACTATATTTCCTGAAAGTATGAGCCACAAAAGTGTCAAACATTCTTCAATGAAACAATGGAACCCAATATTTACTACATTATAAATGTGTGAAGTTGAATCAATCTGTCTTGGACTTATGAATGAATTTCCCTACTTTGAAAGGATAATATCTCAATACTTAATTGCTGTATGTTTTATAATGACAACTAAACTTAATTAATATTTGGTAAGTATATAAAATAGATAGTATATCAATGTAGTAGAACAAAGTATAAAACCTTGAATTAAATATCATCCCTGATAACATGGAGTTCAAAATCTAATAGGGGAAACAGATCCAGACATAAATAGCTCCATTTTAAATATATTTAACAAATACGTTGTGTTCGACCATTAGAGGGTGAACATTAAACATTATTATCCACTTCTTCAATTGCTGGTGTGTGCTGAGCACTCTGTAAATAGTAGCTGATGTTATGGTTGTTTATCACGAAATAACAAGTGAATCGTTCTGCCTGGTGAGAAAAGAAGTCTTGTGAGACTTTTTGAGCCAGTCTTCATAGGGTAAGCAGATACTTGCTGTTGGAAAAGCAGAGGAAGAAATCGCAGGTTCCACTGCCCAGGCATGCTGCCTGAGGCCATCGGGTATGTAGCAAGAGGGGAAATAGCTGTCTCAACTGGTGATGAGCAGAAGTGGGAGATCAGAGCAAAGACTGGACCAGGTACGGTGGCTTACGCCGTTGCACTCCAGCCTGGGCAATAAGAGTGAAACTCTGTCTCAGGGAAAACAAAAAAAACATAGGTCAGGCAGGGTGACTCACACTTGTAATCCCAGCACTTTGAGAGGCCAAGGTGGGCAGATCATCTGAGGTCAGGAGTTCAAGACCAGCCTGGCCAACATGGTGAAACCCCATCTCTACTAAAAATACAAAAATAAGCCAGGCTTGGTGACACGCGCCTGTAGTCCCAGCTACTCAGGAGGCTGAGGCAGGAGAATCACTTGAACCCAGGAGGCGGAGATTGCGGTGAGCTGAGGTGGTGTCACTGCACTCCAGCCTGGGCAACAAGGGTGAAACTCCGTCTAAAAAAAAAAAAAAAAAAAAAACTGAATGAATTTCTTATTATCTCTGCTTTAAGAAAGGTGGGATTTGGGGATGCTATGGCTTCAAAAAAAAAATCACACATACTAAAAATAAGCGTAAAATTGTATCAATAGATAATCTGTGTTACTCACGTAATGCAATTTTCCACTGAGTGAGAAAATATCTTTCTTTAATTCCATTTCCCTTGAAAACAGTGGTTTCAATTAAATGGAGGAAAAGACTTGAAAACTTAAGCTTCAGGAAATAGGATTTTTTAAAGAAAATCAAAATATACAAAGTAGTTTGGTGAAATCAAACCATTACCAGATTTATTTTTCTTTTTTTTCCAGAAACAGATTTGATAGTTAAATCTAATTGGCTATTAAATACATTCCTTTTATAAAGCCCATTATGTCGTACTCTGTTTCAAAGCTTTGGAAGAGAAATATGACTAGTATCTTATCCTAAGCAAAATTAAGCTAACGTAATTTCATTTGGAAATAAATACCTAGAAAAACGTACAAACGTTCAAAAAAGTAAAATCTGTTAGTCTGACAAAATCATCTACAGTGAAAAGGCAGCTTCGGGAAGGAAGATTACCTGCTGTCAAATTAGAAAACTACAATTAAACCATTGATATTTCCCTGAGAAGAGAAAACTAGTAACCGTGAACAAGTGAGGGAAAGCAAACAATGACGTCATGTTAACAATAGGAAAGACATGTCCTTGTGTAAAAAATGCTGTCACCCGTCGCAGACTGTTTCTTCCAGTATGGATTTGCAAAACATGACCGTCGAGCTCACCAAATCTCTCGTGGTTGCCATGGGGCAGGGCGAGGTGGCCCACACCTGTAATCTCAGTACTTTGAGAGGCCAAGGAGTGAGGATTGCTTGAACCCAGGAGGTCAAGGCTGTAATGAACCATGATCATGCCGCTAGGCTCCAACCAGGATGACAGAGCCAGAGCCTGTTTCTAAAAAAAAGAAAAAACGACACTAAAGGTCATCATTCTCCTGCAGAGGAAACGACTTGAGCCCTCTTCTGCCTTCTGAACTACAACTCCCAACCCATCTGCCGTATAAAAGAAAGAGGCTAATGAAAAATACGTATCAGATGAGACTAGGCCTTCAGAGGTCCTGGAATTTATCCTACCACTTTGACACAGCTTGTTCCGTAGCCTCACATACTTTGTTACATCTCTTTTTTTTTTTTTTTT
>NW_016813202.1:2918068-2986299 GCF_001698545.2 Rhinopithecus bieti
TGAAACCCCATCTCTACTAAAAATACAAAAAAAATTAGCCGGGCGTTGTGGCAGGCCCTGTAGTCCCAGCTACTCTGGAGGCTGAGGCAGGAGAATGGCGTGAACCCGAGAGGCGGAGCTTGCAGTGAGCCGAGATGGCGCCACTGCACTCCAGCCTGGGCGACACAGCGAGACTCTGTCTCCAAAAAAACAAAAAAACAAAACAAAAAAACATTCTGGCCAGGCATGTTGGCTCATGTCTGTAATCCCAGCACTGTGGGAGGCTGAGGCTGGCAGATCACCTGAGGTCAGGAGTTTGAGACCAGCCTGGCCAACACTTGCCAAACCCTATCTCTACTAAAAATACAAAAACTAACCAGGCATGGTGGTGCATGCTTGTAGTTCCAGCTACTTGGGAAGCTGATGCACAAGAATCGCTTGAACTTGGGAGGTGGAGGTCGTAGTGAGTTGAGATTATGCCATTGCACTCCAGCTGGGTGACAGAGCGGGACTCTGTCAAAAAAAAAAAAAAAAAAAAAAAAAAAAAAAAATTTTTAAAATTTTCCCCCCTTTTTTTTCTTTTTTCTTGTCTTGAACTCCTGGGCTCAAGCAAGGTCCTGCCTCAGCCTCTTAGGCAGCTGGGACTACAGGCACGTGCAACCATGCTGGTTAATTTTAAAATTTATTTTTGTAGAGACAGGGTCTTACCATGCTGCCCAGGCTGGCCTCAAGCTATTCTCCTGTCTTGACCTCCCAAAGTGTTGGTATTACAGGTGTGAGCCACCATACCCAGCTATTTTCCAACTCTTAATGTTAGGAATTCTACTGAAATGTTTACCATGATCTAGGGCTGCAAATAAATCATTTCTTCATGCTCAGGCATTGGGAAGATAACAAAACCTTCCCACAACCTCCCCAAATTCTATGCCTTCATGTACATAACCTGTCTTCCCCCAAACCCAGTCTCCGCAGAGATGCTCATGTCTGCCTTTCCTTACGTCTTTATCATCATTATTAGTCTGCTCTGAACTGAATGTAGTTCAATTTTTAGAAGTTAATGCAATATTTATTGTATATTGCACTGAAGTACCATAGAAAACTAAGCTGCCTGACATCAGCTCCTTAAAGGAGACGATCACCCATAGTCAAGATATGCACCTAATGCAGGGACTCCTGATTCATTCCAAATCATACAAAGAAGTGTATGTTTTATAATTGCATAGTCATTTATTTATTTAAGTCTAAATGTAATTGTGTAACTAAATGCAATTAAATGCTCACGATTTACTAAGACATAGCCACTTGGATCTGGGTTTAGAGAGAGAAAGTGACTCTGGAGTCTAAAGAACCAGAAATATGTGTGTGTGCTCATGTAATCTACGTGTGTATTTGTGTACTGCAAAGAGGACTCCTAAGTCTTGTTGAGAGGGCCAAATGACTCTAACAAACAATATTTCGATGAGTTAAGTGTAAATGAATCAGAAACATACGGATTAAATTTTCGTTAATGCACAGGGATTTAAAAATTAAGGGAAAAATATTTGGCAAAGCGAATTTTGGCTTTTGCCAAACCCAAAGCTTTGGAAAATAGTTGGAGACATTCAATGACCCAACTGAAGAAAATGCGACCCACTTCCCCTCTCCTTTTTATAAAATCTTTATTTGTTCACACACGGCATCAGAAAAGTTCATTTCTATTGGAGATGACGCCTGCTTCTAAACAAGACTGTGAGAAAATCCCTTGTTTATTAGTGAACTTGCCAGGCATTTATGTTTATGGAGCATAATTAATTCGCAAATCTTCTGAAGATGTATCGCTCTTCCTCAGCCTTCCGGAGAGAAGGGACATCCACTAGTGTCTGTCTGTCTCTACATCATAAATATATTTCCAAAGGATTCTCAATAGAAAGTATCTTCTCTTAATTCTCTCCAGATGTTGTTCTTAGGGTGATTCTTCTGACTGAGTGTCTCCTAAATCCTGCTGGGTAATTCTGCACATGGTCATGGTTAACACAAGCATGTGACGAATCCCAGATGTGGAAGTAATCAAAGTGATCTACAGATCTAAGGCAATACTCCAGGGAACAAATGAGGGGTATTGTGAGGTCAAAGCGATTAAGGAGGGTCACATTGGCAAGCCTGGGAGCTGTGGAGTAGGGGAAAGAGTGAGCAGGGGGTCGGGGGAAAGAATGGAAATCCCTCATAGTTTAACGTTATCACTTCTGTCTCAGAAAACAGGGATAGGTAAGAGAGCAGGAATATGAAAACCCCTATAATTTAGTTATTGTTATGTGGACAGATATTCTGCTTTTCTGTGTGTCCTGAAGGCAAAGAATGATTACTTTTCTGTCCTTTATCCATAAAACAGTGCTGGATGTGATTGTTTGATTGAAACCATTAGACCATGGTGTCAAAGACAGATAAAACAGAAAGACCTAAGACAGTCATAGAAAGTTAATAGAAACAAAATCTGGCTACATATGGTGGAGAGAAACACAGCAGGACTGTCTAGGTGGTGTGGAATGGCAGAAAGTGGATTTGCAATGGGAAATCCTTGAACACAAATGCCAGCAACATCTATGGCTGGAGACACAGGGGAACGATTCACTTTTTTGACTTGTAAAACGATGTTTTAGTGGGGAGAAATGAAGTTGTTGTGAGTATTTTATTTAATTGTACCTTTTTTTTTTTTTTGAGACGGAGTCTCGCTCTGTCACCAGGCTGGAGTGCAGTGTCACACTCTCGGCTCACTGCAATTTCTGCCTCCCGGATTCAAGCAATTCTCCTGCCTCAGTCTCCCAAGTAACTGGGATTACGGAGTGTGCCACCATGCCTGGCTAATTTCTGTCTTTTTAGTAGAGGAGGGGTTTCGCCATGTCGGCAAAGATGGTCTCGATCTCCTGACCTTATGATCTGCCCACCTTGGCCTCTCAAAGTGCTGGGATTATAGGCGTGAGTCACCCCGTCCAGCCTTAATTTTATGCTTCTTAAATGAACATGTTGTGCTTTATTATTATTGAATTAGTGCACAAAGTCACATGTCACATGTTCATTCAATTCAAACAGTATAGAAGTATACGAAATACATGAAAAACTCCCCCTTCTACTTTCTAATTCTCTCTTAGCAAGCAAAATTAAGGTTTGCTTAATTTTGCAGGTAAGCAAAATTAGTGGTTTGATATGCATCCTTCCCCACTTTTTCCTAGATTTATGCACATACATTCATGTTACAGGGATTTTTTAAAAAGGAAAGTGGGATCATATAATAAATAGATAAATAATCCTGCAATCTGCTTTTCTTTCACTTAATACAGTAGGAGCAAAAGCCATTTTAACTTTATTACAATGTTTGAGAACCATGCATTATTCATGAACATAGATGCAAACATCAGGATTAGGTACTAAAATAAAAAATGTGAGTGTAATTTAATGAAAAACACAATGATGGTTCAGTATTATTTAGTATATGCCTATTTCCATCACATCAATAAATCAAAGCAGACAAATCATATGCTCACTCTGAAAGATGAAAAAACTCTTGATTAAATTCAATATCCATTCATAATTCTAAAATATATCTTCATAAACCATAACAAAAGGATATTTTCTTAATATGATAAAGCATTAAGAAATTAAAGAATAGCCAAGCTCACATGGAATAGTAAAAATAATAGAGCCAACCTAAGTGCATAAGGAAGAACACAAGAATTCTTGATATTGCTACCTTAATATTTTGCTGAAAATCATGTCATAATACAATGAGAAAAAAATGAAAATATTTGTATACAAAAAGAAGTGAAATGTAACAGAATGCCCACGAAAATCAGCTTAAAGATTATTATAATAAATAATACAGGGTTCAGTAAGCTGGCTAATTACAAAAAAATGCTAAAATCTCAGTGATTTTTTTCTTTACTGCTGCTCCAATTAAAAAAAATAGAGCGTATAGGACAAGGTGATGCAATTCACAAGGATAACAAAAAGTACCAAATTCTTGTGAATAAATTTAAGAAAAATACGTACAACTTTTAGAAATAAAATATATTTATTAAATAAGAACAACAATGAAATAAAATATATTTCCTAAAAGATAACATTCCTAAGTGAAGAGGCATACTATGTATTAGAGATAATGAACTAGTCCTGGAAAATATGGCGGGCCTTCCCTAATCAATCTATGAATTAATATAATTATTATAAAATTCTGAATATGTTTTTAAACCTAATTTCGTCAAGACTCCAGGAGAATAAATTCCTGAAGATAATAAAGGAAACTTACACAAAGGAAGATTGATATATATGAAAAGATATAAATAAAGCCATAATTATCAAGGCAGTATTCAGTATTGTACTGATGCTGATACAGGCAGAAATTAATGAAATAGCATGGATAACTCAGAAACAGACCCATGATATTTAATATCATGTGAAATGATAAAGATGGTATCTTAGTTCATTCCAGGCTGCCATAATAAAATAACTTAGACTGGGTAATTTATAAAACCAGAAATCTATTTTCTCATAGTTCTGAGGGAAGGAAGTCCAAGATCAAGGCCTGATAGATTAAGTGTCTGGTGAGGTGTACTATGATTCCTCATACATAGTGCCTCTGTGTGTCTTTATGTGGCAGAAAGGGCAAACAGGCTCTCTCAAGCACTTTTATAAGGGCACTAATGACCTCCCAAAGGCCCCATCTCTTAATGCCATCACCTTGAGGGTTAGGTTTCATCATATGAATTTTGGAGAGACACAAATGTTCAGATCATAGCAAGTGGCATTTCTTAGCGGTAGAAAAAGGAGGAATTATTCAGTCATTGGTTGTGTAATTACTGGCTATTAGAGAAGAGGGAAGAAGGAAAGGAATGAGAATGAGAAAAGGAGGAAAAGAAGAAATAGAGAAAGAAGGAAGGAAAGAGAGAGAACAGGAAGAAAGAAGAAAGTTTGACTTTAACATCAGCCACAAAGTAAATAGAAGATGCAATCACATTTTTAATGTACAAATGAAAACTAGGCCCAGTGTGATGGCACATGCCTATAGTCCCAGCCCCTCAGGAGGCTGAGGCAGGAGGATTGCTTGAGTACAGGAGTTCAAGGCTGCAGTGAGCCGTGATCATGTCAACAGAGTAAGGCTTTGTCTCAAAAAAAAAAAAAAGAGAGAGAGAGAGAAAGGAAAGAAAACTAAAACTAAAGAGAGTTTGAAGAAAGTACAAGAGAGTATGTTTTCATATTGGGGCAACTTTCTCAACATGAATCAGTGAAGGAAAAGACTGATTCATTTGGCTAAATAAAACTTGCAGGCTTCCCACATTAAAAAAAATAAAGCATCACAAATAAATATTTGCAGCAAAAGTGACATAGCTGGTGAGCTGTGTTGACATTTCTGTGTCCTTGATCTGTTTGATTGTGTCGTAGTGAGCCCCTTTCTTTGCATCAAATGCTCTACACTCTGTCAATCCTGGGCTTCTACAAAACTGTTCTCTTCTGACAGGAAAGGTGTCCCAGCCTTTCTGAAGGGCACTCTTTCAGAGTGTATCAGAAGCATTTTGCACAGCCCCTACACCAAAAAATTACACTTTCCTTTCTAAGGAAAGAAATTTATAGACACACAAAGACATTATTTACAAAAATATACATTGCTACTATGCTGAAAAAGTCTGGTGCTCAACAATAGGCTATTATGTGTTTTTTCTTATTAGTGTGCATCCACAAAATAAAATATCATACTGTCATCTAAAATGATATTTTAGTAGAAGGATCGACTCTGACCTGCTGCCTGTTTTTGTAAATATAATTTTATTGGAATGCAGCCAAGCTCACTATCTGTGATGGTTTTCTCAAAACAACAGCAGGGTTAACTAGTTATGACTAACCTTGTGGCTCCAAAAGCCAAAAATATTTATTATGTGAGCCTTTGCAGAAAAAGTTGCTGACCACTTTATAGTAGAATATTTGGTATCTGGGTAAATGTTCATAATTTATTATTAAATTTGTTAAAGTAGAATACAAAATAGAAAAAAGAGCTGGGCGTGCTGGCTCACGCCTGTAATCCCAGCACTTTGGGAGGCCGAGGTGGGCAGATCACTTGAGGTTAGGAGTTCAAAACCAGCCCAGCCAACATAGTGAAACCCCGTCTCTACTAAAAATACAAAAAACTTAGCCAGGCGTGGTGGCAGGCACCTGTAATCCCAGCTACTCAGGAGGCTGAGGCAGAAGAATCACTTGAACCCGGAGACGAAGGTGCGGTGAACTGAGATTGTACCACTGCACTCAAGCCTGGGCCACAGAGCAAGACTCTGTCAAAAAAAAAAAAGAAAGGAAGGAAGGAAGAAAGGAAGGAAGGAAAAGAGAGAGAGAGAGAAAGAGAGAAAGAGAGAGAAAGAAAGGAAGAAAAGAAAGAAAGAAGAAAGAAAGAGAAAGAGAAAAAAGAAAGAATGTAAGTTTAAATATATATTAAATATATGGGCTGTATTTATTATCTAATCATAATCTGAAATATATGTGTATATTATATCAGAAGTCTATCAATGAAACGTTACTTCGAGATGTCGGGATTACACAGTGCCTTTATCTTTTTGTTTTTCTATTTCATAGAAGTCTTCTATAATGAATATATATTATTCTCAAAATCAGTTAAATAGGCCAAGTGCAGTGGCTCACGCCTGTAATCCCAGCACTTTGGGAGGTGGAGGCAGGCAGATCACCTTAGGTCAGGAGTTCAAGACCAGCCTGGCCAACATGGTAAAACCCTGTCTCTACTAAAAATACAAAAATTAGCTGGACATGGTGACACACAGCTGTAATCCCAGCTAGTGGGGAGGCTGAGGCAGGAGATTCACTTGAACCCAGGAGGCGGAGGTTGCAGTGAGCCAAGATCACACCACTACACTCCAGCCTGTGCAACAAGAGCGAAAATGTCTCAAAAAAAAAAAAAAAGAAAGAAAAGAAAAGAAAAGAAAAAGCAAAAGCTAATTCTGTTCTCATTCACCACCAAAATCTCAAGAAGACTGATTCAGTCGGCGCCTAACTTCCGACTGTTATACAGAAAGGTAGGAGTTAAAGAATCTACCTTACAACTAGCAAACCCTTATTAAGTAAACACTGAATTGAGCATCTGAAAATAAGCTTCTTTCTCTCCTGGAGACCGAAGTGCTTTAAGTTTTGAAATATATTAATGTTTTGTATTTGCATAAAAATCTTACATCCCAAAGCAGTCTGCATTTCAGAAACTCTTTTTTTGGAAATGCCAAGTTGAATTTGGCGTCAGTTTAGTAATACGCAGAGACAGCAAAGAATAATAATAATAATGCTTGCCTGGTCACACAGCAGAATGTGAGGAGATTAGGAAAGGCTGCAGTGTTTTCTTCCCCTCAGGAAAACAGAACTATACTCTCATTAGAGTCAGGAGATGAGTGAAGTCTTGCAATTTCCAATGATTCCCCCAGTAAACCCACTGACACCTGGCTGGAGGGGAGAATTTCAGGGACGATGACATCAACTTGAAGAATCTCAGAAGGTTGAAGCTGAAAAGGACACTTCCCTATAGGCTAATCCTATGAGACGAATCCCATATTTTCCAGAATGAGAAACTGATCCTCAGAGAGCAGAGAGGTGATGCGAATTGCCCACCGCCACCCGATGCACTGATCACCAAGTGAGCTCCTGAGCACAGGTCTCTATATTTTTAGATGTGCTGCACCTTAAACTGGCCTTCTCCTCTCCTCTCTTTCACTCCTGGGCTGTGTTACTGCTAGAGTAATCACAGTGTGGCAAGCAATGGGCTACCCTGCAGCCTTTATTTCATTTAATTCTCACTGCAGCACTATGAGGGATGGTTATTGCCTGTTTCACAGATGAGGAAACAACCTCAGAGAGGTGAAGTAATTTAGACACAATCTGGAAGCCAATTGTATTCAACTTCAAAGCCTGTGAGCCCAAGTGTGTCTGTTGGCAGAAAGCAATTCCATCAGGCCTCCTCCCCATGTACTTGTTATTTACCCATTGGGTTATCTGGAATAAGGTTTTTTGTAAAAGGTACTTATAGTCGCACCTCCTTGTTTGGGAAGCGAAACTTAGTTCCCACCCCTTTACCTTTTTTTCTTTTCTTTTCTTTTCTTTCTTTCTTTTTTTTTTTTTTGAGATGGAGTCTCACTCTATTGCCCAGCCTGGAGTGCAGTGGTGTGATCTCAACTCACTGCAACCTCCACCTCCCAGGTTCAAGTTGGTGTGATCTCAACTCACTGCAACCTCCACCTCCCAGGTTCAAGTGATTCTCCTGCCTCAGACTCCCAAGTAGCGGGGATTACAGGCAGGTGTGTCATCATGCCCAGATAAGTTTTGTATTTTCAGTAGAGATGGGGTTTCACCATGTTTGCCGGGCTTGTCTCAAACTTCTGACCTCAGGTGATCCGCCCACCTTGGCCTCCCAGTGTGCTGGGATTACAGACGTGAACCACTGCACCCAGCCTATACCTCTTTTTCTACCTACACATTTTGTAGGGCACATGGCAATATTTACCTCAGTATCTAAAAAGTGAATAAGCCTAGTTCATATATATACCATTGAGATTTTCAAACTCTTTTTTACTGAGTGTCTGTTACATATCACAGAATTTTAATATATTGTCTGTAATCTGTATTGTGATCTTGAAAGTTAGAGATGACATCATTTGCTTCTTTTGTGTCTGCCCTTCTCCAATGTACCTAGTTCATTACAAGTGCCTCATAGAGGCTCAGTATCACATGATGGGTTTGATTGAATTGGCACCAGTTTCTCCGGAGACCACAGAGCACTTGCATAACTTTCAAATATCTGGATCCCACCATCAATCACTGGCTTCAATGGCAAAAGAAGGGGAGAATGAAGGTCCAGCTGAAACATGCAAAGTGCATCTCCAAGCAGCAGGTACAATCTCCACCCGGCTCCGTGTTGTTTAGCAGGCTGTGGAATCTGCCATCTGTCACCCTGGAGCCAATACTCTTGCCCCTCCAGGGTTGAAATATTGACTTCCCCTTGTGTGCTTGTCTCCTACATAGAGACTGCCTTGCTTCTGTCAGCCTCCCCTTGACAATAGGCTTGGAGCCTGCCTGCTATGCTTGGAATTGGTGTGACTCCGGTCCCAAAACCAAGATGCAAAGTCTTTTATGACCAACTTTAGAGAAACGAGTGAATAGGATAGTGGGGGAGAAAGCAGAGGCAAAGGGAGAAGAAAGCCACGTTGAAAGGTGGACAAGACAAGGCCGGGTGCAGCGGCTCACGCCTGTAATCCCAGCACTTTGGGAGGCTGAGGCAGGAGGATCACGAGGTCAGGAGTTCAAGACCAGCCTAACCAATATGGTGAAACCCTGTCTCTACTAAAAATACAAAAATTAGCCATGCATGGTGGCACATGCCTGTAATCCCAGCTGCTCGGAAGGCTGAAGCAGGAGAATCACTGGAACCTGGGAGGCAGAGGTTGCAGTGAGCCGAGATCGCAACACTGTACTCCAGCCTGGGCAACACAGCAAGACTCCATCTCAGGAAAAAAAAAAAAGTGAACAAGACATAAATAATTCTATTAACAAAGGCTTTGGGGAAAACTATTTCTCTGTTAGCCTTGAAACACAAAGGCAGAGGCTCTGAGGGTACCTGGCCCCTGAGAAATGGAGGCCTGTTGCTGTTCATTCTCCTTCTGTGTTTTGCTTAAAGCAGTGAGGAGTATGAAACAAGGAAGAAAGCTGGGGACCTGTAGTCTCAGCTACTTGGAAAGCTGAGGCAGGGGGATTCCTTGAGACCAGGAGTTTGAGACTAGGCTGGGCAATATAGGGAGACCCCCATCTTAAAAACATATATATGTGGCCGGGTGCAGTGGCTCATGCCTGTAATCCCAGCACTTTGGGAGGCTGATGCAGGTGGATCACTTGAAGTCAAGAGTTTGAGACCAGCCTGGCCAACATGGCAAAACCCCATTTCTACTAAAAATATAAAGATTAGCCAGGCGTGGTGGTGCACACCTGTAATCCCAGCTACTCCGGAAGCTGAGGCAGGAGAATTGCTTGAACCTGAGAGGCAGAGGTATCAATGAGCTGAGATTGTGGCACTGTACCGCAGCCTGGGCACCAGAACGAGACTCCAAAAAAGTGTGTGTGTGTGTGTGTGTGTGTGTGTGTGTTTGTGTGTGTGTGTGTGTGAGGGCTGAGGGCTTAGGGCTTCTATCAGCTTTACTTGTGTCACAAGTAAACAAAACAATATTCCCTGAGGATATTCACAGCCTGGTCACTTAAAAGAACTTCTGTTTTTGTCTAGAAAGATGCTTCCTTTATTCTGGGAGGCATGATCTATTGCTGTGTTTTGACTGCTGTTGTTGGTAGTTTTGCTTGAATAAAGTGTATCATCATCATCCTGACCATATCACCCTCTTTCTACCTGAAAAGAGAATTGAGTATACTTCTGTCCTCAGTGATTTATTGAACATGGTACCATGTAAATAGAAATGCATGGGCAGGGCATGATTGCTCACACCTATAATCCCAGCACTTTGGGAGGCCAAGGCAGGAAGATAACTTGAGGCCAGAAGTTTGAGACAAGCCCAGGAAACATAGCAAGACCCCTTCTCTACAAAAAAAATTTTAGAAAGTTACTTGGGCATGGCAGCACAAACCTGTAGACCTAGCTACTCAGGAGACTGAGGCAGGAGGATTGCTTGAGCCCAGGAGTCTGAGGCTGTAGTAAGCTGTGATGACACTACTGAACTCTAGCCTAAATGATGGAGTAAGACCATGACTCAAAAAAAAAAAAAAAAAAAGGAGAAGAAAAAGAAAAAAAAGAACATAGTCCCATTCAATGGAAACCAAGGTGATAACGCATACATAAAAAAGCAGCCAGTACAGTGCCTGGCACTTAGTAGTTTTTCAAGATTTATTATAGCATATACCTTTTTTTCTAGGGAGACTGCAGTAACCTAAGACAGGGAACTGATATTGAAACAGATGAATTCCCTGTGAACTCTATGAATAGATTACATAACAAAAATAAATGCTACACTTAACTTATATCTAAGTAAAAGAACTTTTATGGAAAGGGGAAAAAAAAAAAGATGAAAGCGTAGCATGTATTGAACCAGGATGAGATTGCATGAGAATAAGTAATCACATCTTTTGTTTGACCCGAACGTTTTCTGGTGAAAGTTTGAAATTGAAAGTTGTTTGGGAGACTGAAGGAGTGATAAAGCAAGCTTGGAATGGGAGAAGTATGATTAAAAGCAGCTTGCACAGAGGTCCATTAGTATGGGTTTTTGGAGGACCAGGGAGAGAATGTGAGAATTTTTTCTTAAAGAAGACTGCCCTTCCTTTAGTTTTCCAGAATTAACAAACTAATAGGGAGGATGGGAAATCATGATGACTTCACGGTGACACTGGTACATGGATGAAATAGCACAGGCTGCAGATGGACAGAGAAGCTGGTCTGATTTGGAGAAGGGCAGTGGGTTTTGTTGCTAGACTAGAATCTCTCTCTGTACAGCCTAGTGATGTGCCTCCTGGTCAAAGTAAAGTTGATGTTGACACAATTATTTGACATCATCCAGGTGATTGAGAGACTGGTTAGAAAACCTAGATGGAGAGCTTGTGCGCAGACTGCATGGAGTCCCACCAAGCGGATCAGGATGACCAGGGACGCACAGCTCCCCATCTTGGCCAGCATGCCGGGTGTGCCACACTTCTCCTTTGTGGTTCTCTGTTGCTCTGTGGCCACCAGCAATCCCAGGAAGCAGGAATGAAAATGGCGCTTTCTCCACCCGAGGGTTCCAGAACATAATCTAAGGCAGGATGCAGGGGGCAAGGGGCCTTCACACTTCATCCTTTCTACCCATCACAGCATGCAAAACAACCACACCAGGATTTTTCCAAACAACTTTTATTTCCTCAAAGTCTTCCTTAACCCTATGGAACAAGACGCTGCCACTGAACAGGGCCCACCATAGGGGCTGCTTTCTTTTCTGCTCCTGCCCCTCAATATAAAAATGTGTTTTGTGGTCTCCAAATCCCCAAAAGAAAACCTAGATCCAATAGATTCTTCTTTGTCAATTATCCAAGTTGACTGTAGAATGCTTAACTCATTCTCAGTTGATACCACGCTTGACTGCCTTTCAACCATACAGCGAAAAGTCCCGCAAAAGCCCCTTGTGCCTGCCCTTAGAGTGCGAGGGGTCAGGGAATGCTGCAGGTAGAGCCTCGGAACAAGCAGCAGAGAGCACTGCGCACAGCAGAAATCTATAGATAAGGTTGTCATGATGGAGGGGCCCAGGGTAGTGGGCAGGAAGCAGAAACATGGCAGGGAGACAGGGCGGGGTGAAGACGCGTGATCACAGAATCGACCTGAGAGCTGTTGGAGGTGGGAGTCTCTACTCCAGAGGATCAGAACATGGAAAATGTGCTGATGACTAAGGTTTGTTTTTAGAGCTCAATATTTATGGATTAATTTATCCTAGGACATGGAATGTGGAAAGCTCATCTCCTCAATGTTTCCACCGTGTGTTGTTGTGCTTCCTTTTTATCTGATTTGTCTTATTAAAGTTTGTTTTAGAGAATGATTGGAAAAGAGAGTTGAGAAAAATTAGTCTGTGGTGTTCTTTGATGTTCGTCAGTAAAGTTTGAAAATAATGGCATAGAAGAGCTTTGGAGATCGCCACAGAGCCAGAGTCGATCAACCAATTTATGTTTAGAAGGTATACTATATATTTAGAAAAAAAACTATTTTGAAATCAATAGGTCTCAACTGTTACAGAGGCTGGGAAGGGGAGTGGGGGTAAAGGGGGAGGTGGAGATGGATAATGGGTACAAAACATATACTTAGAAAGAATAAATTAGACCTGCTATTTGATAGCACAACAGGGTAACTATAGTCAATAATAGTTTAATTATACATTTAAATGTAACTAAAAGAGTATAATTGGATTGTTTGTAACACAAAGGATAAATGCTTGAGGGATAGATACCCCATTCTCCATGATGTGATTATCACGAATTGCATGCCTGTCAAAACATCTCATGCACCTCGTAAATATATATACCTGCTACGTACCCACATAAACTGAAAACCAAAAACTTTTAGAAACTAACTCATGTGGCAAACATAAGCATAAAGTGACTGGAAGAGAGAAGAAAAGCATTGACACTGAGTGAAATATAAGAAAAAAGAATGAATAACAATTGCACAAGAAGTGAGAAAGAAGTGATCAGAACCGCTTTCTTTCCCGGAGAAGGCTTCTGAGTGGAGGCAGAGCACACCTGGGCATTACAGACGTGGTGGACCAGAGAAAGTCACGAGCAGGAATGTGTAGGTGATTATGCTCTAGATATGTGGAAAGGCACTGTGTGGGGACAGGAAGGTGCGGGGGCTGGAGGCACGGAGTGAGGATGTTCAACAGCATGAGGAGTAGAGAATGAACAGCCTTCACATTCAGACTTCATGAAATTTAAGGTAGGTAACCTTTGTTCTGTATTGAATAATCAAGCTAAGAGTGGACGTGAAACCAGGGCTGGTGGTATGAACCTGTAGTCCCAGCTACACAGGAGGCTGAGCGGGAGGATTCCTTGAGCCCAGGAGCTCAAAATCAGCCTGGGCAGTATAGAGAAATCTTGTCTCTTAAAAAAAAAAAAAAAAAGGAAAAGATGAAAGATTAGAGACGGGACTCAGGACTGGAATGAAAAAACAATACTTTAGTCATGAAATGATGAGAGGCTGACCCTGCACTGAGGCGTAGTAACGGCTGTTGAGAAAAGCTTCAGTTGCTGGAGATAAAAGCTAGTATACTGGATTTACTTTATGAAATGGAAATTCTAATAGCATCTAAATTTTTCTTTTAAATCTGGGATTTGGCAGTGAGCAAGTTTTAATCATGCAAAACGTTTGATTGGTTGGCTGAACCAAGGGATTGTTGTTATTTTTGTATTCAGTAATTTATTTTAAAGCTGTGAGTAGAATTTCTGTGTTATGTTGCTTCTGGTTTAGTGGGAAAGAATGTGCTATTTAACTTTCCTCAGTCGGAAGGGTGAAAAGAGAGACAGAGAGGAGACTGATAGTTGTTTATTTTAAATTCTGAAGTTTAGAAAACTAAGTCTGGTGCCTTCATGATCAATGTTTTTAGTAAAAGCCTGTCTGGAAAGGAATGGAATGGAAATTTTGCCTTCTAAAAATTATGTCTGTTTTTTGTTCATTTGATTCAAGACACTATCAAGTGAAAATACATGAAGCTTTTCTTGCATGTCTATTCTGAGGATAGAAAAACTTCCAAAGAAGAAGTACCTTGTTGCAGACAACTTATTCCTCCTGGAGATGAGTTTAATAGTTGACTTAGGGGATTTTCTGATCTTGTGAACACAATTTACTTTGGCCTTGGAGATAGGGAATCTGTTACCAGTAACAACTGAAGTTCATTGCTTGACACATGGCGATTTGCACCCAGCTGTCCATGCAGACACCAGTTTCTCTCAGTCATGCTCTCAGCAAAGACTTTCAATCCACAGGACTGGCCTTGAATGAGACTCCTGAATCCCTCTTCCATATCCACGAGATAAAATAGGGTTTTTGTGCAATAAGGCCAGAGAGAGGGGAGGAGGGTGTTTAGGTAACACACATCTGTTCTCAGACTTGTTGCTACGTATTTTTAAGGGGTCATCGGGAGGTTTTAGGTTTAAATCTAGAGATCTTATGGACCTGGTGATTCAGTACCATGAGGGATCCTGAGGTTGCCATCCTGGGAAGTTGCCACTGACTTTCCAGGGAAAAGAGGCAAGATTTTTTTTTTAACTCTAAGTCCCTGGCTATAGCACTTTTAAGTACCTCAAGATGTTACTAGTCAAGGTTTAGAGTGCCAAGAAAGAGCTCTAATTAGGGTCTGTCACTCCATCATGGGATCAGTTTTATTCTCTTCTGTTCGTGTTCAAAGAAGCTTCCCTGAATAAACTCTGGCTTTTCCCAAGTATCCTAAACCTTGGTCCTTTGTATCAGTCTGGAAGGTCCTCAGGATCCTTCAGGATTTATGAAAGTTCAGCCGTCTTTTCTCTGTGTGCTGGTTAAAAGGTAGCATACCTGACCTAACATCAAACTAAACTAAGAAAGTGAGAAATCAGGCAGGGCGTGGTGGCTCACACCTGTAATCCTAGCACTTTGGGAGGGTGAGGTGGGTGGATTATCTGAGGCAGGAGTTTGAGATCAGCCTGGCTAACACGGTGAAACCCCATCTCTGCTAAAAATACAAAATTAGCTGGGGGTGGTGGTGCACGCCTGTAATCCCAGCTACTCAGGAGGCTGAGGCAGAAGAATCATTTGAACCCAGGAAGTGGAGGTTGCAGTGAACTGGAATTGCGCCACTGCACCCCAGCCTGGGTGACAGAGTGAGACTCCATCTCCAAAGAAAAAAAAAAAAAAAACAAGAAAAGAAGTGAGAAATGAATCATGAGGAACTGATAAGAGATTTTCTTATGTTGGAAGTCAAGTAAAAGTGAACATATAGCCAGGCGCGGTGGCTCACGCCTGTAATCCCAGCATTTTGGGAGGCCAAGGCAGGTGACTCACGGAGTCAGGAGATCGAGACCAGCCTGGCTAACACGGTGAAACCCCGTCTCTACTAAAAATACAAAAAAACTAGCCGGGCGCGGTGGCGGGCGCCTGTAGTCCCAGTCAACTCGGGAGGCTGAGGCAGGAGAATGGTGTGAACCCGGGAGGCGGAGCTTGCAGTGAGCAGAGATTGCACCACTGCACTCCAGCCTGGGTGACAGAGTGAGACTCCGTCTCAAAAAAAAAAAAAAAAAGTGAACATATATAGTTTACTGTCATCATATATTCTAACGAACTGACATGAATTCTGTGAAATAAACATTTTCCTTTTCACAGAGATAGGAAGCCTATGATCCACATAAAAATGTGGTCATTTAACCATGTCCCTATTTGTAAGACTGACATATATTGCCTATCTCATCAACCTCACAGCTCTGCCAGGAAGACAAGTGATTAAAAGGACATGGGAGATTTTCCTTGTAATTCATAGCACTATTAAATCTTTCTTCTGGTTCTATTCATTTAGTTTCTCATACACTTACTAATTCATACATTAAATCAATACTTATTAAGGACTGACCATCTGCCAGTCAGATGTGTTAGGTGCTGGGGTTTCAGCATTGAACAAGTCACGGAATCTGATATTATGCATCTTATAGTTGAACTTGTAATGGTGCTGGGAAGTTCTATGCTGAGTCAGTCATTATAAGAATGATGTGTATTACTAAGAAAGCAGGCTGCTAAGGAAACATAAAATAGGTGGTCCTAACTTAGTCGAAGGGGATCAGAAAAGCCTTCCTGGATAAAGTGACATTTAAACTGAGACTTCAAAGATGAGGGGAAATTAGGTAAAGAGCTATAAAGAGTCTGGAATGAATGCTGTCCTAAGAATCTACCATTAGTCAAAACGCTTTCTGACATCATGTCAAAAACAGTTTCAAAGCACTGCCCTTTGGAGCAGCCATCCATCTCTGGCTCTTGGCTGCAATAAGTTCATCTTAGTGATTTCACTAAGTCCAGTGATTAAATATTGCACGGGGAGAGCAAAGAGATGTGACTCTCTGACGTGCTTGGCTCCATCCCAGATTTATGTCTACAAAGAGGGATAAACTCAGGAAAGGCCAAGCCAGGAAAAATGTGCTGGCATCTCCTCTTGGCAGTCAAGGACTTTTGAAATCATTGGCAACTAGATTAAATCAGAACAGGCCAACCTGATCTAAAGTAATCCCCAATACTCTAATGACATCCAAATTATCAAACGAAAATTTAAAAATTGATGAGACTCTCTGACCTCAAGAGAGTCGAAACGTCAAATAGCAACAACGTTTGTGGATGACAATACTATGTCTAACTTTTCATCCAGGTACATCATCAGAAGGGCTCTAGATAATTTCTTTTAAAAGAAAATGTAAAAGAACACTTCGCCTACGTTTTAGAAAAAAATTTAAATTTCCACCTTTAAGGCAGTTTGTTATATTAGCACATTATTTTAAAATGTCTTTTTATCTCTAATCCTTGTTCTGAACCGCTTTCACTGGTTTTCCTATTCTTACCCAATTACTCTGTTCCAGTAGTTTTTCTTTCATGAGTCCCGTTTCCACTGGCTTCATTCCATTTCTCTTAGACATGCTCTCTCCTCTCCTTGTGCCAGACTGTTTTGTGGTCTCTTCTTTCTGCAGTATGCGTTTCCTTCCTTCTTTTCTTTTGCCATTAATGTTCTGTTTTTCCATGGATTTTCCCAGGATTCTAATTTTTCTCTATTTACTCCTTTCCTTATTTTCTGAGTTATTTGATCTCCATTTCCATCTTCATACTAACTTGTTTATTGTTACTTTGTTGGCAAGTATAAGTATTTTCCTATTTCTACTTCTGGCACATACATTACATATCAAAGAAACCTATTATCTGTGCCACTGAAAAAGAAAATACCAACTCTGTCATCACTTTAGGCTACATAGAAATCACTGCACTTCAGTGGCCAGTGATTACTAGTCATTTTTATATTCGACAATGTATATTTCATTATTATATGTATTTATACATCTTTATACACATGTATAAAAATAAACATTTTCATGCCAGGCACGGTGGCTCATGTCTGGTAATCCCAGCACTTTGGGAGGCTGAGGTGGGTGGATCACGAGGTCAGGAGTTCAAGACCAGCCTGGCCAAGATGGTGAAACCCCATCTCTACTAAAAATTCAAAAAATGAACTGGGTGTAGTAGCGGGCGCCTGTAATTCCAACTACTCAGGAGGTTGAGGCAGAGAATTGCTTGAACCTGGGAGGCAGAGGTTTCAGTGAGCTGAGATCACGCCACTGCACTCCAGCCTAGGTGACAGAGCGAGACTCGGTCTCAAAATAAATAAATAGATAAATACAAAAATAAACAAATAAATAAACAAACATTTTCAGATGTTGATTATGTACTCTTAAATTTATAGATACTCTCTTATCCACTCTCTCTGTTAATATGACGGGCTCTGAGGCATATAGTTATTTTCCACTCACAGGAATTAGTGCACAAAGGGGATAAAGAACTTTCTCAAGGCGAGGCGTGGTGGCTCATCCCTGTATTCCCAGCACGTTAGGAGGCTGAGGTAGTGGATCACCTGAGGTCAGGAGTTCGAGACCAGCCTGGCCAGCGTCGTGAAACTCCATCTCTACTAAAAATACAAAAATTAGCCAGACATGGTGGTGCACACCTGTAGCCCCAGCTATTCGGGAAGCTGGGGCAGGAGAATTGCTTGAACCCGGGAGGTGGAGGTTGCAGTGAGCCGAGATCACGCCATAGCACTCTAGCCTGGATGACAAGGGTGAAACTCTGTCTCAAAAAGAAAAAAAAAAAGACTTTCTCAAGAACCACAATCTCCTAAATGGCAAAGCCAGAATTCAAAGCATGACATCCTGCCTTTAAGCCTGAGTGTCTTTCTACTTCTGTTTTTCTACTTATACTGTTATCAGCATCATGCTGAATGGGCCATTCAGGTAATGTAGGATGGAAAGCTTTGTGTGAGAGAAAAGAGCTAAAATATATTAGCAAAATATCAATAATCTCTTAAAGTAAAAAGTTATTTCTTCTTTGGCCTACTTAATCCTATGAAAACAAAACATGTATGTGTAGGAGAGGGCAGGGGGGCTGAGGGCTGAGGGCCATCTTTCAAGCCAGTCCATGACTGTTTCTCCTTCGTGCTTGGCACTAGGGAAGACGAAGAAGCAAGATCGCAGTAACACTGAGGGTAGCCCATCCTTCAAGCCCTGTACGTCTTTTCATTGCTGTTTCTTAGCATTTCTGTAGCTGAAGGCTTCAGGCATGAGATGCCAGAAGTTATGTGTACGGTGCAAGTCCATTTTTTCTACCTTTTCAACACTGCCTGCTCTGATTCCAGATGAAGTTCTTTCCCGGCTCCATTTGTCTGGCTTCTCATCCCTTAGAATGACCATACTATTTTCTCATGTAAACATTATTTGCTATTGCTGCTCTCCTGCTGCTTAACTCGACTGTATTTTTCCCCCAAATATTTTCTAAGGCTGCCAGAGCTCCAAATCCTAACACAGTGTGGTTCCATAAAGTTGGACATATTAGCAAGAAATATGGTAGAAAATAAAGAGATGTTGGCCGGTCGTGGTGGCTCATGCCTGTAATCCCAGCACTGTGAGAGGCTAAGGTGGAAGGATCACCTGAGGTCAGGAGTTTGAGACTAGCCTGACCAACATGGAGAAACCCCATCTCTACTGAAAATACAGAATTAGCTGGGCGTGGTGGCGCATGCCTGTAATCCCAGCTACTCGGGAGGCCAAGGCAGGAGAATTGCTTGAACCCAGGAGGCAGAGGTTGCGGTGAGCCGAGATCGCACCATTGCACGCCAGCCTGGGTGACAGAGCAAGACTCAGTCTCAAAAGGAAAAAAAAAACCAAAAAGTAAGAGATGTTGATGAGTTTCTAGAATATTGCATCATAAATCATCATCGTTATCATCATCCTCATCATCACCGTTCTGGTTAATTCTTTTAGGGTGCTCAATCTGTGCTAGTCACTTATAATCTCATCCTAATTACACTCATGAAATGTAGATATTATTAAACAGCGTATAAATGAGAGAACTGAGTTTAAATGGCTGGGCCGAAGTCAAACACTTGGTCTATGGTAGAACCAACATTTATGCCCAGGACACAAGCCATAAGCAAGCCCTATCCCTGGTCTCCATCCAGTGACTCAGTCCCCGCCCATCACACCCCCATCCTCATTCTCCTGAACCCCATAAGAAGTCCAAGCCTCAGGCCATGTATCATTACACAGATGTCCCCACCAGTTCATCCACACACATCTACACTTCCCCAATCTGACCCACCAGTCGCCCTCCCAAATCTTTCCTCGGTGCCAAGAAGTCTCCAATATCTTCAAACTCTTCTCTGAACATTCTCCTCACTTACTAGCACTAACCAAAACCTTGCTGTACCCTGAGGTCCCTGCTTTTCTCATGGCCTTTTTAAGAGGAAGTTGTTTGGTTCCCACATCTCCAAATGCCTCAGCTTCTAGAGGTGGGCTAGGTTTTCCTTGTTCTTCATTGCTACTTTTTTTTTTTTTTTAGAGATGGAGTCTCCTTCTGTTGACCAGGCTGGAGTGCAGTGGTGCGATCTTGGCTCACTGCAAACTCTGCCTACTGGGTTCAAGTGATTCTCCTGCCTTAGCCTCCTGAGTGGCTGGGATTACAGGCGTGTGCCGCCACACTGAGCTAATATTTGTATTTTTAGTAGATGGGGTTTCACCATGTTACCCAGGATGGTCTCAATCTCTTGACCTCATGATCTGCCTGCCCCGGCCTCCCAAAGTGCTGGAATTACAGGTGTGAGCCACGGCCCCCGACCCTTCATTGCTACTTCTAAACCATCTCTCCTCTGTCCTTCAAAGCCCCTAGATCCCTTGAAACTCAAGTGATCAGAAGTTTGCACCTGTTACTCCTCTAATTGGTTTGTGTCAATATCCTAGCTAATTGCCTTCAGTACTGATGAATATGAGTACCTAGCTTTCTTTCCACTGCTACAATGCCTCTCATAGTTCTTGTTAATGTTAAAATCTACTTGAATGATTTATTCTTCACCCTTGTTTTCCTGTCCACGTCTTCTTCTTTTGCTGCAATAATCTTTTCTCACACTCCACCTTAGCCACTCACCTATCTTGTCACACTCTAGATCTGCTTATCATTTTGTAAAGTGACCCAGATGCTTTCTCTCTATGACTTAAGTTAGTTAACGTCTCATTCTGCTGCAGTTTCTTCTGTAAAATCAGTGTATCTATGATTCTAACTCCAAAAGCTGTTGTATAGTTTGAATGAGTTGATGAATATAAACCTCCCAGGACATTGCCTGGGAGGTTTGAAATATTCAATAACAATTATTCTTATTATGGTTACTATTACCACTTATAAATCCTCTATTTTATTTTATTTTATTTTATTTTTTTGAGACGGAGTCTCGCTCTGTCACCCAGGCTGGAGTGCAGTGGCCGGATCTCAGTTCACTGCAAGCTCTGCCTCCCGGGTTCACACTGTTCTCCTGCCTCAGCCTCCCGAGTAGCTGGGACTACAGGCACCCGCCACCTCACCCAGCTAATTTTTTGTATTTTTAATAGAGACAGGGTTTCATCGGGTTAGCCAGGCTAGTCTCAATCTCCTGACCTCGTGATCCACCAGTCTCGGCCTCCCAAAGTGCTGGGATTACAGGCTTGAGCCACCGCGCCCAGCCTAAATCCTCTATTTTAAAAGTCCATGTCTGAACATCTCTTTCCATTCATTTCATCTAATTTACTCTAGTTCTCACCCTATATCAAATATCCTCCTGCATTGAGCCCTCTGGTTTATTTGCTCTACCACTTTTTTACTAATTATCACCCCAAGAATGTCCTCCTTACCCAGCCTAGCTTCCATGATACAGCTCAAAATCCATTCCCTTGCAAACAGCGTTTTTTTAGGTTGCTCCTCTTTCCCACAATCACATTTGCCTAGAATTTCCAGATATTACTGACTGCGTATCCTCCCCAGAGCAGCTGAAAATAGTCTGAGAAAAGTTACACAAACAGGATAACTGGATGCATCTCAAATGTAAAACCACAAGTATGAAACAGGAATTCAACAAAGTCATATAATCCTTCCATGCTTCCCTGGTCTCTTCTCTTTCCCCCCTTCTCAAATCTGCAGTACCAGGCCGGGCACGGTGGCTCACACGCTTGTAATCCCAGCACTTTGGGAGGCCGAGGCAGGCAGATCATGAGGTCAGGAGTTCGAGACCAGCCTGACCAACATGGTGAAACCCCAACTCTACTTAAAGCATAAAAATTAGCTGGGTGTGGTGGTGAGCACCTGTAATCCCAGCTACTCAGGAGGCTGAGGCAGGAGAATCGCTTGAACCTGGGAGGCAGAGGTTGCAGTGAGCCGAGATTGAACCACTGCACTCCAGCCTGGGTGACAGAGTGAGACTCCGTCTCAAAAACGAAAACAAAAAAACTCCAGTATCCCCACTCACCTTACTATCGGATGTTGGCCACACCTCATAGTTCATCCAGAATGCCTCCATTTTTATACCATCCAATCCCTTAAACCACAGTCAGTGCCATGCCTGTTACCCCTCCTCAACTGTTTGAAAAGTGCTTTTCCCAGATGTTCCTACAACTGCATTTTCTCATCATTCAGCTAAAAATTCAAACATTATCTTCTCAAAGAGGCCTCTCCTGCTATCCCGAAGAGTTTCCTCCCCACATTGCTTTATCACCTTCATTGCAGTTATTAGCACCAACAGTTATCTTAGCCATTTTTTTACACCCTTCGTTTTTTTTTTTAGACTGAGTCTCACTCTGTCATCCAGGTTAGAGTGCAGTGGCACGATCTCAGCTGACCGAAACCTCTGCCTCCCGGGTTCAACTGATTCTCCTGCCTCAGCCTCCGAGTAGCTGGGACTACAGGCACTAATTTTGTTTGTATTTTTAGTAGAGACGGGGTTTCTCCATGTTGGTTAGGCTGGTCTTGAACTCCCGACCTCAGGTGATCTGTCCGCCTCAGCCTCCCAAAGTGCTGAGCCACTGCGCCCGGCCAGTTTTACACCCTTCTTATCTCTCCCACTTGAATAAAAGTAAGCTTCATAAGGGTAAGGGATGCTTCTCACTCCTATAACCCAAGCTCCTTGGACAGTGCCTGGCACTCTGCAAGAACACAGTGGACATTTTTGAGTAATTGACTCTAAAAGCCTGTGTTATTATTTCTACTGCAACAGATTATCTTCCCACTGCAGGCAAACGATGAAAACAATCAGAGGAAAACAATTCTGGATGAGCATTTTCTGGAGAAACAGAAGCCACACTTTGCTATGGCAGAGACTTCTCAGACAGCAAGGAAGCCAGGAATGGTCCCAGTGGCACTGTGATGAGAAAGAGAACAGTATGTCCCATGAAATTAAGACTAGCTGGAGAAAGGCTCAGATCCCAAAAGATTTTACTTGCAGATGGGCAGAGCTCACATAGAAATATCGTATATGGCTGGGCACAGTGGCTCACACCTGTAATCCCAGCACTTTGGGAGGCCGAGGCGGGTGGATCATGAGGTCAGGAGTTCAAGACCAGCCTGGCCAAGATGGTGAAACCCCATCTCTACTAAAAATACAAAAAATTAACTGGCAGATCATCTGAGGTCAGAAGTTCGAGACCAGCCTGGCCAATATGGTGAAACCCCATCTGTACTAAAAATACAAAAATTCACCAGGGATAGTGGCGTCCACCTGTAGTCCCAGCTACTTGGGAGGCTGAGGCACAAGAATCGCTTGAACCTGGGAGGTGGAGGTTGCAGTGAGCCAAGATCGCGTCACTGCACTCCAGCCTGAGTGACAGAGCAGCACTTCATCAAAAAAAAAAAAAAAAAAAAAAAAAAGAGAAAAGAAAAGAAAGAAAAGAAAAGAAGTATTGTATAGAAACAATGTGTGCACAAAGACACTTTTAACTAAAATAAAAAATGCCATTGGATATTTGACTCAAGAGAGTGCCAGGAAGGCTGAAAAGCTGGTTTTTTAAATAAAACCAACTGAAATGTGGAGAGTTCCATGGTCAACTATATGTCTTAACAGAGTGGCCGTTGGAATTTTCATTAGCTGCACTCATTTCAAAGGGTTATAATAGGATGATTGAACAAGAAAGATCCCTCTTGGCCGGGCGCGGTGGCTCAAGCCTGTAATCCCAGCACTTTGGGAGGCCGAGACGGGCGGATCACAAGGTCAGGAGATCGAGACCATCCTGGCTAACATGGTGAAACCCCGTCTCTACTAAAAAATACAAAAAACTAGCCGGGCGAGGTGGTGGGCGCCTATAGTCCCAGCTACTTGGGAGGCTGAGGCAGGAGAATGGCGTAAACCCGGGAGGCGGAGCTTGCAGGGGTTGGAGATCCAGCCACTGCACTCCAGCCTGGGTGACAGAGCAAGACTCCGTCTCAAAAAAAAAAAAAAAAAAAAAAAAAAAAGATCCCTCTGGACCTGAACTTGGCAGAGAAAGGCTTTCCCAGAAGATCATTTCACCCAATATTTGTGTTACATAAGTGTCAAAATATGTAATTTGGAAGATAATACTTTCAATTCATACAAGAATACTTTTAGAGATAATTTTACAAAGTAGAAAATATGTAATTAATTAGCTTGATTCCCAAGTTAGAAAAATAAGACACACATGTGTGCTACGCTGTGACTACTAAGCCCTCTAGTTTTACAATATCATTCAATTCTGCAATTTTCACTATCCTCCTGCTATATATTGTAGTTATCAAAGAGGCTTAAAATTTTTTTTTACAAATTTTATGAAACATTATTATTTTATCATTATTATTTTCAAAGAGTTTTGAAAACTTGACATTTCTTTTGTCTGGTTCTTGGGAGAAGCATATTTCTATTAGGTTGGTGCAAAATAATTGTTGTTTTGTTATTACTTCCAATGGCAAAACCACAATTACTTTTGCACCAACCTAATAGTTATTATTATTTTTGTTCTTAGAATTTTGATGAAAGTAAGCTTACTTTAATTTAGCAGTAAATGCCATCAGTTGGGTGGAGAGATAAGTGGATAGATAGAAATGTGAAGAAGCAAATATATTAAAATATCCTAAAATGTCAGTGTAGAACATGGGTGGTGGGTGTCTAAGTGTTAGTTGTAATATTTGAATATTTCTATTTCTTTAATTTTTCATAATAAAACACTTAAAAATAAATTCTAATAAAATTAATCCATATGATATTCTTTATGTAACAGTTTTCAGTTTTGTGTTAATTATACCTTGCTTGGTTCAGATGTCATGGGATTAATTGTATAACCAAAAGTCATGAATACCTAAATCTTGAGAGAATATGGTTCCCAGTCATTAGAAATAAAACCTAATGATATGGACTCTTAGTTGATGACTCTATAATTAGTTAGATTTGTAAGAAGAATAATTTGCTCAAGGGCTTATGAGAAAAGAGAAACAATCGTTTATTTAGAATGCATTAGATGTCGGATCCATATGTGTTAATGACTATGCGTGCATTCTTTATTTAATATACGTGGCGATAGAGTTGCGTAAGGGACTCACTCTATTTTATAGAAGAATCTGTGGCTCAGGAATTTGAAGTTTGTCGTCTAAGTTCACACACTTAGGAAGTGGCAGGATGGGGCTTAAACGCAGTTTTGTTTGAATCAAAGTTGTACTACTGTCACTCTGTTACCTCGATTACTTGTTGGATTATTGAAAATCAGCAACAATATCCCTATTATTTGATTTATTGGTCCTTTTTTTTTTTTTTTTTTTCCGAGACACAGTCTTGTTCTGTCGCCCAGGCTGGAGTGCAGTGGCGTGATCTCAGCTCACTGCAACTTCCGCCTCCCTGGCTCAAGCAATTCTTCTGCCTCAGCCTCCTGAGTAGCTGGAATTACAGGCACACATCACCATGCCCAGCCAATTTTTGTATTTTTAGTAGAGATGGGGTTTCACCATGTTGGCCAGGTTGGCCTTGAACTCCTGACTTCGTGATCGGCCTCCCAAAATGCTGGGATTACAGGTATGAATCACCGGGCCTGGTAGATTTATTGATCTTTAACAGAATCCTTATAACTTCCCTAATATTTTACTCTGAAAGCTTTATTAAACACCCCGTGTCCTTTGATACAGAATCTAAGAGCTAGTAGAATCCTCAGAAATCATCCCTTACCAACACCTTCAGCTGATGGAAAGAGAAATAATGTACAACCAGGTTAAATAATGTATTCAAAGCCATATAACCTCTGAGTAACATTGCTAAGAAAGATTGATGTGGCTCTTCCATTGTATCATGATGCTATTTTATTGTAAAGTGCAAAATTAGAGGTGTAAATTAATTTAATTTGATTGGTTAAGTACCACACTGAGTTTAACATCAGCATACTGTGTCTGCTATGGGATGTCTTGATTCCTTACATCACTATCAGCTCTTAGTTTAGCTCATTAATCTAGAATACATTTAGCCCAACTTCTACAAGGCCAATCTCTTTACTCCAACCTTATTACTGGCATTGTTCCACTCAGGGATGGATAGAGAACAGCAGAAGAACAAGCAAGCAAATAATGCGTTTTTCAATAACCTGTCTTTGTTCTTTCAACAGAGGCAAAGCTATGTTACATAAAGTCATTTCACCAATGTATTTCAAGTTTTCATGGGAATTACAATTTCTTTTTTTAAAAAATGTCCCAGCTGAGTGCACTGATAGGGAATTACAATTTCCCGTGGGCAAATTTAAATGAAGGGGGAATTGACAATGACGCCACCTGGTGGGAGAATTCAGGGACACATTTCAAAGCAACCTCATGGTAAATAGGTTACCAGGACCTCAACTATATAACAGAGTAATTCTGAGATGTGTTAGAATATATTAGTATCGATGCTAAATTCAATGTGCACTAAATAAAAATCCTATAAATATTGATTGATCTCCTGCCAAGAAGACCTCTTAATCACTGTGATATGTTGGCAGTTTTGAAAATGGCATAATAGGCCAGGCTTGGTGGCTCACTCCTGTTATCCCAGCACTTTGGGAGGCCCAGGTGGGTTGATCACAAGGTCAGGAGATCGAGACCATCCTGGCTAACATGGTGAAACTCCGTCTCCACTAAAAATACAAAGAATTAGTGGGCGTGGTGGTGAGAACCTGTAGTCCCAGCTACTGGGGAGGCTGAGGCAGGAGAATGGCATGAACCAGGGAGGTGGAGCTCGCAGTGAGCTGAGATCGCACCACTGCACTCTAGCCTAAGCAACAGAGTGAGACTCCATCTCAAAAAAAAAAAAAAAGAGGCCGGCGCAGTGGCTCACGCCTGTAATCCCAGCACTTTGGGAGGCTGAGGCGGTTGGATCACGAGGTCAGGAGGTGGAGACCATCCTGGCTAACACGGTGAAACCCCATCTCTACCAAAATTACAAAAATTAGCTGGATGTGGTGGCGGGCACCTGTAGTCCCAGTTACTCGGGAGGCTGAGACAGGAGACTGGCGTGAACCCGGGAGGTGGAGCTTGCAGTGAGCCAAGATCACGCCACTGCACTCCAGCCTGAGCAACAGAGCGAGACTCTGTCTCAAAAAAAACAAAAGGAAAAGAAAAGAAAATGGCATAATAATGGGTAGAGAAACTCAAATAGAGACATCCAGAAAAGAATGGAAAGAGTCAAATTTCCCCTTGTTTCCAAGCGCTAGAGCTCTTCACTAGTGAACATCAATCTGTATGGCAGAGAGTAAAGGGCACACTCAACAGGTGGCATTTCTTTCAGGATCTAGTGACATTTTCAACACCAAGCCTGGTGAAGTGGAAGAGGAGGTCAAGGAGTGGGCTCCAGTGACAGTGGCCAAGTGTGGGGTTTCATTACCCTAAGAGTTTCATGAATGGTAGTGCACACATAACTCCATGCTGATTTACAGCCACCTTTACAGGCCTCATGAATATTACCTACTTATTCCTTCCTTGGGCTTCCCAAATATCTAAACTTTGGGACTTGTTGCCTTGTACTATGTTCATTTATGTACCAGCATCTCCATTTTGATGATGAAAACGATGTCTGATTTGAGGGAGGGTACATCCTCGGAGTCAATTCTTTGGGTTCCAGAGCTAGATGATTTCCATTCAAATCCTCCTCTGACATTGATGAGATTGTGATATCAGCCAATTCACATAACTCCTCTGTGCCTCAGTTTCCTCATCTTTATATATTTGAGTAGTTGCTAGGAGGATTAAATAAATTTACATATATACATATATATAACATTTAAAGAGTGCCTGGCACATGGTGAGAGGTAAGCCTTCCATAAGGTAAATGATTATTATGATTATTTTATGTCAAAGAATGTCATAGCAATAATTTTATTATTTTCATTTAATCTAATAAAACCACAATTTTAAATTAACGATTAGTTAGTAATTATTTTAATTAATGATGACATGTATTCACACTTCACACAAATTCATAAAGAATAAATCATAGAGGTAAAGCTATAATAAATAACACATTGCAAATACACAACTGGCAACATGAAAATACATGGAATTTTTGAAGCATGAAGAAACTTGAGTGCTAACTCTAAACAGATAAAGCATCTGTTTATCTTGGATAAGTCTTTTAAACTTTATAAAGAACAACTATGCAGTGATAACATTTAGCACTTAAGAAATAATAAATTTACTTGACTTCCTCTCTCTTTGTGTGAAATAAAGATATTAGACCAGATTATTACTTCTTGCTAAAAGATTCAATGACTCTCAGACAGGAGATGAAAATATAATAGCAACTGCCTTGGGGTTCCAATCTTGACACATACTGTCTACGGAATTTGGCACATTTTGTTGCTGTCCTCTATTATAATTTATGTGTTTGAATCTTTTCTGACCATCTAGTTTAAGATTGGAAGGCATTCATTTATTAATTCAATAGACATGTATAGACATGTGCTAGATACAAGTTAATAGGACCTGGAAATACATAGTGACAAAAGCAGTCTCTCGCCTCCATGAGTTTACAGTCTAATTGTGAGAGAAGAGTGAAAACAAAGAGTTCAATGATCATTACATATCCACAGTGGAAGTCTATATACAGCGCAATGGGATCACAGAAGAATGAGAAAGTGTTTGTACTGTGAAATGGCAGTAGGAAGTAAAAGTTTCACAAAGGAAGGAAAAGCTGTTTAGATTTTATCATTCTCTTCCCATCAGTCCCTATTACACTGCTGGCACTTTTTGAAATAAGCAGAAACCCAATATGCAGTTTCCAAAGATTGTCTTTAAAGATGTACATTATTGAATATATGTGGATATTGAATATATGTGGATAGTTCGGGCACATGCTCACCTTCTTATCGCTAAGTACGCATGTTGCAGGAGCCTGCCAGTCCCAGCACAGTTTCTCATTTCCAATTCACAACACTGTCTACCAGATTTTACAAAGAGATCCATTGCTCATGATGTGACTGGCATCTTGTCCTCAGTTTGTCCCACATGCAGTGAGAGAAATATTTGATGCCATCCTGTGGAAGACTGAGAATAAAAAGAACATATCCTCGCTGCAAGTTAAACATCTAAAAATGGTATTATTCTTTTAGGAGTGTGCTGCCAGATGCTGCTAGATACTGGGTATGTGGACAGAGGATGTTAACCCAACACTAAAAGTCATATAAATCATGATTCCCCAAAAGTCAGATGTTACCACTGCATGGTTATTTTCTTCAACTTACTCTGTAGTCTCTCTTATGGAATTTGTATGGTTTATGCTATACACATTGTGGGACAAAAGGTCTTTATCTCATCAAACAGTGCTAGGGAGTGAGAAATCCAACAATGAGAAGGGCAAAATTAAGATTTGCTATGGACGTCACTAGCAGAGTCATTATCATTGAAACTGAATAAATGAATGGAAAAAGCGAAACAAGCTCTGAGTTAGAAAAACAAATTACACATGGCCAAGCTCAGATTTATTCCTATTACCTACAATTAGAATTTTAAAATTGAGCCTTCCCTTTGAATTTCCAAAATTAGTAGGAAGGGGAAGTGAAAAGCCCTTCAAAGGAAAATGGAAGAGTTTTGAAGAGACCATCAGCAGATGTTGTTTCAGAAATTGGATTTGGAATGAGTCCAAAAGGACTATTTCCAAGTCAAGAGCTAAGGAGACCATGGGTGAATTTCATTTTATGCATTTCATCTGAGCATTGATACTGGAAGACACATTAGAGTGGGCATCTGGAAGTTAGTTCACCAAAAGGAAATAGGGTCACTTAAGGAGTCTAATAATGAGCGAAAATAAAGAGGATGAGCTATTGGAAGGAAGGAAGAATGATGTGATAGTTTCTTTAGAAAGTCTTGATCATCTTTAGATGTATATCTTAGAGACTCACTCCTAGAATTTTACACAACAGTAATTCTTTTTTTTTTTCTTTTTTTTGAGATAGAGTCTCACTCTGTCACCCAGGCTGGAGTGCAGTGGTGTGATCTGCGATTATCAAGTGGTTCCTGTACCTCAGCCTCCCAAGTAGCTGGGATTACAGGTGTGCGCCACCATGTCCAGCTAATTTTTCTGTATTTTTAGTAGCGATGGGGTTTCACCATGTTGGCCAGGCTGGTCTCGAACTCCTGACCTCAAATCATCCACCCACCTCAGCCTCCCAAAGTGCTAGGATTACAGGTGTGAGCCACCACGCCTGGCCACACCAGTAATTCTTTACCCTCTATTTTGATCCAGTGTTTATCCAGAAGTAGTTCAAGATTAAGAAGTAGTTCAAGTGGGCAGACAACTTAAATTCCATTGAGCCTAATCTATATTTATTTGCACACACAATTTTCCCCTCCATAGTTACAACATGGAAGACATAATCACGTTTAGTGTGAAGGAAAGTATATTCTACGTCCTGAAAAATCACTGTGGTTTATTCACACTGAAAAAGGTGGCCACTTTTGTGACATGAATCCATAACTGCGTTATTGTGGGGGTTTCCTGGGTAAAGAGGAGGCTGCCAATCTCTTGCTTCCACCACTTTTCCATTTTCCCCTCTTTTGCAGCCAGCCATGGCCCCATGCTTGCTAGCAACAGAAAGTACAGCAGATGGCAGCAAGCAGCTGCTGCATTTTCCAAACCTTGGTCAGCAACTGTTTTCAAGCCAGCACAAGTCAGGTTGAATGGAGGCAAAGATGGATGTTGATTTGTTAGAGTCCCCCGTCCTCCATCTCTTGTTCTGTCTCTACCTTTGTGCCCTGCCCAGTGATGAACAAACACCTCATTTCACAGAAGCACAGCAAACTGGAAACAAGAGGAGGAGAGAAAAGCTGGGGCTTGGCGGGACACACTGAACTGGACTCAAGCCTGAAGTGACCTAGTCAGGCGTGGCATTGATGTCGTGGCAAATCTTCCTTGGCCTCCGTGGTCTGTTGAGCAATTCCTTGGACCCACATCTGTGAATGCTAATCCAACACCAAACAACATTTTGCAGAATTATTCCATCCCTTTTGCAACGTCCAGCTTTGTAGGGGCTTCATGAGGGCTGCAGGTAGCAGAAAAGACCTGAGGGCAAACTGCGCTGTGCTGAGAGATAAGCCTGGTTTTTACCAATTCAGGCTTGGCAGACCACATCAGAGCTGTCAAAAGGCGATGAACTGCTCTGAGCTCCTGCCTTTAAACTTGCCCTGTTTAGTTCAGCTCAGAAGCCTGGAATTTGTGAAGGTAAACAACTCTTATCCCATGGATAAACTGGATAATGCAATTTACAATACAGACGTATATTCTTCAGACAAAAGTAACTACCCTGACATTAATGGGGTCATTTATCTATGTTGAAGTCAGTAAGCCATAAGCACTGTCAGTGATGTTGGGATTTGGGGATTTGATTAGGTTTGGGTTTCCAGTGGCTTAACAGGAACAGAGGGTGCGAGGTGAGGTAGCTGGTCTTATCTTCTTGAGTTATTAGATAGCTTGTATTCTTTCTTCTTTGTGCTAAAACCTAAAAGGTAAATCTGTTCTTTTGTGTTTTCCATAATTCAACAGATTGTTAACCCGGTTTATGTTTCATAACCAGCAAATTGTACTTATGCCAATCATTCAGTTTTGTGGTCAAATACTACAAAGCTGGGTTATGGAAGCTTATATTTTTCATGAAATCAGTCCTATAAGAAATTAGGATCACAGGTCCTAACACTTTAACTTCCTGAGTTCAATATTGTTAAAGTAACTTCAATACTGAATGGCATTTGTAAGCTTTATATGCTCCCAGCTGGTTCATTGACATGGAGTTCAGACTTTCATGCAATTACTCTTGACTATCATCGGCTGTCCTTTCTCAGAAACAGGGCAATCATCTTAACAAAAGTCTGGCCAGTAGATTTCCAAATGTTGGGTTCATAGAAAGAACGCTGGTTTTGAGAAAAACTTTCACTTGTATTTTCTTTTCCTTTCTCTCTCTCTTTTTTTTTTTCCAGACAGGGTCTCACTGTGTTGCCTAGGCTGGAGTTCAGCGGCACGCTCATGGCTCACTGCAGCCTCGACCTCTTGGGCTCAAGAGCTCAAGCAATCCTCCCATCTCAGCCTCCCAAGTAGCTGGAACCACAGGCATATACCACCACACCCAACTAATTTTTGTATTTTTACTAGAGACAGGATTTCACCATGTTTCTCAGGCTGGTCTCGAATTCCTGGGCTCAAGGGATCTGCCCATCCCAGCATCCAAAAACACTGGGATTACAGGCATGAGCCACCGTGTCTTGCCTCAAATGTATTTTCCAGTGGAGCAAAGTTAAGGGGCTCAAAGTCACTTGACGTTTTAGCACAACTTGGGAGTAAGCGAGAACGTTCTCTTAAGCAACTTTTCTGCCTCGTTGTTAGGATGAGCCATTTGGCTGCCTCTGGTTTCCCACTAGCAAACATTAACTGATTAGGAAGATGAGTAGGATTAGCTAAATGATTAATCTCTATCTGCTCTAATACAAAAATTATGAAATCATACTCATTATACAATTTTTTGCCAATTTAAAATGTGAACCTATTGGCAAAAAAAAAAAAAAAAAGGAAAAGAAAATTTCTAGTCACTGAGAGATGTTCCACTGTAGTCTTTCAAAATGTTTTAAAACACTTTGAAAATCGTGCTTTCAAAGTTTGAATTTTATCCCAGTCCATTGTCCTCCTGCCCAGTTGTTGACAAATCATCACCACAGGGAATCTGGTGAGAAAGCCATGGGTGGCCCTAGGCTGGTATCTTTGGCTAAATCAAGTATACATTTGGCGAATATGGCCAGGCTGTAGGCTACCTGGGTGGCTTTGTGGTCTCATGTGATCAAAGTCAGGGGGTAGATTAACGAGACTAGAGCTTTCTTTAGTAGATGGAATATAGCAATTCCAATTACTGACATCCTAAAAACTTCTCTGGAGATGCAGAGCAAATTCTCTACACATTTAATGTTTTCTACATTAAAGGATATTTTGCTTCCACAACTGAAGTGAGTTATGGAAACAAAACCTCCTTTAAGATAAGCCTGAAATTATCATTGTATTTGACAATGGGAGGATAAAAGCTGAGACGTTTTTATAATCTACCAGCGTGCATCCCCCCCAGAGAACACACAATTTGCATGAATCCCCCTGAGCTAGGAAAGCTGAGGATATTTGAAAGAGAAGGGGGGAAATGTATTTTAAAATCTTCCCAGAAACAGATAAGGGTTAAGAAAAAGAAAAATCCTGTTAACAACTGGAATGGGCAGGCACCACTCTGCCAGCCCTAAAAGAGTCAGCTGAGAGGCCAGACATGGATTTCTGCTTTTCTGAAAGTCACCCAGACATAGACAAGAATAAAGTAAAAACAAGAAATGTAGAACAACATGATCCCTTTATTTTGATAATTTAGAGAATAAAAAGAAACGATTGCAGTGTAGGCAAGCAGCAGAGGCCTAAAACTTCAACACTTTACATGGAAAATGGAGACTGGAGGTGTCTGAAGAAAAGCAATTGCAATTGTAGTGGCTTTTAACCTTTTGGGGGCATTGAATTGCCTTGAGAATCTGGAAAATGCTATGCATCCTCTTCCCCCAAATATAAATGCATAATTTTCCATTCCATTAATGAAATTTCACTCATAATTATTTTGCACGTATGACAAGTTAATAACTCGTATACAGAATAGAGTTTCCGGCTTTGTTTTGTTTTTCATCTTGTTTGTTTGTTTGTTTGGTAATGAGTTTTGCAAACCTTGGGAAGGTAGTGTGAGGCAAGGTTATTGGTGAGGGAAGGTGATTAACTGTGTCCTAAATAAATAGTAGTTACGGTGAATAATTTCCCTCTCATCCTACCTCAAAGAAAAAATATAGAGAAACGAAATATCTAAGGGATTACAATGGCATACCAAGAATGGTGAATTCTTTTTTTTTTTTTTAAAGAGACGGAGTCTCGCTCTGTCACCCAGGTTGGAGTGCAGCGGCGTGATCTCAGCTCACTGCAAGCTCTGCCTCCCGGGTTCATGCCATTCTTCTGCCTCAGCCTCCCGAGTAGCTGGGACTACAGGAGCCCGCCACCACGCCCGGCTAATTAAGAATGGTGAATTCTTAATACTCCTCAATGTAAACCGGCATGTAAACACATGAACATTTTTCTTGCATCTCTACTTATTGGTTGCATTTGTTTCAATCATTAAGGTCTTTGAAAAGCATCACATCATTGTGTCTTTCTTATAACTTTTACTTAAGACAGACAGTTACCTGATGTGGCATGAAGCAATATCTCCCAGCCTCTAAAATATTATTTCTCAATCATATTTTGCCATGGGAATGATCTCATTCGGTCACATTCCAGAAGCAGGAGAAAAAAATAGCATTTCTGAAGCCATGAGTGAGTGCCAGTCACTTTAAGATGGTAATCTGAACAGGAAGAGCACTGTGACTTGCCACTGTCGTTCAGAGAAAAACGAAGAGGTGTGTGTCACAGACAGGAAGTCAGTGAACAAGAGGCAAAGGTACCGAAACTTTATTTGGCGAATTTGAAACATCTGTTGTGCCTAGAGCACAGATCCAGTTTTTGCAAGATGCAAATTTCATGGCAAAGCAGCAAAAGCCTGAAGAACCACTTAGCTTAAAACTGAGTTCGTACTCCGCATCCCTTTTCTGTATTTCTGCTGTGACAGGCCTTTATTGAAAGCCAGAATATGTAGATCAGTCAAAACCTCAGAACCAAAAGGTAGTGGGCCTGAGCTCAGAACATCAGGCAATTAATGTACTAGTGTTGGCATCAGCCTCCAAATCCTTGAAAATATAAAATACTTGAACACTTGTCTCTCTTTTGAATGAGTTCCCCATCGATATATTGGTTTCCTTAATGAAGGTCAGAAAGGAGTTTCCTAAATGATATGCTTAGCCAATTTAACACCAGTAGTTTGATTCTCCAAGTTTCCTTACCCTAAATGACTATACAACAAAGTCAAGTAGAAACGCTGCTGAACAATCCTGTATCCTTTCTTCACCCTGGCCAAATGAGGCTTTTTTTTGGGGGGGAGGGGATTGCAAAAATTTATTAAAATTAAAAGACATTGTTTAATTAATCTTCTGTGCCATGAGACTCCATCAAGTTGCCTACAAAGACCACTGGAAGGCTGAGGATCACCTGAGCCCAGGAGTTTGAGGCTATAGTAAGCCTCAAATGGTCTCTGCACTCCAGCCTGGGTGACAGAGCAAGACCTGTCACACACACACACACACGCACACACATACACACACATAAAGACTTTTAGCCAATTTGCAGATTTCAATGGAAATGGTACTTGGGGAATGCTTTTTGACCCAAGAAAGGAAACTAGGTCTGAGTGTTTATCATTCGTAGATTGGTGAATAGATTCAGAACAGCTAATAACACAAATCTGAGAGTGGCATTTTGTGGGCATAGATTTCACGTTAAAACTGAGACCAAAAGAGCTGTGCCTGTTACCTTGACATTTTGTGGAGTTAAAACTAAGGACAAAGGCTAACCACAGGTAGCGTGGTAGATCTGGATAGCTGGGATTTGATAGGCTTGCTTGCACACAAAAACAAATCTTTTGTTTGACTGGAAATATAAAAAAGCATGGCCTTCAGAACAATTCAGAGACTCGTTCTGACTGCCAGCTGAGATATTTCCCAGTCTTTTCTCCTTGTACCACCTAAGGAAAGCATTCTATTCAAAATTGTGAAAAATTCAGTTTATCAGAAGACATAAAAATGGCTAACACATTTGACCTGAATTCCAAGTGTGTATACCACCTTCAGAATAGAGACTTTTTTTTTTTACATTTTGTTTCATTACAAAGTGTAACGAGGGCATCATTTTAGCCCTGAATGTCCTTTGTGTGTTACAGAGAGGCTGCCTTGCCCCGCCTTGTTTAGAGAGCATAGTGGTGATCTGTACTTATGAAATTTAGTGACCCTAGGTTGCTTGGCAAAACTACAAAAAAAAAATTTGTGACCTGCTTTTTATACAGGTGAATAAACAATTCGGGTATTAAACAATGAACCCCTTGATTTCAAAGGACAGTGATGTGTTTGACGATAAGAGACAATTCCGATAATTCTTTTGTGTTCCAGTGAAGTTTATAGCATGGACAACTTGTTTTTTTGATACAATCCTGTACATTAATTGTTACCGGCAGTTATCTCGGAGCTCCTGGCCACACAATAGTCATTACCAACACCTGAGTTGATTTGCACATGGGCACGGATTAAATAGGTAAGCAAAATAGCATCCATATTCATCACTGACTTCAGTTATGTCTAAGAATACAGGATCAAATTTTTATGTTCAGACTATAATCAAAAAATATTTCTAGAGGATACTTTGTTACTATACAGGTGTGATAGTAATCATGTTATCTAATGACTATAGGAAGAAATGTGCTTTCAAATTAAGGGACTGGCCTGGGCGTCATGGCTCATGCCTGTAACCCCAGGCCTTTGGGAGGCCAAGGTAGGAAGATCACTTGAGACCAGGAGTTTGAGGCCAGCCTCAGCAACATAGCACGACCTCGTCTCTATTTCTAAAAAAAATTATAATATATATATATTTTATAATATATACATATTTTTAAATTTAGGGACTGGCCCTGAATGTAGCAGTGATGTCATATAAGGGAACAAAAATCACATCATTGAAGTAGTATAAGAAAAAAAATTGGGCCGGGCCCAGTGGCTCAAGCCTGTAATCCCAGCACTTTGGGAGGCCGAGACGGGTGGATCATGAGGTCAGGAGATCGAGACCATCCTGGCTAACAAGGTGAAACCCCGTCTCTACTAAAAAATACAAAAAACTAGCCGGGCGAGGTGGTGGCACCTGTAGTCCCAGCTACTCGGGAGGCTGAGGCAGGAGAATGGCGTGAACCCGGAGGTGGAGCTTGCAGTGAACTGAGATTGCGCCACTGCACTCCAGCCCAGGCGACAAAGCGAGACTCCGTCTCAAAAAAAAAGAAAAGAAAAAAAAAAAAGAAAGAAAAAAATTGGCTCTGCTACTATTTATTACAACATTATATATGTGTATATATAATATTTTAAAAACATATTAAAATAATGCTTTATGTCTGTAGGTACAGATATATGTTGCTATATGTTATATATATGCACACAGATATACAGATTATATTACATACATACATATATACATAATATATGTTATCTGTATATATACAATGAAATTATATTATATAGAATTTTATCACTACATTATTACCCATATCTTGGCAAAATTTTATGAAATATAACTCACACAAAGTGCACAAATGTTAAGTGCAATACAGAGCTCACTGAATTTTACAAAGGGAATACCCCTGTAAAACCACCTCCCAGATCAAGACGCAGAATGTTAATAACACCTTCGAAACCTTTCTCATGTCTATTCACCTTTACTACCCTATAGAAAAAGAGAAGTGGGCGGCGCACGGTGGCTCACGCCTGTCATCCCAGCACTTTGGGAGGCCGAGGCGGGTGGATCATGAGGTCGGGAGATCGAGACCATGCTGGCTAGCATGGTGAAACCCCGTGTCTACTAAAAATACAAAAAAAATTATCCCTCCTGAGAGGCGCAGATGGTATTCAGCAAGTGCAAAGTTAAAAAAAAAAAAAAAAAAAATTAGCGGGGCCTGCTGTCGGGCGCCTGTAGTCCCAGCTACCGCTGAGACTGAGGCAGGAGACGGGCGTGACTCGGCAGACGGAGCTTGCAGTGAGCCGCGATGGCGCCACTGCACTCCAGCCTGGGTGACAGAGCAAGACTCCGTCTCAAAAAAAAAAAAAAAGAGAGAGAAAAAGAGAAGTGTTCCCACATTTTCTATTATCTGGAGGAGATTCTTCCTTAAATGTTAGAAGAATTGATGAGTAAAAAAATCTGGGCCTAGAATTTTGTGGCGGGGAGAGATGGGAGTAGTTTATGGAAACGCATGCCAGATTTTATTTTTCTTCTTATTTTGATGTTATTCAATAATCCTTTTTGTTTGAAGAAGTGTGTCCATTTGACAATAACTCTTTAAATTTTAGTCTAAGTTGCTCATTAGATTATTTTATTAACTGTTTAATATCTGTAGGATTTGTGGTCAATTTGTCAATTTGTGTTTTTCTATTTTTATGATATCAGTTTTTCTAGTAATTTATATCTTTTTTTATTTTGAGACAGAGTTTTGCTCTTGTTGCCCAGGCTGGAGTGCAACGGCGCGATCTCGGCTCACTGCAACCTCCGCCTTCCAGGTTCAAGCGATTCTTCTGCCTCAGCCTCCCTAGTAGCTGGGATTACAGGCATGTGCCACCGCGCCAGGCTAATTTTGTATTTTTAGTAGAGGCAGGGTTTCTCCATGTTGGTCAGGCTGGTCTCGAACTCTTGACGTCAGGTGATCCGCCCACCTCGGCCTCCCAAAGTGCTGGGATTATAGGCATGAACCACCACGCCCGGTCTCTAGTAATTTACATCTTATTATAATTTTCAAACCCAACTTTGGTTTTATTGATTTCCTTTTTATTATGTTTGCTGTTTGATATCTGCTGTTAGCATTATTTCATTTCTTATTTTTCTTTGAGTTTAATTTGCTACCCTTTTTTTTTTGAGACGGAGTCTAGCTCTGTCGCCCAGGCTGGAGTGGAGTGCTGTGGCCGGATCTCAGCTCACTGCAAGCTCCGCCTCCCGGGTTTACGCCATTCTCCTGCCTCAGCCTCCCGAGTAGCTGGGACTACAGGCGCCCGCCATCTCGCCCGGCTAGTTTTTTGTATTTTTTAGTAGAGACGGGGTTTCACCGTGTAGACCAGGATGGTCTCGATCTCCTGACCTCGTGATCCACCCGTCTTGGCCTCCCAAAGTGCTGGGATTACAGGCTTGAGCCACCGCGCCTGGCCTGCTATCCTTTTTCTAGCTCATTTGATGAATATTAGACTTTTCTTTTTTTTTTTTTTTTTTTTGAGACAGAGTCTTGCTCTGTTATCTATCCATGCTGGAGTTCAGTGGTGTGATCTTGGCTCACTGCAAGCTCCGCCTCCCAGGTTCAAGTGATTCTTCTGCCTCAGCCTCTCAAGGAGCTGGGACTACAGGCATCTGTCACCACACCTGGCTAATTTTTGTATTTTTGGTAGAGACCAGGTTTCACTGTACTGGCCAGGCTGGTCTCGAACTCCTGACCTTGTGATCCACCCATCTTGGCCTCCCAAAGTGCTGGGATTACAGGTGTGAGCCATGGTGCCCGGCCGAATATTAGACATTTTTTAGATTTTTTTTCTTTTCTAATATGTGCATGTATATTTCACTCTAGGCCTTCAGGTGCATCCCACACATTGTGTACCATTTCTCATTATCATTGATTTCAAAATATTTTCTTATTTGCTGATATTATTTTTTATTTATTATTATTATTTTTTGAGACAGGGTTTCACTCTGTCCCCCAGGCTAGAGTGCAGTGGCACAATCTTGGCTCACTGCTACCTCCACCTTCCGGGTTGAAGCGATTCTCCTGTCTCAGCCTCCTGAGTAGCTAGGATTACAGGCATGTGCCACCGTGGCCAGCTAATTTTTGTATTGTTGGTAGAGATGGGGTTTCACCATGTTGACCAGGCTGGTCTCAAACTCCTGACCTCAAGTGATCCACCCAGCTTGGCCTCCCAGAAGTGCTGGGATTACAGGTGTGAGCCACCACACCTGGCCAGTTGTTTTCTTTTTAATTTTATCCAGTTTTTATGATAGTTCCCAATATGGGAATTAGTTTGATAGAAGCCATGTCAACATGGCTAGAAGTAGTCTTCTTCTTCTTGTTTTTGTTTGTTTGTTGTTGTTGTTGCTATTTTGGGTTTTTTGTTTTGTTTTGTTTTCATTTTTATTTTGAGATGGAGTCTCACTCTGTTGCCCAGGCTGGAGTGCAGTGGCACAATCTTGGCTCACTGCAACCTCTGCCTCCCGGGTTCAAGCAATTCTCCTGCCTCAGCCTCCTGAGTAGCTGGGATTTACATGTATGGGCCACCATACCCGGCTATTTTTTGTATTTTTAGTAGAGAAGGAGTTTCACCACATTGACCAGGTTGGTCTTGAACATCTGATCTTAGATGATCCACCCACCTCGGCCTCCCAAGGTGCTGGGATTACAGGCGTGAGCCACCATGCCCGGCAGAAGTAGTTTCTTCAACCAGCATTTAAACCTCCTGAAGTGTCACAGATTCAATTCTTGTTCAAAAAGTTCTCCTCCTTTCAACCTCCTAACTGCTATGGCAGAAAAGCTACTTTTCCTCCTTCCTGGCCTTGAGTTTGGCCTTGCGGCTTTCTTTGGCTTTGGGGATATTAGCAGACATGATGCAAGCAGGGACTTTAGATGCATTTGCTTGGCTCAGCGCGCCTTCTCAGTCTCTTGCTATGCCATTGGAAGAGTTCGCCCAGTTGGCCTGCTGCTCCAAGAAGGATGAGAAACATGTGGAGCAGCTTCCTGACCAATCCACAAACCTACAGCTTAAAGCTTAAAGCTGAACTGCCTGGCTGTGCCCCAGCTAAATCGAGAAACTCAAGCCTTCCCACAAACTCATGAATGAGCTCAGCCACAGACTCAGAGTCACCATAGCCAAACAGCATGTCCTGAAGAAATAAATGACCGTGACTTTAAGACACTGATTTTGGAAGTGTATGTTATGTACCATTATTTCAATAAGGTGAAAATACTAACTGATACACAGGACTTCTCTTTTAAAAGTTTATAACTGCCCTCCCTCCTACCTACAGCATAATCAACCATCACCTGAGAAAATGGGGAGGGTTGGCCTGGCGTAGTGGCTCACACCTGTAATTCTAGAACTTTGGGAGGTTGAAGTGGGCAGATCACGAGGTCAGGAGTTCGAGACCAGCCTGGCCAACATAATGAAACTCTGTCTCTACTAAAAATACAAAAAATTAGCTGATTAGCTGGGCATGATAGTGGGTGTCTGTAATCCCAGTCACTCGGGAGGTTGAGGAAGGAGAATTGCTTGAACCTGGGAGGTGGAGGTTGCAGTGAGCTGAGATCACACTAGTGCACTCCAGCCCTGGCGACAGAGCAAGACTCAAAGAAAGAAAGAAAGAGAAAGAAAGTAAGAAAGAAAGAAAGAAAGAAAGAAAGAAAGAAAGAAAGAAGAGAGAGAAAAGAAAGAGAGAGAGAGAAGAAAGAAAGAAAGAAAGAAAAAGAAAGAAAGAAAGAAAGAAAGAAAGAAAGAAAGAAAGAAAGAAAGAAAGAAAGAAAGAAAGAAAGAGAGAAAGAGAAAGAGAAAGGAAGGAAGGAAGGAAGGAAGGAAGGAAGGAAGGAAGGAAGGAAGGAAGCACGTTTGACAGCTCCACACTCAGTTCCTCTCTCTCTCTCTTAATACTGGAAAGCATTATTCTTTGGCAGCATAAATTCCAGTGACACAAATACTAACACAGACACTTTAATCAATTTGTTCTCACTAAAAAGGGAAAGCTGGACTCAATATTCAAGATTCATTAGTTCTGTATAACACTAGAAAAATAAATGAGTTGGATAAAAAGACAACAAGGCAATCTTTAGTATTGCTAACTTTGAAAAGAGAAGAGTTATTGTCCTAACATAGTAAGAAAATTCTTATTCCACATGTATAGAGATTAATTATGTTAACATAAGTCCAATTTTAGCCCACTGATGTGGAAAAATGCAAATCAAAACTCTGGACACATTCTCGTGCTTATAGCATGTCTGAGAATAGCCTGACTTATCTTGAAACATCCAGTTGTTTCTCATAAGTGCAAATAGTGAACTGCCTACAAGCCAATGAAATCACAGGGCACCATTGGCATGATATGCATATGTAAAAAAAGGTCACAGTATTACTGGACTTTAACTCTAGTAGGTTTCTTGAATTGGAAAGACTGAACAGTTCCACAAACACCGTAATAATCTCCTATTTGAAGACAAGGTGTGTCAATCATGGAATCTCTGACAAAGGTTATTGCTCACAGTAGGCCCCAGTATTCCTCAAAGGAATCTAGTGCTTTTGCCAAAGCATGAAATTTCAAATACCAAACAGGCCCACAGGAATCCTAAGAGTTTGGACTTATGAAAAAAAAAATTCAAACAATAAAACACAAGTCCACATAGGTTTAGTTTTTTGTTGTTTGTTTGATGGGGGCAAATAAAGCACATTTAATAAATTGTCAATTTGTTTTAAACATTTCTTGTTATAAAATAATAAAGAGCATTTTGAAAATGAATGTTTTAATTTTTAAAATTACTTTTATTTCTTTTATTTCCTACTTTTATTTTCAGGGTTACATGTGCCGGATGTGCAGGTTTGTTACATAGTTAAATGTGTGGCATGGGGATTCGCTGCACAGATCATCCCATTACCTAGGTATTAAGCCCAGCATCCATTAGCTATTCATCCTCATGCTCTCCTTCCTCCCACCCTCAACCCCGACAGGCCCCAGGGTATGTTGTTCCCTACTGCATGTGTCCATGTGTTCTTATCATTCTGCTCCCAATTAAAAGTGAGAACATGCTTTGATTTTCTGTTCTTGCCTTAGTTTGCTGAGAATAATGGCTTACAGTTTCATCCCCATCCCTGCATAGCACATAGTCTTATTCCCTTTTTATGGCTGTATAGTATTCCATGGTATGTATGTACCACATTTTCTTTTTCCAATCTATCATTGATAGGTATTTAGGTTGATTACATGTCTTTTCTATCGTGTTATCGTGAATAGTGTTGCAATGAACACACACATGCATGCATCTTTACAATAAAATGATTTATATTCCTTTGGGCATATACCCAGTAATGGGCTTGCTGGGTCAAGTGGTAGTTCTGGTTCTAGGTCTTTGAGGAATCGCCACATTGTCTTCCACAATGGTTTAATTTACACTCCCACCAACACTGTAAAAGCCTTCCTTTTTCTCCACAAACGCACCAGCATCAATTGTTTTTTTGACTTTTTGACAATAGTCATTCTGACTAGTGTGAGATGGTATCTCATTGTGGTTTTGATTTGCATTTCTGTAATGATCAACGATGTTGAGCTTCTTTTAGAATGTTTGTTGGCTGCCTGTATGTCTTCTTTTAAGAAGTGTATGCTGAGGCCGGGCACAGTGACTCACGCCTGTAATCCCAGCACTTTGGGAGGCCAAGGTAGGCAGATCACCTGAGGTCAAGAGATCCAAACCATCCTGGCTAGCATGGTGAAACCCATCTGTCTCCACAAAAAAATACAAAAAATTAGCCGGGCGTGGTGGCAGGTGCCTGTAGTCCCAGCTACTTGGGAGGCTGAGGCAGGAGAATGGCGTGAACCCTGGAGGTGGAGCTTGCACTGAGCTGAGATCGCCACTGCACTCCATGGGCGACAAAAGAAGAGAAAAGAAAAGAAAAGGAGAGAGGGAGGAAGGAAGGAAGGGAGGGAGGGAGGGAGGGAGGGAGGAAGGAAGGAAGGAAGGAAGGAAGGAAAGAAGGAAGGAAGGAAAGAAGGGAAGGAAGGAAGGAAAAAGTGTCCGTTTATGTCTTTTGCTAACTTTTTAATGGGGTTGTTTTTTTCTTGTAAATTTGTTTAAGTTCCTGGATATTAGACCATTGCCAAATGAGTAAATGGTAAAAATTTTCTCCCATTCTGTAGGTTGCCTGTTCACTCTGATGATAGTTTCTTTTGCTGTGCAGAAGCTCTTCAGTTTCATTAGATCCCATTTGTCAATTTTTGCTTTTGTTGCAAGTGATTTTGCTATCTTCATCATGAAATATTTTCCCATGCCTATGTCCTAAGTTTTCTTCTAGGGTTTTTGTAGTTTTGGGTTTTACATTTAAGTGTTTAATCCATCTTGAGTTGATTTTTGTATATAGTTTAAGGAAAGCGTCCAGATTCAATTTTCTGCATATGGCTAGCCATTTCTCCCAGCACCATTTATTAAATAGAGAATCTTTTACCTATTGCTGATTTTTGTCAGGTTTGTCAAAGATCAGATGGTTGTAGGTGTTGGGTCTTATTTCTGGGTTCTCTATTCTGTTCCATTGGTCTATGTGTCTGTTCTTGTACCAGTACCATGCTGTTTTGGTTAGTGTACCCTTGTAGCATAGTTCGAAGTTGGGTTGTGTGATGCCTCCAGCTTTGCTCTTTTTGCTTAGGATTGTGTTGGCTATTTGGGCTCTTTTTTGGTTCCATATGAATTTTAGAGTAGCTTTTCTAATTCTGTGAAGAATGTCAATGGTAGTTTAATGGGAATAGCGTTGAATCTATAAATTGCTTTGGGCAGTATGGCCATTTTCACAATATTGATTCTTCCTATCCATGAGCAGGGAATGTTGTTCCATTTATTTGTGTCCTCTCTGATTTATTTGAGCAGTGAGTTGTAGTTCTCCTTGAAGAGGTCCTTCACTTCCCTTGTTAGCTGTATTCCAAGGTATCTTATTCTTTTTGCAGCAATTGTGAATGGGAGTTCATTCATTATTTGACTCTCTGCTTGGCTGTTGTTGGTGTATAGAAATGCTAGTGATTTTTGCACATTGATTTTGTATCCTGAGATTTTGCTTAAGTGTATCAGCTTAAGAAGCTTTTGGGCTGAGACGATGGGGTTTTGGATCATGTCATCTGAAACAAAGATAGTTTGATGTCCTCTCTTCCTATCTGAATACGCTTTATTTCTTTCTCTTGCCTGATTGCCCTAGCCAGAATTTCTAATACTATGCTAAATAGGAGTGGTGACAGAGGGCATCCTTGTCTTGTGCCGGTTTTCAAGGGGAAAGCTTCCAGCTTTTGCCCATTCAGTATGATATTGGCTGTGGGTTTGTCATATCTGGCTCTTATTATTTTAAGGTATGTTCCTTCAATATCTAATTTACTGGAAGTTTTCAACATGAAGGGATGATGAATTTTATCAAAGGCCTTTTGTGCATCTATTAAGATAATCACGGTTTTGTCTTTAGTTCTGCTTATAAGTCACATTTATTGATTTGCATATGTTGAACTAATCTTGCATCCTACTTTATCAATTAAGCCTACTTTATCGAGGTGAATAAGCTTTTTAATGTGCTGCTGTATTTGGTTTGCCAGCACTTTTTTGAGGATTTTTGCACTGATGTTCATGAAGGTTACACTTTTAATAAGAGACAGGGTCTCCCTATGTTGGCCAGTTTGGTCTTGAACTCCCGGACTGAAGCAATCCTCCTGCCTCAACCTCCAAAGTGCTGAGATTATAGGTGTGAGCCACTGCACCGAACCTGAAAGTGAATTTTAAAACAACTTTTTACTAAGCACTCAGAAAAAACAAACTGCTAATGTACTCACCCTGTGTGCAATACAAACTGCAATAAAAGGCAAAACGTCAAATATAAGACAAAGTTTTTATAGCCTTTATCTTTAGACTCAGAGGACTGAAAGGGGGCTGAAACTGGACTGGAGATCAAGTTTCTTTACCTCAGCTAATTCCTTAATATTCTTATCAATTTTCTTAAAAGCTGTTTTTTCAGCCAGGTGTTGCAGCTCATGCCTATAATCCCAGCACTTTGGGAGGCTGAGGCGAGCAGGTCACTTGAGCCCAGGAGTTCAAGGCCAGCCTGGGCAACTTGGCGAAAACCTGCCACTGCAAAAAATATAAAAATGAGCTAGGTGTGGTGGTACGCGACTGTAGTCCCAGCTCCTTGGAAGGCTTTGAAGGATTGTCTGAGCCTAGCACTACAGCTTGGGTGACAGCGAGACCTTGTCTCAAAAAGAAAAAGGTTTTTTTCTATTTTCTGGATATGAAAATAAGACCTGTTAATTATTGAAAGATATATAAAATATACAGTGAAACTAAAAACAATCTATAACTTTATCATCTAAGTATCTGTGTATATATTTAGGTATCTATGTATGTATATAATTTTTAAATGAAATTAAGTTCATAGCATGTATATAGACTTGTGCTCTGATGTTTACACTTAATATTATATGAACATGTTAATATGTGATTTAACATTTTCTGATTTTGATGTTTTCTGCTGTTTCCTTTGTGTGTCTTCTGTAACAAAGACTGTTTTATTTGTCTTGTTCACAAATTCTATTCATAACAATTTTGAAGGCACTGAAAGCAGATTATTTTTTAAATTATCTTAACAAAATAGTTTATCTTTCAAGAATACTTACATAGTTTTGATATATACTTATGATATGTACTTATATACTTTTGAATAGTATGATATATCCTTTTGTAATGAAATGTACAGCAATCATCTAGACTTCATGGTTTTCAATATTCACTTCAAAGCCTTTCAAGCCATGGCTTGATGACATCATTTTTTAAGGTATTCTTCAAATACACTAATAGTATATTTGAAAATGTATTTCAGGTTTCCTCCCACATAAAAGTCAATGAATGTAATGAATGAATGTCTTAAAATTCTAAATCACAATTTTTTTTTTTTTTTTTTTGTGACAAAATTTTCCTCTGTCACCCAGGCTGGAGTGAAGTGGTGCAATCTTGGCTCACTGCAACCTCCGCCCCCTGGGTTCAAGCAATTCTCCTGCCTCAGCCTCCCTAGTAGCTGGGATTACAGGCATACACTACCACTCCCTGCTAATTTTTGCATTTTTAGTAGAGATGGGATTTTGCCAGGTTGGCCAGGCTGCCCTCAAACTCCTCACCTCAAGTGATGCGTCCGCCTCAGCCACCTAAAGTACAGGAATTACAGGCGTGAGCCACCGCGCCTGGCCTCTAAATCACAATATGCTTTAATTAAACATTTATAAATCTTTCCATTGCATGGAGAAGTTTGAGGTCAGTCTAATACACGTACAGCACTTCTCAAAGTAAACATGTTATTCTCTGCCTAAGTATTTACCATTTTTTCCCTTTGTCTCATTTCCAAACAATTTGCTTGAATTTGTCTAGTTTGTTTCTCTTATGTATCTTTTTCCTAGAAACGTAGTCAGACTGAAAAGTCTACATACACAGATTTCAATCACGTTAGATGATTTCCTCAAATACATCTTTGAGTACTGCTTATAATTTGGGGTGCAGGGGCGCATTTTCCTCAGGGCCGCTCAAAATTCCCAGCTATCTCCATGTACTTTGTTTCACAAGGTCTTCTCTTTCATCATTTCCGTACATTTTATTTTTCTCTCCCTCATGGAAGGGAAAAGCTTGTCCTCCGCATCATTGATTTGTTTCTCTGGAGTCTCATTTCTGTCTTTCTCTCTGCAATATAAATTTCGATCCAATATTGGACCTTCAGTTTCTTGTCTCTCTTAGTACTCTCACCCAGCTTTTTAATCTTACTCTGCAACTGCTCATTTTAAATCACTCTCTCCTTATGGCTTTCTGCTTCTGTTACATACAGGTTCTATCTTCTTACATTCTGCCAAACCGTTCAGCCGTTTTCTGAGAACTTTTCCTGGGCCTAAAGTAAGGCCTGTTCCAAGGTCGCCTCTTAATCAACTTCTGTAAGATGCTAATAGTTCTGGTCCCTGACTCTGTAGCATTTTATCACATATCCCCCCGCTTTTTTTTTTAATCCCTTTTAACTCGAGAGTGACAAAAGATCTCACCATTCCAAAGTCGATGGCCTGCCTGGATTCCTCTCGGCTCATTCTGTTCATGTTGATTCTGGAGGAATCCACTTTTCCTATCTATTGAGGGAAGGTGGGTTGACGTGAGCATCTGCCAACCAGCTCCAAACTCTGGAAAACTTTCATTCAGCTGGAATGACAGTGGGTCTTCTATTACGTTGCCTGGTGACCTGAGAGAACACTAAGTACTTGCCAACCATGATTCTCAACAAGTACATCCATCGACACTTTCTTCATCTACTTCTTGCTCTTGGCATGGGAGGCTTTCCCCTGTACGGCAACCTAACGCACTGATGTCTCCTCTGCCTCCATCTTTCCGCCTGCTTCTCCTCTGAGAGCCCCTGGTTGGGTGTAAGGAGAAAGGAACTGAGAGAAGAGACAGCATATTACCAAACAGGCAGAAGAGAGGCTTTTGAATGTTCTCACCATAAAGAAATGATAAATGCATGAGATGATGAACATACTAAGTACCCTAATTTGATCATTATACAGAATATATATGTATCAAAACATCAAGTTATACCTCATAAATATGCGTAATTACAATGTAAAAAATTAATTAATTGTTTTAAAAAAGAGAGATAAAATGTTTCCTGACCTAATTTCAGGCAATCAGTATTGGTCTGTTTTGGTGGAATAACTCTGGTTTCTGCATGCTTTTAGTTTTATGTTTATTTATTTATCTTTTGGAGACAGAGCCTCGCTCTATCACCCAGGCTGGAGTGCAGTGGCATCTCAGCTCACTGCAACCTCCACCTCCCGGTACAAGCAATTCTCGTGCCTCAGCCTCCTGAGTACCTGGGACTACAGGCGTATGGAGGCTGAGGCATGAGAATTGCTTGTACCCAGGAGGAGGAGGTTGCAGTGAGCTGAGATGCCACTGCACTACAGCCTGGGTGATAGAGCGAGACCCTGTCTCCAAAAAAATAAACAAATAAAAACAAAAAATAAAAAGCATGTGGATGCTAAACTATGCCCAGCTAATTTTTTGTATTTTGCTGTGTTGGCCAGGCTGGTCCCAAACTCCTGGCCTCAAGTGATCCACCCACCTCGGCCTCCCAAACGCATGTTTTTTCATTAGGCATTTTTCCATTAATTTAATGTAGTTGATATTTCAGGTAGCAATTCCATCCAGAATTGTATTTTTTTGTATGGTAATTTGTCCCTCTTCTTTGTTATCTTGATGGGATGACCATCAGGAGCGACTGGATTAGAGACTGCTAATTTAGGTAATTTAGGTCCTTTTAACCTAAGGCCTGTCTTCTTTTTTTTTGGAGACAGAGTCTCGCTCCTGTCCTCCAGGCTGGAGTGCGGTGGCACAATCGTAGCCCACTGCAACCTCCACCTCTTGGGTTCAAGTGATTCTTCTAACAGCCTCCTGCACAGCTGGGATTACAGGCACCCATCACGGTGCCCGGCTAATTTCTTGTATTTGTGGTAGAGATAGGGTTTCACCGTGTTGGCCAGGCTAGTCTTGAACTTCTGACCTCAGGTGATCTGCCTGCCTCGGCCTCCCAAAGTGCTGAGATTACAGGCGTGAGCCACTGCGTCCAGCCCTTTCTTCTTATGTTTAAGTGTGAACGTTTTCCCTCATAACTGCCCTGACAATACCACAGCCGATATTTGTAGCACGAATATTTGATCAATGCAAATTTGATAGAAATAGCCTCATGATGAAAAACTCAAGCCAGTCTCCCTACCTCAAAAGAAATCTCCTCACAACCTGGTAACAGCTTCATTTTAGCCACTGAAGAACAGATGACACATTGCTATGATCTACGGTTGCACTCCTGTACCTAAGTGTTGATCAGCAGTATTTGCTCTTGAAATTTCTCAGATACATGTTAGGGAATCTCCTGAATCTATATCCTGTGTTACCTATAAAGCATCCCATTTTGTCAGACAGAACCTGTTTACATGAGTGAATTCAAATTGATAAGAAAGAGGACCAGGTGCAGTGGCTCATGCCTGTAATCCTAGCACTTTGAGAGACCAAGGTGGACAGATCACTTGAGCTCAGGAGTTCAAGACCACCCTGGCCAACATGATAAAACCCTGTCTTTACTAAAAATGCAAAAATTAGCCAGGCATGGTGGTGCATGGCTGTGATTCCAGCTACGTGGTGGCTGAGGCAGGAGAATCACTTGAACCTAGGAGGAGGAGGTGGCAGTGAACCGAGATAATGCCACTGCACTCCAGCCTGGGGCAACAGGGTGCGACTGTGTCTCAAAAAAAATGAAAAGAAAGAAAAGAAATTGGCTGGGCGTGGTGGCCCATGCCTGTAATCCCAGCACTTTGAGAGGCCGAGGCAGGCGGATCACTTGAGGTCAGGAGTTCAAGATCAACCTGGCCAACATGGTGAAATCCCGTCTCTACTAAAAATACAAAAACTTAGCTGGGTGTGGTGACGTGTGGCGTGCACCTGTAATCCCAGCCACTCAGGAGGCTGAAGTAAGAGAATCGCTTGAACCCAGGAGGCAGAGGTTGCAGGAGCCAAGATCATGATACCGCCCTCCAGCCTAGGTGACAGAGTGAGACTCCGTCTCAAAAAAAAAAAAAAAGACATTGATAGGAAGAGCTGCACTATTTTTGACAGTGATATAATGGAATCAAAAACAATATTTTGCAGTGTGTTAATTTTACTCATTGTAAGTCAGTTATTTTACTTTATAACAATTATAATCAGCTTCCTAATATTCATACATCTTAATGTATTCAACAAATCATATCATTTATTGAATAACCATCACGTTACTTCAAATGTTATTGATGATTTAAATTGATTCAAATATAGAAATAGAATTAGGCAACCATTGTTCTGATAAATATTTGTTAACACATACGTGACTCTAGAATTAAGGGTTCAGGAGTCTATGGATTCTATAAAATTGATTGTGAATTTCTGAGTGTATGTAAGTTTTTTTTTAATCAAGAGGGTTTGAGTTTTCAACAGATTCTCAAAGCAATTATGACCAAAAGAAGGACTGGGCGCGGTGGCTCACACCTGTAATCCCAGCACTTTGGGAGGCCGAGGCGGGCAGATCACGAAGTCAGGAGATCAAGACCATCCTGGCTAACACGGTGAAACCCCATCTCTACTAAAAATACAAAAAATTAGCCGGGTGTGGTGGTGGGCGCCTGTAGTCCCAGCTACTCCAGAGGCTGAGACAGGAGAATGGTGTGAACCTGGGAAGCAGAGCTTGCAGTGAGCTGAGATTGCACCACTGCAGTCCAGCCTGCCAGCCTGGGAGACAGAGCAAGACACCACTGCAAAAAAAAAAAAAAAAAAAAGAAGAAGGTTAAACATCATGCTTTAGGGATTTTTAAAAATATATATTAATAACATTTCCTCTCCATCCCCAATTATTTTGAAATTATAAACCCAGTGCTCATGAGGCCAAAGACTTAAATATTATCAGAAAAGCTAAGAGGCTCATCTTGGAAAAACATACCACATTGTCACTAACAGTCTCTAAGTCCAGGGTATGACCCTTACAACCTCCCAGACCCTTGGTTTCCTTATCTGTAAAATAAGAAGTTTGGGCTAGAAAGATGAATTCTTAGATCACCCCCAGCTGTAAAATTGTAGGATTAGTATTGAAGACTCACACATAAACTTTAAAAAAATAAAATAAACAAACAAGACACTTGGTTACAATATCCTTGCAACAGACACGATTTTAATAACATAATCAATGAAGTATTTAAACAGGAAGTTAAACTCTTTGTGAGTTCTCAGAATCTCATAAAATCCATTATCTCTCAAATTCAAGTCTCTTGAAAGTTAGATATTTGATCTCAGATGAAATGACTTGATCAGTTTATGTATTCTACTGTTTAAATTCTTGTCTGTTACAATGTTTTGCATGATGTTCAAAAAGCTTAATGAACAAAAGCAAACATTGTGGTGACCTATTGAGATGAAATAAGCAAAGTAAGGAGCAAAAAATGGTATAAACACATTGGCTCATATAATCTAAACATGTGGTCGAGAGAAAAAGAAAACAACTCTTGTTCTCTGTAAATTAATTGTTATAATTTAACAGCAGGACAATCAAAATGTGGTTGGAAATGAGTGGTATATAATCATTGTGAAGAGGAAAGAGAGAACCTGGCTGAGAAATACTGGATGAGTTTAAACATTGCAGAAGATCCTTGTTTATTTGCTCTAAAAGGCAGTCCAGGCACTCTGTTAGCCAGCACCCCAGGATAAACCTATAAATATTTACTAACTCCTGGTTCAACCACTGGACAAGTGACTGAAAATTACTCACTTCACTTGACTAGAGCTTGAACCACACATCTGATATTTGCAGGCTATTTTGAATAATGGTCACATCACAAAGAGTTATTTTTTTTTTAAAATCAAGCAGCTTTTTTGTTGCAGATCAAACCATTGCTCCATGTGGATTTGATGGGCTAAGAATGGAGTCCACTAGACATGAAAACAGAGGCGTTGATGATTGTTTTATCTAATAATCAAATTATTTGGCCAGGCATGATGGCTCACACCTATAATCCCAGCAGTTTGGGAGGCCACGGCGGGTGGATCACCTGAGGTCAGCCTGGCCAACATGGTGAAACCCCATCTCTACTAAAAACACAAAAATTTGGCCAGGCCTGGTGGGGGGCTTCCTGTAATCCCAGGTACTTGGGAGACTGAGGCAGGAGAATTGCTTGAACGCAGGAGGCAGAGGTTGCAGAGAGCTGAGATTGGGCCATTTCACTCCAGCCTGGGCAACAAGAGCAAGATTCCATCTCAAAAACAAAAACAAAACAAAAAAAAAAACCTTGAATTATTTGCTTTAAAATGCAGGTATTAGGCTAAAACATATTGCCAGAGGCAAGATTTGAGTAAGAAGACCTAAGCAGATGATAACTGTGTCTTCAGGTGAGAAATGAACATCCACATAATTGAGTTACTTCTGAAGCCATATATATTGGTTTGTTTCTGATTATTGGGAAGATTGTTAGAAGATAATAATTTATTTTCCTATTTTGAAGTTTTCCTAATAATTTATTGTTACAGTCTTCTCTACAACCTTAAGAGAGATGGTGAAGGGAAATGTGGTTGAAAAGAGTCCAGTTATTTTCTAGGGGTCAAAACTTGTCTATTATAGATGTTGACATGGATGTGGTGAAAAGGGAACACTTAGGCCGGGCGCAGAGGCTCACGCCTGTAATCCCAGCACTTTGAGAGGCCGAGGCGGGCAGATCACCTGAGGTCAGGAGTTCGAGACCAGCCTGCCCAACATGGGAAACCCTGTCTTTACTAAAAATACAAAAAATTAGCTGGGCGTGGTGGCAAGTGCCTGTAATCCCATCTACTCAGGAGGCTGAGGCAGGAGAATCACCTGAACCTGGGAGGTGGAGGTTGCAGTGAGCCAAGATCACCCACTACACTCCAGCCTGGGAAACAAGAGTGAAACTCTGTCTCAAAAAAAAAAAAGAAAGAAAGAAAGAAAGAAAAGGGAACACTGATGGTGGGAATGTAAGTTAGTACAACCACTATGGAAAACAGTGTGGAGATTCCTTAAAGAACTAAAAGTAGAACTACCATTTGATCTAAAATCCCACTACTGGGTATATACCCAAAGGAAAAAAATTCATTGTATGGAAACGATGCTTGCACATGCATGTTTATAGCAGTGCAATTCACAATTGCAAAGATGTGGAACCAGCCTAGTTGCCCATTAATCAATGAATAAAGAAAATGTGGTTTATATACATGATGGAATACTACTCAGCCATTAAAAGGAATAAAATAATATCTTTTGCAGCAACTTCGATGGAGCTGGAGGCCATTATTCTAAGAGAAGTAACTCAGGAACAGAAAACCAAATATTGCATGTTCTCACTTATAAGTGGGAGCTAAGCTATGAGGATGCAAAGGAATAAGAATCACATAATTAACTTTGAGGACTTTGGGGAAAGGCTGGGAGGGGTGAGGGATAAAAGACTGTATATGGGGTTCAGTATACACTGCTTGGATGACTGGTGCACTAAAATCTCAGAAATCACCACTAAAAGAACTTATCCGTGTAATCAAAACCACCTGTACCTCCAAAACTACTGAAATAAAATAAAAAATAAAACAATAGAAAATAAAAGTGAACAAAGGATTTGAATAGACATTTCTTTTTTCTTTTTTCTTTCTTTTTTTTTTTTTGAGACAGAGTTTCGCTCTTGCTGTGCAGGCTGGAGTGCAGTGGCATGATCTCGGCTCACTGTAACCTCTGCCCCCAGGGTTGAAGCGATTCTCCTGCCTCAGCCTCCCAAGTAGCTGGGATTACAGGCACCCGACACCATGCCCGGCTAATTTTTTTGTATTTTTAGTAGAGATGGGATTTCACCATATTGGCCAGGCTGGTCTCAAACTCCAGACCTCAGGTGATCCACCGGCCTTGGTCTCCCAAAGTGCTGGGATTACAGGCATGAGCCACCGTGCCCAGCCTGAATAGACATTTCTTAAAAGAAGACATAGAAATGACCAATAAGTATGTGAATAAATGCTCAATAGCACTACTAAGAGAAAGGCAAATCAAAACCACAATAGGATATCATCTCACCCCAGTTAAAATGGCTGTTATCAAAAAGACAAAAAATAACAAATGCCAATGAGCACGTGAAGAAACAGGAGCTCTTATACCCCGTCAGTGGGAATGTAAATTAGTATAGCCATTATGGTAAAACAGTATGGAGGTTCCTCAAAAAACTCAAAATAGAACTACCAAGGGATTCATACATCCCACTGCTGGACATACATACAACATAAAGGAATTCTGTATATGGAGGAGACATCTGCATTCCCTTGTTTATCACAGCAATATTTACCATAAATGTCCATCAACAGATGAATGGATAAAGAAAATGTGGTATATATACACAATGGAAAGCTATCCAGCCAGAAAAAAGAATGGAATCATGTATTTTGCAACAACATGGAGGGAACTGGAGGTCATTATCTTAAGTGAAACAAGCCAGGTACAGAAAATCAAACATCACCTGTTCTCACTCTAAGTAGGTGCTAAAAAAATGTGTACACATGCACATAGAGAGTGGAATGATAGACGATGGAGACTCAGAAGTGTGAGGGAGTGGAAGGAGGAGGATTATGAGAAATTAGTTGATGGCTGCAATGTGTTATTTGCATGATCCATACCTTAAAAGCCCTGACTTGGCCGCTATGCAATCTATGCTTGTAACCAAATTGCACGTTTCCCCAAAAAAACAGAAACAAAACATGTCTATTGTGAAGCCACAACTTGAAGCTATGTCAGTCATAAGCTGAAGGCAAAGCTCTTTCCAATACATCATTTTACTGATCTACAAACCATGCTGCTGTTCAAATTTAGAACTTGCAATAACCAAAATAACACCTTTTATAGAAATGCTTTTGTGGGTATGATATATATAGCCGGTAAATATAATACTCAGTGGATCCCAGAAAAGAGAGAGTAGAAATGACAACATGCTCCTTTTAGAAGTAAATGAGGATGACTGGTCTGACAACATTGCAAACTAAAGCAATCGCCAAAAAAATATACAGTATTCTATAAACATGCCTATTATTTATAGTGCATTATAATTTATTGCTTTAATTATATGTGATAGTATAATTACTCACTGTGATAATCTGTCCTAAAATACCATAATTTCAATTATATGTATTTGATCTACTAGTTTCCCAGAAGAAATAAAAGCTAAGTATTTTCCATAATCCAATGTTCTATCCATTGACTGTATAAAAATAATACGCACTACAATGTGTTCCATTTTGTTAAAGTCGTGTTACATAGAACAGCATAAAAATACCACTGGGGACCGGGCGCGGTGGTTCACACCTGTAATGCCAGCATTTTGGGAGGCCGAGGCAGGCTGATCATCTGAAGTCAGTAGTTCGAGACCAGCCTGGCCAACATGGTGAAACCCTGTCTCTACTAAAAATACAACAACAACAACAACAACAAAAAATTAGCAGGGTGTGGTAGCAGAAGCCTGTAATCCCAGCTACTCGGGAGGCTGAGACAGGAGAATTGCTTGAACCCAGGAGGCGGAGGTTACAGTGAGCCGAGATCGTGCCACTACACTCCAGCCTGGGCAACAAAGAGAGAAACTCCGTCTCAAAAAAAAAAAAAAAAGTACTACTGGGTGGGTGCAATGGCTCACACTTGTCATCTCAACACTTTGGAAGGCCCAGGAGGAAGTACTATTTGAGGGCAGGAGTTCGAGAACAGCCCTGGCAACATGGTGAGACCCCATCCCTAAAAAAATTAAAACTCAGCTGGGTTTGGTGGTGTGCGTCTATAGTCCTAACCTGTTCAGAAGCCTGAGGCAGAAGGATCGCTTGAGCCCCAGAATTCAAGCTTGCAGTGAGCTACGATCACACCACTGCACTCCAATCTGGGTGACAGAACAGGATCCTGTCTCAAAATAAAACTTTTTTTTTTTTAAAAAGTACCACTGCTGCCCTCAAGAGTTTTACAAATCATGAAGAGGAACAAGCCACACAGTCAACTAAATTCAACAACCATCTTTATTTGCCAGCCATCTTCTATTTGTCATACTGGGCTAGGCACAGAGGAGTTGCGATGCTTGATAAAAACAATTTCGGCCGGGCACAATGGCTCACGCCTGTAATGCCAGCACTTTGGGAGGCCGAGGTGGGCGGATCACGAGGTCCGGAGATCGAGACCAACCTGGCTAACACGGTGAAACCCCATCTCTACTAAAAATACAAAAGAAAATTAGCCGGGCATGGTGGCGGGCACCTGTAGTCCCAGCTACTCGGGAGGCTGAGGCAGGAGAATGGCATGAACCCAGGAGGTGGAGCTTGCAGTGAGCCGAGATGGCGCCACTGCATTCTAGCCTGGGTGAGAGAGCAAGACTTGATCTCAAAACAAAACAAAACAAACAAACAAACAAAATAATTTCAACATTGTAATATAATAGCATGCATGATATCTGTTATTCATTCACTGAACAAAACTTTCTCCTAAGCCTACCTTTTGACATTCACAATCTATAGGAGAAAGACGTAATAAGTAGGCAAACAAATGACATCTTGAATTACACATTAGGAAAAGCGTCACACAGGGTGAAGACGAAGAATGAAGAAGGACATCTGCTTAAATGAGCTTTATTAAAGGAGGCCTATCTGTGGCATCCCTCAAGGACTGAGACAGCTCCTGAGACAAAGGGAGGACAGTGGTCAAAGGCTCCAAGGCACAAAGGAACACTGTGTTCCTGTAGATGGAAGGAAGCCAGTGTGGTTGGAGCACAGTGCACGTGGGAAAGCCCTCTTGAAAGGAAAGGAAAACTGGAGTGAGATCAGCACTTGAGAGGTGCACGCTACACAAGAAGGCAGAGGGCAAAGCATGAAGCAGGATCCAGAAGATACCACAGAGGAGATGGTGTTTGTTTTGTTGTTGTTGTTATTAATGTTTTGTTTTTGTAGTTACTATTGTTTTGTTTTGTTTTTTGCTTTTTGTGATTTTTGTTTGTTTGTTTGAGACGGAGTCTCACTCTGTTGCCCAGGCTGGAGTGCAGCGGCACAATCGCGGCTCTCTACAACCTCTGCCTCCCATGTTCAAGCGATTCTCTTACCTCAGCCTCCCAAGTAGCTGGGATTACAGGTGCATGCCACCACGTCTGGCTAATTTTTGCATTTTTAGTAGAGACAGGGTTTCACCATCTTGGCCAGGCTGGTCTTAAACTCCTGACCTCATGATCCACCTGCCTCAGCCTGCCAAAGTGCTGGGATTACAGGCATGAGCCACCACGCCCAGTCTGAGGAGATGGTATTTTAAGATGAGATTTGAAGGCATGATATGTTTTCTGTAGGCCATGATAGTGTGACAGAGAATGAATAACACTGTGATGCAAAGAAGACTTCCAACAGTGGCATTTATTCTCAGAGGATTCAAACATTTGTGCAGGGAGATGCAACAGATACGTTTGTAATGGTGAGGTCTTAAATACTAAGATAAGATTGATGCGTTTTATTGTTCAAGCAATAGGGAAACTACTTTAGTACCATAAACAGGAAGTGGCATGATCAAGGGAAGTTTTGTGAGGTTCATCAGGAGGAGTATGTGAGACAGGTTGGAGGCAGAGATGCCCGCAAGAAAGCCAGTGAAACAGAGTAAGTGTGAAGAGGTGGCTCTCCACAGCGGTGGTGGCAACAGACATGTGCATAAGGTGAGGAGTACAGAGACCACTATATTGTCACTAGTCACTAGGTACTGCATCATTGACTTCACCCCACTCCGAGAGATCTCAGCTCACACAACATCTATAAACAACTGTGGAGAGAAGCAATGTTCAGGATAGATAGGTAGATTTAATACTATACACGGCTAGGCACGGTGGCTCACGCCTATAATGCCACCACTTTGGGAGGCAGAGGCAGGCGGATCACAAGGTCAGGAGTTTGAGACCAGCCTGGCCAATATGGTGAAACCCCATCTCTACTAAAATACAAAAATTAGCTGGGCATGGTGGCGGGCACCTGTAGTCCCAGCTACTCGGGAGGCTGAGGCAGGAGAATCACTTGAACCCAGGAGGCGGAGGTTGCAGTGAGCTGAGATTGTGCCACTGCACTCTAGCCTGGGCGACAGAGCAAGACTCTGTCTCAAAACAAAACAAAACAAAAAACTATATGCTCAGTCGTTTCTCTGGTTACTCTGAAATTCACCCCTTTCTGGAGGCAGTGCTGCCAGGAGATAAGGATTCCGAGCTATATCACCTTGGCCTGAATGGCACTAACTGAATTTCAGTTCACGTGAGACCACCAGTGAGAGCAAGGTGTGTCAAAGGAGAGTTCTGTGGCCTGTATCAACACACTGATGCTAAGAACGGTGCTGCTGCTGGGATTCGCTATGTCACATTGGACGATTTTTAGGATAATTCTGGGCAGACATCTCATTCCAGTCTCTTAGGAATGTTTGTAATGGCTGTGCTTCTTCCGAGTATTTGATTTGTTTTCTTTTGATTATTAATTATGAAATTTGTGATTAATCAGGCTCCCCTTTTAGGAGTTACTACTGGAAACTTTAGAGCCAATCTGTGGCCCTTGTTGATGGACCACTTTTGTGTCTTAACCTCCATGTTACGCCCTCGCCGCTTTTCTCTTTCCTCTTTTCAATTTTCCTCTGTTTATTGCATGAGATATTACTGAAGTCTTTCCTTCTTTCTCTCTCTCTTTCTTTCTTTCTTTCTTTCTTTCTTTCTTTCTTTTTTTTTTTTTTGAGATGGAGTCTCGCTCTATCGCCCAGGCTGGAGTGCAGTGGCCGGATCTCAGCTCACTGCAAGCTCCTCCTGCCGGGTTCACGCCATTCTCCGGAGTAACTGGGACTACAGGCGCCTGCCACATTGCCCGGCTACTTTTTTTGTATTTTTTTAGTAGAGACGGGGTTTCACCATGTTAGCCAGGATGCTCTCGATATCCTGACCTCGTGATCTATCTGTCTCGGCCTCCCAAAGTGCTGGGATTACAGGCTTGAGCCACCGCGCCCGGCCCCTTCCTTCCTTCCTTCCTTTCTTCCTTCCTTCCTTCCTTCCTTCCTTCCTTTCTTGGAGTCTATCACCCAGGCTCTAGTACAGTGGCACAATCTTGGCTTGCTGCAATCTCCGCCTCCTGGGTTCAAGCGATTATTCTGCCTCAGCCTCTCAAGTAGCTGGGACTACAGGCATGCGCCACCACACCTGGCTAATTTTTGTATTTTTAGTAGACACAGCGTTTCACCGTATTGACCAGGCTGGTCTTGAACTCCTGACCTTGTGATCTGCCTGCCTTGACCTCCCAAAGTGCCAGGATTACAGGCATGAGCCACCACGCCTGGCAAGTGCTAATTTATTTTTCTTGTAGCCAATCTTTCCTCCCCTCTATGGGTAGAAGTTTGTTTTTGTTTTGTTTTTTTAATTGACAGGAGCAAAATCTGTCTTTAAAAAAAGCGTAAATTGTGTTTGTTCATTTATTTTGTCTGCCATTTTGAAAGTATCCCAATAAAAGGCCAACAGTTGCAAAACAAAAAATCTGTAACTTCAGACAACTCTTTCCATTTACAGAAGGTGGATGACTGTTACAGAAGATGACTCCTCCGTTTATAGAGGAGACTGGATGACATAAGACTAAGAGAAAATAAGTTGTTAAAGAAACTAGAACAAAACTAAGGAAGGAGAGGAGAAGGAGCAAAGACCCAGTTTAAATTTAAATATCGCTGATTGGAGAGGTTGATGAATGAGTAAAAATACAGAGTTCCACAGAAGAAACAAGACCTAGTGATTGTCACTAGGTGGCTGTCACTAGTAGGGTGGCTGTAGTTGACAATGATCTATTGCATATTTCAAAACAGCTAGAAAAGAATAATTGGAATGTTTTTGCAGAAAGAGAAGACAAATACTTAGGGTGATTGATATCTCAACTACATTGATTTGATCTGTGCAAATTACATGGATGTATTAAATTATCACTCTACCCTGAAAATACATACATCTATTATGTATCAATAAACATAAAATTGGAAAATAAATACTTTTGATTTTAACCACTAGATGAAGTAAAGCCAAAACTATATAATTGGTATTGAAATTGTGAGGCTACCCAAGTTTCCTCTATCATAAAGTGCTCTCACCGACATGGTCAAATTTTTCAGGTAAGGAGTTCTAGATACGTTCTCTGTCATGTCCATGACATCCTAGACTGGCAAGACATTCCCATAAGAAGGATGTGATGTTGCTTTTTTACAGGTGATAAATAAGAAACCAGCAAGATAAAAAGATCAAGCGAAGCTCTCAGAGGGACTTATGACAAAGTTGATGACGGAAGCCATCGTCCTATGCGGTGGGTTGACGGCCGATTCAGACCTGTATCATAGATTCTATTGGATCCATGAGAAATATAAAATGATATCACAATGTAAGTCCCTTGAGTCACTTATGAGTCCCTCATCCCTAATGAACATACACAAAAAGTAGCTAAGATGCCCCTGTCCTCAATCATGGAATCACCCCCACATGCTTGTGATTCAGGGTGAAAGGCCCACAAATGTGAGCAGAGTGCCATGATTCTACCAGCCAGAGAAAGTCTGTGATATGACAGAGACTACTGATATTTTAGTCAGGCTTTCAGATCGCTGAGTCATGGCCTACTATGCAGTGGGGAGTGGTGATGAACAAGAGAGATCTGGCCCCTGCCCTGATGCCTCTTAATAATAATACTCATTGTGAATTTACTACACGCCAGGGTCCATTCCAATCACTGTGCATCACTTAACTGATTTAAGCATCACATCAATCCTGTGAGTTAGATATTATAGTTATCCTCATTTTACAGATGAAGAAAATGAAGCACCAAAAAAAGTTAAAGTACCATCACTTGAATGGAGTCCCAGCTTCTGTTCCCAAATGTAAGGCGCTTAGTTAGGAGTCATTATTTCCATCCTCCTAACAAGAAAAAAATGCTGAATAAACTCAAAATCAACAATTCTTCTTAGATCCATCGGAGAATTAAGGCAACAGGGTAAACTGCTGACCTGAAAGCTACAAAGACAGGTGGATACAGAGAATCACAGCTTTCCAGCCAAATTCCCCACAGCTAGACCTAGTGTGGCAGGAACACTTAAAACTGTGATTAATGAATTGCTGGGTGCTCAGTGTAGATTAACCCGAGGCCTAAAGCTTCCAGGGAGCCCAGTCTTAAGGAGCCTTCACACTTCGGTGAGTTTTATCTCCAGGAGCTCTACCAGGTTCTTGCGGTGATCATCTGAAAAAAGTCCTCTCCTAGTTCTGGCAGGGGAAGAAGAGGGGCCATTTTGAAATATGACCAGACACCTCCATTCTCCTGAAAAAGGGGGCTACCCTCAAAGGAAAGCTATTTTACCAGAGCCTCTGACTGGCATTTTTACCAAAACCTAACCAACCTATAGCAAGGGAAATATTGAACTCTAGTACATTGTTGACTTCCACATGGGGGAAAAAAAAATAAGCAACTCAGACTCCCCAAAAGACAGATCTAATCGTAAAACTACAAAATATTTTCTATCTTCTTCACCCTACCACCATTATCAACAGGGTTCCAGTGTAATAACAGAGGATTACAGCTAAAATAACTGTAAGCCTCAAACTATATTTAAAGAGTCTCTAGAAAAACCCAAAGCTGACAGAGGAGACAAAAACAATGACACTGGAAGATATTTTAGCTTCTGACACCAGAGCTAAAGAAATAATATGCATAGACTAACTCGGAGCCAGAAAAGCATGAAAATACAAACCCTCACACTACCTCTGTTCCTCTTACCAGGTATATTATGTCCAGCTTGCAACTAAAAATTTCAAGGAATGCTGAAAAGCAAAAAACAATCCCAAGAGGCAAAGCAAGCATCAGACCAGATTCAGTACGGGAGACATTCTGGAATTATCTGACTGGAAATGTAAAATAACTGTGATTAATATGCGAAAGGCTTGAATAGAAAAAGTGGACAACATGCAGAAAGGGAGGTAACCTGGAAGCAGAAAAATGAAAACTCTAAGAAAGAATCCAAAGGAAATGCCACAAATCAAAAACTGTAATGGAAACAAAGAAAGTATTTTGCCGGGTGTGGTGGCTCATGCCTGTAATCCCAGCACTTTGGGAGGCCGAGGTGGGTGGATGACCTGAGGTCAGGAGTTCGAGACCAGCCTGGCCAACATGGTGAAACCACATCTCTACTAAAAACACAAAAATTAGCCAGGCGTGATGGCGCATACTTGTCATCCCAGCTACTCGGGAGGCTGAGGCAGGAGAATCGCTTGAACCTGGGAGGCAGAGATTGCAGTGAGCCGAGATCATGCCATTGCACTCCAGCCTGGGCAACAAGAGTGAAACTCTGTCTCAAAAAAAAAAAGAAAAAAGGGAGAGAATGTATTTCCTGGGCTCATCAGTAGACTAGAGACAGCTGAGGAAAGAATCAGTGCACTTAACAAGATGTCAATAGAAACTTGCAAAATGAAAATGAAAAAAAAAACTGCAAAAATTAAAAAAAAGGAAAACAGTACAGAATATCCAAGAACTGTGGGACAATTTCAAAAGATGCAACATGTGTGTAATGGGAATAGCAGCAGCAGAAGAAAAAGAATTGTGAAAGGAGAGTCATGAAGACTTGGGAAGTGATGAGAGTGTATAACCGAAAAATCTAATGGAACCTGGGCTTCTCTGGAGTGTTAGGGACCCATTGAAAAATAGACACAGAAATCAAATAGGTTTCAATATGTCAGTCTTGTTGCTGATATGGTTCAGGGAAAGTGGCTTGAACCCAAAGGCAAAATGACTTCCAACGCCTGTTCATCACAAGTTACATTTACCCACTCAGTCGAAACAGAGATGCTCAACCATTGGTGCTCCCTGTGTTGGGCTTGTTGCCTGAAGAAAGTAGAAATCCAGAGCAGGTGTAGCCTGTGGGTGGCCGGCAACATTAGAGAAAGTGGGAGGTAGAGAGTTGCACACTCACTCATCCTTATCCTGAAGTTTTCAACCAGCTAAGTTACTTCCCCTGTGAAGGGAAGCCGGTAAGGAATAGAGAAAGCAAATGAATGAAAAATATCCTTCTCTTCTGGGAAGGGAGAGTGCCACCGCTTGTTAGAAACGTGAGGCACGGGAAATACGCATGTAGCCAGGGAGAAATCAACCTCTAAACCGACCCCTGGAAAGTATACAAGAACTGACGTGAGGGGTGGCGCGGCAGATTGTGGCTTTTCTAGGCATCAGAAACACACTAGATTTAAAAACCAATAATTTTAAATGATACTTGTTCCGGTACATTTTTTCAGATCTACCTTGTGAGGAAATGAGGAAAAATGTATATTTTAAAAAACCATAGAAGCAGAAAGGAAAGAGATACTCCATAAATAAAAGAAAAATCATGTCTTACTCATTTTTGTTTTCCTAGATCCTACTAGAAACAGTGCCGTGGTTGATACAGTGTTTATAAATGAATGCTATGGTGGAAGACAATGAGGCACACATCAAGCAACTATTTATAGCTACTGTAAAGAATGATCATTACAAGTCTTTTAAAATGTTCTTGTATTCGTGGTTATCAGATAATACTGATTTTTTTAAAATCTGGGTCACTGAATACGTAAATTAATCAGATGAATAAATGAATTGGTTTCTCCAAAACAACCAGAGATTTTTGAGTTGAGGGAAACTACCTGATAAATGAACTGAGATTTCTTTTACCCCAAATCTAGAAATGTTCAGAAAAAGAAAATACTTTGAGATATTTATGCAAACCTTCTGATGTGGGAAGTTTCACCCATATTGAATGCAAGGCATTTATTATCTTACTATAANTCATTACAAGTCTTTTAAAATGTTCTTGTATTCGTGGTTATCAGATAATACTGATTTTTTTAAAATCTGGGTCACTGAATACGTAAATTAATCAGATGAATAAATGAATTGGTTTCTCCAAAACAACCAGAGATTTTGAGTTGAGGGAAACTACCTGATAAATGAACTGAGATTTCTTTTACCCCAAATCTAGAAATGTTCAGAAAAGAAAATACTTTGAGATATTTATGCAAACCTTCTGATGTGGGAAGTTTCACCCATATTGAATGCAAGGCATTTATTATCTTACTATAATATAGCTTGGTTGAGTGACGAGATTTAAGAGCTATTAAGGGATTGGAAAGATAAAGATAAGCCTGATGGGGAAGTGAGACTAGAGAGAAAGAGAGTCTAGAGGAGGAAGGAAGGCTTAGGCTTGAAAGTAAAATGTGGAAAATGGGGAGCCATTGTCCACGAGCAAGTGCATCCTCCTTTAAGAAGCCATTTCAGGCCAGGCGCTGTGGCTCACGCCTATAATCCCAGCACTCTGGGAGGCTGAGGTGGGTGGATCATGAGGTCAGGAGTTCAAGACCACTCTGGCCAAGAAGGTGAAACCCCGTCTCTACTAAAAATACAAAAATCAGCTGGGCGTGGTGATGGGTGCCTGTAATCCCAGCTACTCGGGAGGCTGAGGCAGAGAATTGCCTGAACCTGGGAGTCGGAGGTTGCAGTGAGTTGAGATCGTGCCACTGCACTCCAGCCTGAGTGACAGAGTGAGACTCCATCTCAAAAGAAAAAAAAGAAGCCATTTCAAACCTTTGCCTTATGGGTATATCTGAATGAGGTTAATTCATATTTTAACCACAAAAATAAGCCAAAGGAACTTGACTAGCAGAACTGCTATCAGCAGAACCTGTTGCAAGCTGTATCCACGGGCTGTGCGCTTGACTGAATTCCTTTCTAGTCCTGGGCTGAGCAACATTGATTTAGGAACCTCACTGGGCTGTTTGCGTTGTTATTTCCATTGCTTGCCCACTTTCCTGACTATAACAATCAACCTAGTTGCAGTGGTCATTCCTTAACTGTCCGTTCATTCAGGGTATTCTTGGATTATATGTCTGATATCCATAAATTGCAAAAATGCGTAAATATCAAGTGTGAGCCTTTAAAACCAGTAACAATAAATACCTCATTGTTGGACCAATTCATCCAGTGCCGCTAAATCAATACTGCTAATAGAAATGTGTCTCTCCCTCTTCTAATCTCCTTCACCAAGAAAATTCTCTCTCTCTCTCTTTCTCTCTCTCTCACTGTCCTCATTAATTACGAAATAAACAGACCGGATAGGGTGGCTCATGCCTGTAATCCCAGCACTTTGGGAGGCTGAGGTAGGTGGATCACTTGAGGTCAGGAGTTCAAGACCAGCCTGGCTGAGATGGCAAAGCCCTGTCTCTACAAAAAAAAATACAAAAATTAGCCAGGCATGGTGGCGCATAACTGTGGTCCCAGCTACTCGGGAGGCTGCAGCATAAGCCAAGATCACGCCACTGCACTCCAGCCTGGGCAACTGGGCAACAGAGTGAGACTGTCTATAAAAAAAAAATTATAAAATAAACAATTTACAGAAATTAGAGAGACTTTGTCCAAACCCTGCATGATTCATTCTTGTTCATTCTTTGAATAACTTGTATGAGCAGAAATGGCCTTATAAGTAGGTAAAAGAGAATATTTACTTGGGAAGATTTTCGGAACATTGAGAATACTTGCCTGCAGTAACCAGCCTCCAACATGACCTCCAATGATCCCCACTTTCTGATATTTATACCCTGTATAACTCCCTTCCATATTGGGACAGGGTTGGTCAGTGTATCCAAGAGAATACAGCAGAAGTGATGACATGTCGTGTCTGAAATTAAGTTATAAGAGACACCACAGCTTGCTCTTGATTACACTTTTCTTTTATCTCTTAGATTGCTTCCTCAGGGGAAGCCAGCCGCCGTGTCATGAGTGCCCACTGTAGAAATGAACTGAAACTTCCTGCCGACAGCCACCCAGGTGAGCTTGGAACTGGAGGCTCCAGTCCAGCCAAACCCTCAGTTTACTGTAGCCCCAGTTGTCAGCTTGACTACAACCTCCTGGGACACCGTGCAGCAGAACCACCCAGCTAAGCTCCTCCTGGATTCCTGACTCACAGAAACTATGCGAGATAATAAATATTTGTTGTTTTATCCCTTTCAGCTTTACGGTAATTTGTTATGAAGCAATAGATAACTAATAGACTACCCGTGAATTCATTCATTTACGAATTCATTTATTCAACAAGTACCTGTTAAAGTCTACGGTCTTTCGATCTCTGTAACACACTTCAGAGCCATAGTAAAACAATATATCCCCTCAAGGAGCTAACAGAACCATTTGGAACACAAATGCATAAATAGTGTTAATTCTAATTGGTAAGTGCAATGAAAAAGTTACATTTAAAAGCATGCAAAAAGAGAAAGTTTATCAAGGAGAGTTTGGTAAAGCTTCATAGAACTAACATACTGACATTGTGTCTTTCAGAACAAGGAGAATCAGTCAATGAGGAGATAAAATGTATTCCAAGGAAGAAATAGTTATTAGCCAAAGCTGAATTCATGAAGCAGCATGCTATATGCTGCGATTTGGAATCAGTTTAATGCTTCTGGAATGGAATATTGGAAGCAGAGAATGGGAGGAAATACATCTAGAAATGTATTTCAAAGGGCCCGCAATGCTATATTAGAACACTTAAAGTTTATCCTATAGGTCCTGAGGAGCCAATGAGCGCCCATAAACAAACAAAAAAAAGTCATCATAAAATTTGCATTTGGTAACAGAATGAATGGAGGATGAATCTGAGGGCAAAAAGGTTAGAAGCAAGGACTCTAGTTGGAAAGCTGGTCTTGCAATGATCAAGTAAGAGAGGATAAAGGCCTGAATTAGGGCCTTGGTGTTAGGAATGGAGAGGACTAGATGATTGTTTGGACATGGGGAAAAGCAAAGGAGGAATAAAGGATAATGTTCTGCTTCACAACTGTGTGACATGATGGAATGTGATTCCACCACAAGAGAAAATAGGTAGAGGGGAGAAAAAGATTATCAGGGAAGTTTCTAAGTTCAGTTTGGGCTATGCTAACGTTGAAATTGATAAGAAACATCACATTGATAAGAAACATCACATTGGCCGGACGCGGTGGCTCAAGCCTGTAATCCCAGCACTTTGGGAGGCCGAGACGGGCGGATCACGAGGTCAGGAGATCGAGACCATCCTGGCTAACACGGTGAAACCCTGTCTCTACTAAAAATACAAAAAATTAGCCGGGCGTGGAGGCAGCGCCTGTAGTCCCAGCTACTCGGGAGGCTGAGGCAGGAGAATGGCGGGAACCCGGGAGGCGGAGCTTGCCGTGAGCTGAGATCCGGCCACTGCACTCCAGCCTGGGGGCAGAGCGAGACTCCGTCTCAAAAAAAAAAAAAGAAAGAAAGAAAGAAAAGAAACATCACATAATTGATAGTAATACCTTTGTCTACAATTAAAGTCCCATCATCCCTCGTAGGGAGGTAGGACACGCCAATGCACATCGTAAGATAGTGACATGTAAAGAGAGAATCAGGAACTATGCACACATGAAAATGGCAATCTTTCATTGACAGAAAGAAACAGGACTTGATATAAATCTTGGCAGTCTTTTGGGTATAGGATCGCCTGGCAACGGGGTGGTGATTCAGTGGGAAACTGGGGAATAATGGGGAAATGCTATTACATGCAACAAGCCATATTTTGGATTTAAAATAGGACCTCCCTGACTCATTTCCTTTTCGAACATGGTATTATCAAGAGTAATTGGATTATTTCAAATGTTATTTCTAGAGTTTCATTTTAAAATAAAATTATATTGGCCACTCAAATCACAGACTGGATTGCCATCTGTTTCCTACTCCAGTACATTCTTGCTGTCTGGGTATTTGCCTTCTCAGAGAAAGAAAGGGAAGGCAAAGGCTTAGGATGTGGGGAAGAATACGCAATGGGACTTCCCAAAGATGGCAACATAAGCCGGTGCTTTTTCTTCTTATTTGGGAAGGCTGTTGCTGGAGGAGAGAAAAAAAAAGTAAGAATGGGAAAGAGCCGGGCGCGGTGGCTCAAGCCTGTAATCCCAGCACTTTGGGAGGCCGAGGCGGGCGGATCACAAGGTCAGGAGGTCGAGACCATCCTGGCTAACACAGTGAAACCCCGTCTCCACTTAAAAAATACAAAAAATTAGCCGGGCGAGATGGCGGGCGCCTGTAGTCCCAGCTACTCGGGAGGCTGAGGCAGGAGAATGGCGTGGACCCGGGAGGCGGAGCTTGCAGTGAGCTGAGATCCGGCCACT
>NW_016813202.1:2989455-3053967 GCF_001698545.2 Rhinopithecus bieti
GTAACTGTTTTTTTTTTTTTTTAGCACTTACCAGATGTCAAGCTCAGCTAGGTGTTTTCCATATACTGTCATTTAATCCTCATACATTTGGAAGGTGTGTATTATTAACCCTGTTACAGAAATCAAGAAGCAGGCTTTCAGAAAGGTTAAGTAATTTGCCTAAAACTGCACAGGACACTGCTTTCAAAATCTATCTGTTTTCACCCTTAATTAAATGATGAGTCGCCTGTTCATTCATAGCTGATGTATATTGCAAGGAGAAAGTGATCCTTTTGCTTGATAAAACACACTTTTTGAATCATCATAGAAAATGTGCTGTAGCCCAAATAACCCATGCAGAAACAGCAAAGAAGACGTGCTGGGGTAAGACTTTCTCTTCCCCAGTCTCAACATATGGATAATTCCTCCTTTTGGAATTGAAGTCATAACTACAGAATTTTCATGAACATTTTAAATGGAAAATCCTCATTGCCCTTTTGAATTATAATTCTAATACTTCTTCATGTAGGCGAAGAGAAAGAGAGAGAAAGAAAAATGGGTAAGGAAAAAGTAGGGTTCCTTGGTAGTCCCATGCTACTCAGAAATGATCACTGTTCAAAATTTGTATGTATTTCTACGAATTTTTTTCCAGGCAAATGCATATGTATGTCTAAGTATGTACACACAGACACGAACAAACATGAGATTTTCTTATAAGGACTTCTGTGCAATCTGCTTTTCTCATTTATTTAACAGTATTTTGTTTAAATATCTCATGATGCATATAGCTACCCAATTTGTTGTAAGAGCTTCACTATGTTCTATTATTTAGAAATGGTTACCAAACTTAAATATCATTTCAAGAGCAAAATAAAGTTAATGAAGAGTGGAACAACACGCAAATCTGAAACTACCTATATTGTGTATCTGTAGTGTATTTGTTCTCTAGTGTCCATTTCTGTACCCTACAGCTAGTTGGCTCAAGAAGCAGACACTTTCAGATGAAATTTTCCCAGAGCAGAAAAAAATTAAAAATCTTAATTGGACCATCGATTGCTGGAGTCAGAACTAGACCCGCAGCTTCTCCTCAATCTTGCTTTGCACACTGGCGATGTCTCACCCACTCCCAACACCCCAACTCCTCTGTCCTGGGGCTCATTCCCATGGTACATTATCTTCTTTCACACCAGGGGCATCCTACAGAGAGTTGCCTACCTAAGAAGCGGCAGCCTGATGCTGATGAAAATCCAACAGGGGCTCATAACTGAATAAATTGTTTATCTGTTCCTGTTGTGTGATGTAGTCACTATATACTCCAGAAAATAATCTCTCTCTCTCTCTCTCTCTTTTTTTTTTTTAGGCCCATGACATGGTTTTACTGTAGCTCCAATCTGACTCTACCCTACTCACACTCTATTCTCAGGGGCTTGGGGAAGGCCACCCCACTAGGGACCCTGTCCTCACCAGAGCTTGGACATGGGATCTCTTTCAAGCAGGGGGCTTTGGCCTTCTTGGAGGCTTCCCGTCTCTCTTGGGACTGTATGTGCTCTGAGCTGGGCTTGGCTGACACTTGGCTGTTCCTTCAGTCTTGGCCCTGAGGCCATGACAATCGGGAAGGTCCAGCTGTCCATGTCAGTGGGGCTCGGGGACATGGCAGTCCACGTAGAAGTTCCTCGTGTTCTAGGGTAGACTGAATTCTGCCCCTTCCAGCTCTAGCGTCAGCACGATCTGCCAGCCCAGAGGGGAGTTCTCCTGGAGGAGTCAGGCCACGTCTAGCATGCTGTCTTTCCTCTCTTCGGGAGCAGGCAGAAGGTCCAGTTGGTCTTTGCTCACATGCACATGGCAGGTGGAGCATGCCAGGAAGGCTTCACAGGTGCCTTTCAGGTTCACCCCATGGCATTGGGTCAGGTGGAGAATATTGTCTTCCGACTCTGCAGCTCACTGGGATCCGCCAGCTGGACAGGTCTACAAACACCATGTTCACCACATCCCTGGGCCGCTCAGGGCAGCTGGGCTCTTCCTCTCCTGCCTGGCACGTCAGCCTATCTCCTGAAAGTTCCTGGCTGTGCTGGCGCCTACGCCTCCCTGGAGCCTAAAGAGCTCCTGGGTCTGTTACACCAGGTGTCCCTGGCAGTCCACAGCAGAACCCTGGCACTCATTCTACAGCGGCCCTCTGAGGCAGCCATGACAGGTGTCAGGTGACTCGGCCAGACAATTCTCTCTATTATCTTTCATCACGGCTTGCCAAAAGGAAATTTTTTCTCAAAGTATATATCCAGGTTTTTATGTCTGAGAATCATAAATAAATCTTCCAAATTTGACGAAAAAGTTATCTAGTCATTTTCAAGTTAAATCATAATCACAAAAAAAGAAAAAAAATGGAGCAAAACATGATGTCATTTGCATAGATCAGGAGTCTGTAAATTAGAGACCATGGTCCAAATTCAGCCCGTTGCCTGTTTTTATAAATAAAGTTTTTTGTTTTGTTTTGTTTGAGACAGAGTCTTGCTCTGTCGCACAGGCTGGAGTACAGTGGCACAATCTTGGCTCACTGTAATCTCTGCCTCCCAGGTTCAAGCAATTCTCTTGCCTCAGCCTCCCAAGTAGCTGGGATTACAGGCGTGTGCCACCACGCCTGGCTAATTTTGTATTTTAGTAGAGACGGGGTTTCACCAGGTTGGCCAGGCTGGTCTTAAACTCCTGACCTCAGGTGATCCACCCACCTCAGCCTCCCAAAGTGCTAGGATTATAGGCATGAGCCATGCGCCTGCCCTAAATAAAGTTTTTAAAAAAACTTTTTATTAGCCCTGCCCAAGCAAGACCTCAAAAAATTTGGTTATCGACTCACACTGTTGCTCTCCTTGGAAACTTTGAGTAAATGGCAAAAACTATATTCGTTCCAAAGAATGAGCATTATAAATAAAGTTTAATTGGAACACAGCCACACACATTGACTTATGTATTGTCTGTGGCTGCTTTCACTCTATAATGGCCAAGTTGAGAAGTTGCAGCAGAGATCATATGGCCTTCAAAGCCTAAAACGTTTACTATGTGGCCCTTTAGAGAATGGTTGTCAACCCCCGATATAAATCAATACTCAAGAATCTTTCCAATAATTTGATATGTTTTCTCTGCTAGAGTTCCAATTTGTTTCATAGAAACACAGTGCCTTATGTCAACAAAATGTCCCAGTTGTAAGAATTCTTAGAAGAGCAGCTGTTCAGTGAGACTGGTCTTTCTCTTTGGGGGCAGTGAAATGTTTCTCTGCCTTCTCCAATTATCCCTCTAAGCGATGCCTTCTCCCCTTCATTCATCCTTAGCACCACAATGACACTTGGAAAGAGTCCTACCATGCCATTCAGCGAGTTCTCTCCCTGCTTACCAGAAAGGAAGAAAGAAATTCAAGAAAACAAATTAAGAAAGAAAATGTGGGTGGAGGACAGATGACTTACTGGTATCTCCTCCACCCATCCTGTCTCCTGTCCCTACTCCGATCACCAGTGAGACGCCTGAGGTGTGGGAGGGGCTGTCGACAAAAGCGTGAGTGCCTGCAGATGTGGGTGTGTGCCTTTGAAAACGAGACTGTTGGAGAATGGCCCTGTGCTCAAAGGAGAGAGAATTTGTCCCCCGGGACAGAGAGCATCTGTAGGAAATTACAAACTTGAGGTCATGTGTATTTAAGAGTGAGAAACTCAGTGTGGAAGAGACTTCGGCAGAATGAGTGATAGAGATGCAAATGTAACCAGGACAGTGAGCGTGTGAGACAGTGAAGAACGCAGGAATGAATATGTGTCCCAGAAAGACACCAGATGTGTGACTAAGTGTGTGTGTGAACAAACAGGGAAGGAAAATAAATGAAATAAATGAGGGATACAAAATATGGATGAGACTGAGATTCTCTCCAGCAAGAGGGGATTTACACATACATGATGTCACTTTGGTGTGACTACATTGCATGTCAATCCAGTACCACCAACAAGAAATTCAATCTTAATCCAACTCCTCTGGATTGTAAAGCATAGTAGAATTGGATGACGAGATGGTTAACTATATCCCTGCATTTTCATGAATTGAGGTAATTTTAAATGATGTAGGCAGGAAAACCATTTCAAGACAGAAATCAACTGTCTCACAAAATATGTATTCTTTCAGTGTTTTGTTGAGATTTCTATTCCACCAATTATAATGTTGTGCTGTAATCATCAATTAACCACTTACTTCACTTGCATTTCCTGCTTCATTCTGGGTCTCCCACACAATGTTTGGTGCATAGTTTATAATCATTAAATAGTTGCTGAATGAATGTATTAATCAGTGAAATAGGTTAGCTCTAAATTGAAAATTACACCTCCTGCCATCGATATGCAGGTAAAAAAGACAGCTGCTCATAGCTTACTTCCATAATCCCTTCAGTGAGACGCAAACTGGCAGCAAGGATCATGGTTATTATCGTTACCACAATTGAAAGACAATGATATATGTGCACCAGTCTTCACTACAATCTTTTTAAACACTTTAAAAAAAATTTTGGTATTTAAATAACTTTTTGTTTGTTTGTTTGTTTTTTGTTGTTGTTGTTGTTGAGACAGGGTCTCCCTGTGTTGGTAGGTCTGGTCTCAAGCTCCTGGGCTCAAGCATGCTCCCACCTCAGCCTCCCAAAGTGCTGGGACTGCAGGCGTGAGCCACCATGCCCAGCGAACATCAGTCCTAGAACAACAAAGTATTAGAACTGACTCATGATCAGCCAGGTCCCCAGTTGTGGAGAAAAAGTATTCTCTCTCAGGACCCGAGTATCAACCCTTGTGGGAGAAGCCTATGTCTGGAGTTGGATTTCACTCAGATAAGACATGGCAGAGCTGACTATTCCCCAGCAGCGACCCAAGTTGAAGTATTTACCTCTGCTCTAGCTAAGGGATAGATGGACATTTCTGTTCAGTTGAACTATTCCCCAAAACAGAACAAGCATATCCTGCCCAAAGGGAAGTTTATAACATCAAGACCATCTCAGGGATTGGATCTGGGTGCAGACAATGAACCTGAGAACCATACAGTTTTAGAGCTTCAAAGCTTCTTAGAGAGGAAATGACCAAATGTTCCAGTTTCTCCAGGAGAGTCCCAGTTTATGCCTGTTGTCTTGGTATAATTTCAAAGGCACCCACTTTTCACTCTAGAAAGTTCATCATATGGTCAACCTGCTCAGAAACGATCTAATGCTCACTTTACATAAGAGATGCTTGTAACCTGGAGCAGGAAAGTGACTCACCCAGTCACATAGCTAGTGGGACTGTGTGCCCATTCGCTGTGGGACTTTCACCATTGCAAATGGTAACAAACCATTTCTTTTTGCAGAAAACTCAGGACAAAGCCTTCACCTCCCTATTGTGTAATTCTCTAATGACATGAATAAAAATGGAAGGAAACTGTCTTAGAAACATCCACTTTCCTAAGGCTTAAGCTATGGAAGGATTTCTTCATTCATGAAGGAAATGCATACATCTAGAGAAAACATTTCAATCAGGAAAAAGAGTCCTGATTCAGGTCTTAAGAGAGGGATCGTGGATCTCTCGCAGGAAGGAATTCAAAGTGAGTTGCAGAGTACCGTGAAAAGAGATAGTTTATTGAAAGCTACTCAGTTACAGAGTAAGGATGTTCTCAGAAGCAAAACGAGGAATGCACCATCTTTGTTTTAAACTCTTCTTATATAGGGATCTTATCTATGTAAAAGCTAAGCTATGTCTACATGCGGGTGAGCCGGAAAAATGACAACATTTATTACTTTGTTGATTTAAAGAAAGTTATCCTTGGCATTTTAGTGCGTAAGTACATCAAAGCATGACTATAGTCACCTTAAAAGCACATATTGTTTTGCAATATTGGGACATCTGGACATTTTGTTGTCACAGGAGTTTGTCCTTGCAGGCGTTATTAAGCTGTTTCCTTGGTGGTAAACATCTTAAGACCGTGGGTCGTGACTGGCAAGAAATGTGTCTTGCTAGTTTCAAGATGGAATTGATTTGAAAATGATGTCACCCTGGCTCTCCTATGTTCCTGTTTCCCTAACAATTCCACCATCATATTGGCCTCATCTCAAGTACAACTCAAAATCCTTGATTGTGGGCATACCAAGGGTGGTGAATTTCAGCTTACACTTATGCTGCTGGGTAAAGTCCAGCCAGGATTATGCCTATTCCTGGCATGGGGATAGGAGATGGGTGTTGTGGCTACAAGGTCAGCACTAATTTGCTGACATTTGATGAATCTATACACTGCATTAGACATTCATGGACGTTTTAAAAAGTATTTGTATAAAACACTTTCCATTCCTTGCTACATAATGTTTTGGATCCTAACACAACTTAGTACAGAGGTCAAATTTTGGAGTTCAGCAAAGGCTCCAGCAATCTTACGCAATACATGGGACCTTCACTGACGACAGAGCTATTGGGTCATCTCATGACGTGATGACCTACCTCTCACATACCCAATTTGTCACCTCCTTTCTTCCCTCTCTGTCCCACCTTGGTTCAGGCTTCGTCACTTTTTATATGGTTGTCAGATGGCTCCATTCGAATGCATCTTGGAGACCACTGTTCTCCATCCTAATGCACCCTGGAGACCACTACAATCTCTGTCACTTACTAGATGAAAAATATTTTAATAATTCTCCATTGTCTATAAGATGAAATCAGGCCAGGTGTGATGGCTCAAACCTGTAACTCCAGCTCTTTGGGAGGCCAAGGCAGGAACTGAAAAGTTCGAGACCAGCCTGGGCAACAGGGCGAAACCCTGTTTCTACAAAAAATACAAAAATTAGCCAGAGTGGTGGCACACGCCTGTGGTCCCAGCTACTCAGGAGGCTGAGGTGGGAGGATCCCTTCACCCTGGGAGTTCAAGGCTGCAGTGAGCCATATTGCCTCACTGCGCTCCAACCTGGGCGACAAAGGAGACCCTTTTTCAAAAGAAAAAAAACTGAAGAAATGAATACACAAAAGAATGAATAATTCATGAAAGAATGAAATTCTTAGCATGGTGCGATTAATGCTGGTGGTTATTGCACCTGCCTGTCCACAAAGCTTTCTCATGATTCACAGAGTAGGAATGTGACACAGGGCTGGCCAATCAAAATGCCCCTTTCCTATCATCACGTGATTCAACTAGGGTGGTCATGTGACTGAAGCCACAGAAATCAGAGCTCCACCCTGTTTTTTTTTTTTTTTTTGAGACAGAGTTTTGCCCTATTTGCCCAGGCTGGAGTGTAATGCCGCAGTCTCAGCTCACTGCAACCTCTGCCTCCCATGTTCAAGCGATTCTCCTGCCTCAGCCTACTGAGTAGCTGGGATTACAGGCATGCGCCACCATGCCTGGCTAATTTTGTAATTTTAGTGAGATGGGGGTTTCTCCACGTTGGTCAGGCTGATCTCGAACTCCCAACCTCAGGTGATCCTCCCGCCTCGGCCTCCCAAGGTGCTGGGATTACAGGCGTGAGCCATCGCGCCCAGCTCACCCTTGTATTTTTTGTTTGGAGCTGTACAAGAGGCAATTTTGCCTCTGAAATCACAATAATAGAAGACTATGAAGTTAGGGCTGTCTGGTGAGGTAACTCATAGTTACAGCACTTTAGGGGGCCAAGGTGGGAGGATTGCTAGAGCTCAGGAGTTTGAGAGAAGCTGGGCAACATAGTGAGACTTTTCCTCAAATAAAATATAAAATAATAAAATATTAAAATAAAATAAACAAAATTAAAAGTTGGGGATACAGGCAAAGACTTGCATATTAGAAGAGAATACAAATAAACAAAGGAAAGAAAGTAAAAGAAATAGATAGCAGTTTGGAGTGTGAGAGCCACTAAATCCCTATTACACCCTCTCTTAGGGTTCTCTTGATACCTTGAACTGCCTCAATGTGTTTCCAAGTTAAATGAGTCTCCCCTCCCCTTACTTTCCTAAAGCTTGAGAGTTTCTGTTTTGTTTTGCTTTCCTGAAAGATGCTAACTCATTAATTAATTAGTTTTATCTTTACCCACTACAAACTAATGAGTCCTGTTTAATACTGCTGCCATTCTGGTCTTTTCTGGGACACTCTTGTTCACTTGCAAAATGTCTTCTTGTTACGTCCCAGTGTAAAAGCTCTGTTGGAACGAATAGGCCTGAGTGTATCCCTGAGTCACCTTCCAGCTCTGTTCTTTGTTCTTTCTTGATCTCCCTTCTGGGAATGTTCTTCCACTGTATCCTTTCTATTCCACTAATGACAAAACTACCCATTCTTCAAGACTGAGTTCAGATTTCACTTCCTTCTGAAGCATTTCCAGCTCACTCAAGCCAGAAATAATCACCCTTTATTAAACACCATAACCAGCATTATTTCTGCCTTTTCTTGTATTTTGGATAATTGTACACAGTTGGACTCTTACCCATTCAGAGCCTTTTCCATTTTCTAGAGTGTTTAGTAGAGTCCTGTGTACAGCAGTGCTCAATGAATATTTGGTGAGTAAATATCCCTATAGGCATAAGTGATTGGTTTTTCAGGAACCAAACAAATCTTTCCAACATGAAGATCATGAGATACATGGCCTACTTCTAGAATCTGTGAAATCTTTTGATAATTCACCCATAAGTGCCACCTTCCCACCTCTCATACACATGTGCATGCACACACAAATACACTTCCTTTCTGAGGGTAACAGTGTAGGAGCCTCACCTCATAAAGAATACATGTGGACTGGGCGCAGTGGCTCACGCCTGTCATCCCAGCACTTTGGGAGGCCGAGGCAGGTGGATCACCTGAGCTTAAGAGTTCAAGACCAGCCTAAGCAACATGCTGAAACCCTGTCTCTACTAAAAATGCAAAAAAATTAGCCGGGCATGGTGGTGCCTGCCTGTAATCCCAGCTACTTGGGAGGCTGAGGCAAGAGAATTGCTTGGACCTGGGAGACAGAGGTTGCAGTGCGTTGAGATCATGCCACTGCACTCCAGCCTGGACGACAGAGCAAGACTCTGTCACAGACACACACAAAAAGAGTACATGTGAATTTAGAAAAACTGGAGAGTTTCCATGGAAAATGTGGAAATTTTTTAGATAGAGAATTGTGCTTAAATATTTAGAGATGTGATAATATACATATAATGTAGGGGGTCTTACCCAACACTTGGAAGCACCAACCCTAAAAGAATGCAATTGAGATAGGAGAGATTTTCACTGTGAAGGTGGATATACTTGTTTGCAGCCTTTTCTTACTCCAGGCACATCCATTTGGGAATTTTTTTAAATGTGCTTCCAAAAGTCATTTCTGGAATCCTTCGGGAATCGGCTTGGCTTTCCTGTTGTTCAAGTGAATCCACATGGCTGTAACACCTCAGGCAAAATGTGAACGAACACCATGCTGGCATGTCCGCAGAGCGGTGAGTCTGAGCGCAGTCTTCTTGCTTTGGTGGTGGGGATGAATTAGGGGAACAGATCATGAGCAGAGAGAAGGCAAGACACTGGACAAGGTAGTTATTACAGCGATTACTTGTTGTTTAAAAAGTACATAGGGATAGGAATGAAGCGTGGCTGGCTTTCTGTCACCTAATGTGAAATATCTGGAAGGGATGTCATCCAGTTCTCTCTCTCCAAGTTCATGGGGATGCTGACAATGTGTTGTCCCAGAACTACATGAAAGAAAAACCTCTGGCCTTATCCCAAACCCATTGCATACTTATCCTTTTTTTTTTCTTCTTTTTTTTTTTTTAAAAAAAGCATACAAACACATTTTCCAGCAGGGATACTTCAAAGCAATTGCTGATTCATTGATCCATTCATTCAGCAAACAACTATGGAGTGTTTATTATGTGCCAGACATCATGGTAAATGTTCAGGAAAATTAATAAAAATAAAATATGGTCCCTGCTCTCCAAAGCTGCCTAGAGGTTTATAGGAAAGAAATACCAAGGAACACAGTAACGATACAACAAAGTAATGATAATATCAATCATAATATTGGGTAGCAATTATTAAAAATGTAACACATGGCTGGGCGCGGTGGCTCACGCCTGTAATCCCAGCACTCTGGGAAGCCGAGGCGGGTGGATCACGAGGTCAGGAGATCAAGACCATCCTGGCCAACATGGCAAAACCCCGTCTCTACTAAAAAATACAAAAAATTAGCCGGGCATAGTGGCGGGTCCCTGTAGTCAGTCTTGCTGTGTCACCAGGCTGGAGTGCAATGGCACGATCTCGGCTCACTGCAAGCTCCGTCTCCCTGGTTCATGCCATTCTCCTGCCTCAGCCTCCTGAGTAGCTGGGACTACAGGCGCCCGCCACCACACCCAGCTAATTCTTTGTATTTTTAGTAGAGACGGGGTTTCACTGTGTTAGCCAGGATGGTCTGGATCTCCTGACCTCGTGATCAGCCTGCCTCGGCCTCCCAAAGTGCTGGGACTACAGGCCTGAGTCACTGCGCCCGGCCCATGCCCAGCTAATTTATGTATTTTTAGTAGAGACAGGATTTTGCCATGTTGGCCAGGCTGGTCTTGAACTCTAGGTCTAGGCCTCAAGTGATCCACCCGCCTCAGCCTCCCAAAGTGCTGGGATTACAGGTTTGAGCCACCATACCCAGCCTACATTATTTAATGCTTACAATACACTCTGAGTTTGGTTATAATTCCAGTTTTACAGATGTGGAAACTGAGGCTTAGAGAAATCAAACAACTTATTGAAAAGTAGAGAGGCAGTTAACTCCAGAACCAGGAAACTTAAGTTCATCTGCCTCTAGAGCTTATGATTTTAACTACTAGGTTAAAGAAAGCACAGAGAAAAGTGGGTGTTAACTCCCTGGATCATGAACCGGATCATGGAAATAAGGGGGAATTTGCCTGTGGAATCAAAAGAAGCTGGGTAGCCTAAATGCTGTGAACCTCCCTCTGAGGGGCCACTGGGCGGCCAGCGTGGATAACCACCTAGCATAGCTCAATCTCCACCGTCTCTGAGCAGTGTGAGTCCCTAGGCCAGCACAAGTAGGCCTCTAGTGAAAACACCTTTGCAAAGATTCTAACAGTGAAAGAAGTCTAGCGTGGCCGATTCCACCTTGCTTCTAGTCTCACAGGCTGGCTGGCCCCACTCATTTCTGGGCATAGGCCAAGCTAACCATGGGAGAAATTTAGTCTATAATTTAACTTTAAAGCAATGATGATCATCGTCTCCCCCTAAAACTGATCCCCTCCTTGCTCTGGGACTGAAACTGCCTTTGTAAGACTAATGAAAGCCCACAAGATTAGGATTAGCCTGAATTCTGCTAAAATGTAGGTGGAGCTAAGTGATAACCAGTCATGTGCCCTAGCCTGTTTTTCCATAATCCCTGACTGCTCTGGAGTCGTGTGGCCAGAGGTCACAAGATTTGTGACTTCTCCAATTGTTCCCATAGATAACATCACTATTGTGAAACCTAAGGTTGCTCTTTTGAGATGTTTTTCAGACTTTTGCAACTGACAACCCCACCCAGACCTGTGACTCCTGGCTCAGTCAGTCCTGTGGCCCCTATCCAGAGGCTGACTCAGCACACAGGGTTCCCTTTTCATAGGCCTAAGATTTCACTTTTTTTTCTTTTTTTTTTCTTTGAGATGGAGTCTCTCCCTGTCCACCAAGGCTGGAGTGCCATATCAGCTCACTGCAACCTCTGCCTCTTGGGTTCAAGCAATTCTCCTGCTTCAGCCTCCCAAGTCGCTGGCATTATAGGACGTGCCACCATGCCTGGCTAATATTTTTAATCTTTAGTAGAGATGGGGTTTCATCATGTTGGCCAGGCTGGTCACGAACTCCTGACCTCAAGTGATCTGCCCACCTTGGCCTCCCAAAGTGCTGGGATTACAGGCATGAGCCACTATGCCTGGCTATGATTTCACTCGTAACCAATCAGCAGCACTCATTTCCTAGGCCCTGCACCCACCAAACTATCCTTGAAAAACCCTCACCTCTAAGGATGAGTTTGCGTCCTTTGTAGGGACATGGATGCAGCTGGAAACCATCATTCTAGCAAACTATCACAAGAACAGAAAACGCAACACCGCCATGTTCTCACTCAGTAGGTGGGAACTGAACAGTGAAGATCACTTGGACTCGGGGAAGGAACAGTCACACACTGGGGCCTATCGATGGGGACGGCGGGAGGAGGGAGGAAGGGATTGCATTGGGGAGTGTATAATGTTATAAATGATGACATTGATGGGTGCTGACGAGTTGATGGGTGCCAGCACACCAACATGGCACAAGTATTACATATTAACAAACCTGCCACGTTAGACACATGTACCCTGTAGAATTAAGTATAATAAAATAAAAAATAAATTAACATAATTAAATAAATAAATAAATAGAAAACCCTCACCTCTGAACCTTTGGGGAGACAGATTTGAGTAATAACTCCCATGCTTCCACTCGACTGCCATGTGTCAATTAAACTATTTCTTTAGTGCAGTAATGCTGTTTCAGTTAACTGGTTTTATCTGTGCAGCAGGCAAGAAGATCCTAATGGATGATTACACTAGACTGTCTTCCTTCTCCATGAAAACATGGATTACATTTCTTTCTTTTCTTTTTTAATTATTATTTTTTGAGATGGAGCTTCACTCTTTTTGCCCAGGCTGGAGTGCAATGGCGCTATCTCAGCTCACCACAACCTCCACCTCCCGGGTTCAAGCGATTCTCCTGCCTCAGCCTCCTGAGTAGCTGGGATTATAGGCGCCTGCCACTACACCCAGCTAATTTTTTGTATTTTCAGTAGAGATGGGGTTTCACCATGTTGGCCAGTCTGGTCTCGAACTCCTGACCTCGTGATTCACCCGCCTTGGCCTCCCAAAGTGCTGGGATTAGAGGCATGAGCCACGGCGCCCAGCCTTACATTTCTTAGAGTCTGTTAAATTAAGTTTAGTCTAAAGCTGCCTCCTTACATATCTTAAACTCAGCCTAAAGGTTTCTCTGTACATGGTGAACTATACCCTAAATGGAGTTGTAAATAGACTATCACTTACTCTTGTGCCAATCACTAAGTTTCAGTCAGTGAACTGACTGTTCGAACTGGGTTCAAAGAAGACAAATGCTGAACTGCAACCAATCCGGCTGTTTCTGCACCTCACTTCCATTTTCTGTATGTCCTTTCCTTTTTCTGTTCATCACATGGCTGTGTTGGAGCCTCTCTGAAGGTATTCTGGCTTGGGGGTTGCCTGACTCTCAGATTGTTCTTTGCTCAATTACACTCTGTCAGTTTGTCTAAGATTTTTATTTTAAGAAGCCCCATAGTCCAGATTATTGACTGCAGCTCTCCTGATAATCCTATTCCTCAATATGTAGACTGAAGGATGGGGCAGGCTACTTTTCAAATTTACTTAGATATGGCCAGGCGTGGTGGCTCACGCTTGTAATCCCAGCACTTTGGGAGGCCAAGGTGGGCGGATCACTTGAGGCCAGGGGTTAGAGACCAGCCTGGTCAACATGGTAAAACCCCATCTCTACTAAAAGCACAAAAATTAGCATGGCATGGTGGCGTGCGCCTATAATCCCAGCTACTCAGGAGGCTGAGGCACGAGAATCACTTGAACCCGGAAGGGTGGTCAGAGGTTGTAGTGAGCTGAGATCGCACCACTGCACTCCAGCTCTCCAACCTGGGCCACAGAGTGAGACTCCATCTCAAAAAAAAGATAGGCTGGCTCTGGACTCACTGCCTATGGGTTAGCCCTGCTTCACACACACACACACACACAAAGAAATGTACTCACTTAGGAGTTTGTGGAACACGCACAAAGCTTTACATTATCTCTATAGCCAAAGTGACAGAATCATTTTGAAACGATTCTTCTTGTATCTTGTACGAAGACCTTTAATTCTTTATATCTCGTCAACTTTAGGCCCTCACACTGACTCTCTGTCTTTAGTTTTCAATTGTTTGTGAAAGCTCACTTCTTTTGAAAACTATTCTGTAGTACTGAGCAAGGAAAACCCTCTCCAAAAGAATGGCTTCCTTATTCAGAATATGAAGGAAAAGATAAAGGAAAAGGCAGAAAAATGTAGGTTTTCAAAAATATCCATGTGTTACTTCAGGTATTTTATTCAACATTTGTTGGTTTCAAAAAAAAAAAAATTTGTTTTTTACTCTGTCACCCAGGCTGGGGTACGGTGGCACAATCTTGGCTCACTGAACCTCTGCCTCCTGGGTTCAGAGGATTCTTGTGTCTCAGACTCCTGACTATCTGGGATTACAGCTGAGTGCCACCATGCCTGGCTAATTTTTTTGTATTTTCAGTAGCAACAGAGTTTCACTATGTTGGCCAGGCTGGTCTGGAACTCCTAGCCTCAAGTGATCGGCCTGCCTTGGCCTCCCAAAGCACCGTTACAGGTGTGAGCCACCATGCCTAACCATCATAAATCTTACTGATGGACTGATTTCTCTCACACATTCAACAATCAAATTTTTTAAAAAAGTATGTGATAAACTTTGAAAAAAAAAAACCCATATAAATACTAGGTGTATTCATCTTCTCTCGCTGCATAAGAAAGTGCCGCACACCTGGGCAGGGTGGCTTGTGCCTGTAATCCCAGCTACCCTGGAGGACAAGGCTGGAGGATCAGTTGGGACCAGGAGTTCAAGATCAGCCTGAGAAACATAGCAAAATACCTCTGTCTCTTAAAAAAAAAAAATTGAAAAAATTAGCTGGGCATGGTGACAGGCACCTGTAGTCCTAACTACTCAGGAGGCTGAGGCAAGAGGACTGACTGCTTGAGGACAGGAGTCTGAGACCAGCCTAGCAACATAGTGAGACCACCATCTCTATCAAAAAGTTAAAAACTAGCCAGGCGTGGTGGTGCACACCCATAAACTACTCAGGAGGCTGAGGTAAAAGGATTACTTGAGCCCAGGCATCGGAGGCTGTAGTGAACTATGATTGCGCCACTTCACTCTAGCATGGGCAACAGAGAGAGACCCTGTCTCAAAAAAAAAAAAAAAAAAAAAAAAAAAAAAAAAAAAAAAAAAAGGTATCACCAATTTAGCAGCTGAAAATGACACTCATAATACTCATAATATTAGCTCATAGTTCTGTAGGTCCAGACAGGCTCAGCTGGGTCCTAGGCACAGAATATCCAAAGGCAAAAGTCAAGGTGTTGGCTGGGGTTAGTTGTTATCTGGAGCCTGGGGAAGAATCCGTTCCAAGTTCAGCCTGGTTTCGGTAGAATTTGAGTTCTTGCAATTGATGTGCCGAAGTGCCTTTTTTGCTTGGTAGCTGTCGGTAAGGGCTGTTCTTGGTTCCTCAAAGTTGCTTACATTTCTTCTCAGCAGCCTTTGCCATCTTCAAAGTCAGCCATGGAGCATGGAGTCCTTCTCACTTTCTGAGTCTCTGTGATTTCCCCTTCGGTCTTCTTTTCTGCCCCCTTCTTATCTCAGCCAGGGAAAATCCTCTGCTTTTCAAGGTCCATTTGCTTGGAGCAGGCCCACTGGAAAACCTTCCTCTCTTAAGCTAAACTGTGTCCTGCAGACCTGTATATAAGAATGTAATCATGGGGGTGGTAGCTTTCCAGATTCAAAGGCTCCAGAGGTTAGGATATGAAGTCTTGGGGGGCTATTTTTAGAATTCTGTCTGCCACATTAAGGTATCAGTAAATAAAAGTACAGAATTTCCAGTTAAATATGAACTTCAAGAAAACAACAAACAATTTTTTTTAGCCTGAGTATGTCTCATGCAATATTTGTGACATACATAAACATTTTTGTTGTTTACCTGAAATTCAAATTTAATTGAGCATTCTATATTTTTACCTGACAACTCTAATAAATATAATCCACTATTATCATACTTTCTTTGCTTTAGCATGCCAGAAATGCTAATTTCCACATGTGCAGAGACAATCGTTTAATAATGTTACATGATCTAATGAATTCACTTTCATACAGAAACTACTTTAGTTTATATCTACTAATTCTAAGTTATTATTATTATTATTGAGATAAAGTCTCACTCTGTTGCCTAGGCTGGAGTGCAGTGGCATGATCTTGACTCATTGCATCCTGCCTCCCAGGTTCAAGCGATTCTCCTGCCTCAGCCTCCTGAGTAGCTGGGATTACAGGCATGTGCCACCACGTCTGGCTAATTTTTGCATTTTATTTATTTATTTATTTATTATTATTATTTTTTAAATTTTTGCATTTTTAGTAGAGACAGAGTTTCATCATGTTAGTCAGGCTGGTCTCGAACTCCTGACCTCGTGATCTATCCGCCTCGGCCTCCCAAAGTGCTGGAATCACAGGCATAAGCCACCGCGCCTGGCCAAAATTATTATATTTAAATGTAAAGGGAAGAAAATTGAACACTTTTGAATGCCCACTGAGTACCAAGCACCAAACTAGGCATGTAAAGAGGGGAAAGAAAAGGAGAGAGAGAGAGAACATGAATTATGGGCAAATATTCTACATTTTTTTTTTTTTTAGATAGAGTTTTGCTCTTGTTGCCCAGGCTGGAGTGCAGTGGTGCAACCTTGATTCACTGCAACTCTACCTCCTGGGTTCAAACAATTCTCCTGCCTCAGCCTCCTGAGTAGCTGGGATTACAAGCATGTGCCACCACGCCCGGCTAATTTTGTATTTTTAGTAGAGACAAGGTTTCTCCATGTTGGTCAGACTGGTCTCGAACTCGCGACCTCAGGTGATCCACCCACCTTGGCCTCCCAAAGTGCTGGGATGATAGGCATGAGCCACTGCACCCGGCCTAAATATTCTACTTTTTTCCTCACAATAGAACGAGCACATAAAAACTGTATCAGTCAGATATTCTATCTCCATTTCAAAAACTGTTTTAATCACGTCTTCTTTTTTTAGTTTTTATTTTTTGTGTAGATGGGACCTCACTGTGTTGCCCAGGCTGGTCTCGAACTCCTGGCCTCAAGTGATCGTTTTCTGTATGTTTGATGCTTTGACATCTTGGGGCCTTACTGACCCTGGAAAGAGGCCTCCTCTCAGGGCTAGCAAATTCCTAGAGGTAGGCAACAATTTGCCTTTCAGCATACCTCACATGTGCAAACCAGCCAGGCCAGAGCCCAAACTCCCAGCCACCTCCTTCCTTGGGCTCTCTCAAGGCCTTTACACTCAGGGCCATTATCAATCATGTGTCCTGTTTAGCTCAGGACCAGTTACCAAAACGAGGGGCATCACCCCCAACCCCAAGGCCCACTGAAATTATTCAAACCAGCTGGTCCCGAACCTGCTCAGCCTACTTCCCCTGCCCAGCCTGTTCCTTCCTGCAGAGCCACAGTAAAGTCTCTTGCCCCTGTTTGCCCCCTGCTCCCTCTGTGTCCCAACAGACCCCAGTGCTTCCCCATGTGGCCCTGTGTGGCCTGCTGTAGCCCCTGTTTCCAGGGATCTGTGAGTACAAATAACTTATTCCCTCATGACAGTCGTTTCCACGTCTGCGTGCCTTACCATACCTGATTCAGACACATTTCAGGTATCCCTAAAACACCTTTAATGAAATACCCACTTTATGCATATGGCTTTGAAAATCACTGGGCAGTAGGAGGGATTGAGAACACAAGGATAAGTAAGACTCAAGTTTGCCTGTCAAGTTTTTCAGTATTCTGGTCAGAGGGTGTACTTCTGTCTACGTATAGCCCCAGGAAGTAAGCGGTTTAGGTGGGGAGAGAGAAGTGCTGAGGTTGTATATTTCATGCTGCATGTTTCCAAGTGGAAACCTTGGTCCTTGAAGCAATGCCTTGATGTTATCCTCCCGCCTCATCGCTTCCTTCTCACCTAGAAGCTGGAGACTGGACATCAGGCCTTCTGGAACATTGTCAAGTCTTCGCAATAGCAGGTGTCAAGGTTTTTTTCTCTAGAACCCACGGGAGAGGAATATAATAGTACATAGCAACTGTGTGCACATATGCAAATACATAATCATATACAAATAGGAAACAAAAGCTTCCACCACAAAATTTACCCATATACATTTTTTTTTTTTTTGAGACAGTCTCCCTCTGTTGCCCAGGCTGGAGTGCAGTGGTGCAATCTCTGCTCACTGCAGCCTCTGCCTTCCGGTGATTTCTCCTCAAGTGATTCTCCTGCTTCTGCCTCCTGAGTAGCTGGGATTACAGGCACCCACCACCATGCCCAGTTAATTTTTGTATTTTTAATAGAGACAGGGTTTCACCATGTTAGCTAGGCTGGTCTTCAACTCCTGACCTCAGATGATCCACCTGCCTCAGCCTCCCAAAGTGCTGAGATTACAGGCATGAGCCACTGCGTCCGGCCCTCTTACACATTTTGATATTTTCTTCTTGCTTATCCTTCCTTTTGTTCTATTTTGTCTGCTTTGTTATTTTTAATCTTGCTGGTCCTGATCCACCAAATTGATTTCATGATTTACTAAGGGGTCAGGGAATAGAGTTTGAAAAACATTGCTCTGAATATTGTAGAGGAGAGAAAAATGGTGGCTGCAGTTTTCTCTCTGAGCTAATGAACAGATGAACAATCCCAATCAGGAAAACAAAATTTTCAGAGTTTGAGGCCCAGCTACAAATTTTTCTATCCTTTGCTCATTGCCTTCTTCCTTTACTAGCTCTCAAACAGAACTACCGTTTTGAAGTTTTGTTCAAATGATAAGCTCCAGCCAGAATTTTCCTTTTAAGGTGGAATAAAAGTGTGTAGGACTTTTAAGATTGATGACCTGGGAGAGGTTTAGGGGATCGTGTATAGAAACTTTCAGGTTTTAACTATGTTTTGTAATGTGTTTTGTAATGCTTTGTAAAGCATGTACCCACAACCTACCCGTAATGTAGGCTATGGGTACATGTTTACTAATTGTACTGTTCTCCATACTTTTTATATGCCAGAATTGTTTCATAATAATAAAAAGAGAATGGCAAAAATGGGAAAGAAATATCAAACACATTCATATGATAAGGATGAGCTAGGAAAGGGGATGCACCATCTGAAAAAGAATTTTAGGCTGGGCGCAGTGGCTCACACCCTTAATCCCAGCACTTTGAGAGGCCGAGGGGGGTGGATCACCTGAGGTCAGGAATTTGAGAACAGCCTGATCAACATGGTGAAACCCCTTCTCTAACAAAAATAGAAAAAAATTAGCCAGGTGTGGTGGTGGGTGCCGTTAATCCCAGGTACTCAGGAGACTGAGGCAGGAGAATTGCTTGAACCCAGGAGACAGAGGTTGTAGTGAGCTGAGATCACTACACTCTAGCCTGGGTGACAGAGTGAGACTCTGTCTCAAAAAAAAAAAAAGAAAAGAAAAGAAAGAAAGAATTTTACGGCTAGGCATGACGGCTTATACCTCTAATCTCAGCACTTCGGGAGACTGAAGTGGGAGGATCGCTTGAGCACAGGAGTTCATTCGAGACCAGCTTGGGCAATCAGTGAGGCCTTATCTTTAGAAAAAAAAAATTGTTTTAATTACCCAGTTGGGGTGGTGCATTCCTGTAGTCCCAGCTACTTGGGAGGCTGAGGTGGGAGGATTGCTTGAGCCTGGGAAGTGGAGGTTGCCATCAGCTGAGATTGTGCCATTTTACTCCAGCCTGGGAGACAGAGTGAGACCCTGTCTCAAAAAAAAAATTATTAATTAATTATTTATTTGTTCTGTAATTTTAGATTCGGGGGTACATGTGTAGGTTTATTACATGAATCTATAGCTTGATGTTGAAGTTTGTGCTTCTAATGACCCGGTCTACCAAGTAGAAAATATAGTACCTGATGGTGGTTCGCAAAAGAATTTTATATATGACATACCAAGTTGAAAACTTAAGACCCAAACTCCAGTTGGTAGGTGGGAACCAAAACTAATTCTTAGTTACTTTTCCCGTGTTCATTCCCATCCTCCTCCAAGATGTATACTAATGATAATAGCTAACATTTATTGAGTACATATTATGTCTCAGACTACACAACTAGTGTCACCTACATCTTTTCACTTAATCCTCACAATAACCTTCAGAAGAAGACTCTGTTACTATCCTTACTTCAGAGATAAGGAAAATAGTATTAGGACGGCTAGGAAACTTGCAAAAAGTTATATACCTAGTAAGAACAGGCAGAACCAGAAATCAAAATCAAACTCCCTTAACCTCCAAAATCTACTGCCTCACAAAAGACAATGAAGAAAGAAGTGTGTGCTAGTTCATTTTCACGTGGCTGATACAGGCATACCCGAGACTGGGTAATTTATAAAGAAAAAGAGGTTTAATGGACTCACAGTTCCACGTGGCCAGGGAGGCCTCACAGTCATGGCGGAAGGCAAAAGGCACATCTTACATGGTAGCAGACAAGACAGAATAAGAGCCAAGTGAAAGGACTTTCCTGTTTTAAAACCGTCAGACCCTTTTTTCAGGTGGCCAGGAAGATGGCAGATACTCAGACAGAGGGTGCCTACTAAAAGCTGCCAACCATCTTTCAAAACAAGAAGAGGGACCCTGCTGGCAGAAACTAGCCAGGAGAAGCCCCCACGGTACTACAAGAACATTGGTCTGGGCTTCAAGAGGCTATTGAGGGCGCCTACATTGACAAGAAATGCCCCTTCACTGGGAATGTCTCCATTCGAGGGCAGGTCCTCTCTGGTGTGGTGACCAAGATGAAGATGCAGAGGATCATTGTCATCTGCCGAGACTGCACTACATCCGCAAGTACAACTGCTTTGAGGAGGGCCACAAGAACATGTCTGTACAGCTGTCCCCCTGCTTCAGGGATGTCCAGATCAGTGACATCGTCACAGTGGGCGAGTGCCAGCCGCTGAGCAAGACGGTGTGCTTCAATGTGCTCAAGGTCACCAAGGCTGCCAGCACCAAGAAGTTGTTCAGGAGCTCTGATGCTGGACATCAGCCTGCTCCTCACAATGAAATAAAGTTATTTTCTGATTCCCAGGCCAAAATCAGATCTCATGAGACTTACTCACTACCACAAGAACAGTGTGGGGGAAACCACCCCCATGATTCAATTATCTCTCACTGGGGCCCTCCTACAACACGAGGGTATTAGGTGAGCTATAATTCAAGATGAGATTTGGGTGGGAACACAGCCAAAACATATCCAAGTGATACACTGTTTAATTTAATCCTTTGTAGTAATAGATCACCTGTTTAGAATGAATGCATTAGAGCAGCAGAATCTTTTACCTCCAGTCATTAAGAATTAAGACAGAGATGGCTGTGTTTATAGCTACTGGAGACTTAATGAGGGAGAGAGTCCAGCAAACAGAATCGTTGGGGAAATCTGGCATCTTCGAGGCAATCTGTAAGACAGAAAAAGTTTATTAATAAGCCACATATGGCCACCCTTGCCACATCAGGGAGGCACATGTGTGGTACAGGCAGCTGTGATAGCAGCCGTGGGGTCTGGAGAATTCCAGTCCCAGGTTTTATGAGGAGTTGGTGGAGATTTGGAGCAAGCACACAGTAGCAAGCAGTCCTCTTGGGACAGCCCCACCCTTTTGCATCGTTGCTGTATTTTTCAATCTCTCTTGTAAAACTGCCTATGTCTCTGCCTTTCAGTCCCAGGGAAATAACAGCACTATTTAATAAAGCATCCAATCACCAGAAGCTGTAAGAATCATTCTCATATACAAAGAGGCATGCAGACTTAGAACGACATGCAGAAGTGGTGCTGAGGAATGGGGGCAGGGTGGGGGGAAGTAGATAAGAATGTTGGGTTCGAACTCAGCAGAGTCCCTTACCACTCATTAACTATCTAAACCTAGCAAGCGGCCAGCAAGGTGGTTCACACTTGTCATCCCAGCACTTTGGGAGGCCAAAGCAGGCAGATCACCTGAGGTCAGGAGTTCAAGACCAGCTTGGCCAACATGGTGAAACCCTGTCTCTACTAAAAATACAAACATTTGGATGTGGTGGCATGTGCCTGTAATCCCAGCTACTCGGGAGGCTGAAGTAAGAGAATCGCTTGAGCCCGGGAGGTGGAGTTTGCAGTGAGCCAAGATCGCACCACTGCACTCCAGCCTGGGTGACAGAGCAAGACTGTCTCAGAAAAAACAAAACAAACAAACAAAAAAACAACCAACCAAACTAATTAAACCTAAGCAAATCTGGGTTTCACCACTCTGAGTTTCTGAGCTTTTCCTCCAATGGAAACTTTTCTCTTAGTCCTTTAACATGCCTCAAAATTTGCCTTCTTAAAGAATAAAATATAAACAGGGTGCCTTTTCTTTGTCAAAAACACCTGTCATGGGACCAGGCGTGGTGACTCTCGCCTGTAATCCTAGCACTTTGGGGGGCCAAGTCAGGTGGATCACTTTAGGTCGAGAGCTTGAGACCAGCCTGGCCAACATGGTGAAAGCCCATCTCTACTAAAAATACAAAAATTAGCCAGGCATGATGGTGGGCGTCTGTAGTCCCAGCAACTCAGGGGGCTGAGGCAGGAGAATCACTTGAACCCAGGAGGGAGAGGCTGCAGTGAGCCAAGATCGTGCCATTGCACTCCAGCCTGGGCAACAGAGTGAGACTCTGTCTCAAAACACAAAAGCAACAACAACAACAACAACAACAACAACAACAACAACAAAACATACCTGTCATTGGATGAACTCCAGAAACCTGTACATTGAAATCCTCAAGGCCGGGCGCGGTGGCTCACGCCTGTAATTCCAGCACTTCGGGAGGCCCAGGCGGGCGGATCACGAGGTCAGGAGTTTGAGACCATTGTGGCTAACACGGCAAAACCCTGTCTCTACTAAAAATACAAAAAATTAGCCGGGCGAGGTGGCGGGCACCTGTAGTCCCGGTTACTCAGGAGACTGAGGCAGGAGAATGGCATGAACCCGGGAAGCGGAGCTTGCAGTAAACTGAGATGGCGCCACTGCACTCCAGCCTGGGCGACAGAGCGAGACTCCGTCTCAAAAAAAAAAGAAGAAGAAGAAGAAATCCTCACCCCCAGTACCCAGAATACGACCATATTGGGGGATTTGGTCTTTAAAGAGGTAATGAGGTTACAATGAGGTCACTAGGGTTCTAATCCAATATGACTGGTGTCTTTACATGAAAAGGAGGCTAGAACACCGACAGATACAGAAGAAAGGACCATGTGAGGACGCAGGAAGCAGATGGCCATCTCCAAGCCAAGGAGAGAGGCCTCCGAAGGAACCAACCCTGCTGACACTGTTATCTCAGATTTTAGCCTCCAGAACTGTGAAAAAGTACATTTCTGTTGCTGAAGCCACTCAGCTGTGGTATTTTGTTATGGCAGCCCCAGCAAACTAATACAACAACTCACCAAATTAAGATAAAACTTATACAACACCAAATTAAGAAATTGGTGCTTAAAGCCGGGTGCAGTGGCTCACGACCAGCACTTTGGGAGGCCGAGGCAGGTGGATCATGAGGTCAGGAGTTCAAAACCAGCCTGGCCAACATACTGAAACTGCATCTCTACTAAAAATACAAAAATCAATCGGGAGTGGTGGCGGGTGCCTGTAATCCCAGCTACTCAGGAGGCTGAGGCAGAATTGCTTGACCTGGGAGGCAGAGGTAGCAGTGAGCCGAGATCATGCCACTGCACTCCAGCCTGGGAAACAGAGCAAGACTATGTCTCAAAAAAAGAAAATAAATCGGTGCTTAACCAGGGATGCTTGTGCAAAAAGGCATGGAGCAAAATTGATAAGAGTAACAACTCCTCAGTCTGTTGCAAGGTGCCAAGTACTGTGCTGAGCACTCGGCATGGATTGAATCATTTCACCCTCATAGTGAATCCTGCAGACGGTATTATTCTCATTTTATAAATGAGAAAACAGAGAATCAAAGAGCGTGTGGCACTTGCTCAGAAACACACAGCTAATCAGTGGCAGAGCTGAGATTGAAATCCATAAGCTGGGGCTGGCCACAGTGGCTCACGCCTGCAATCCCAGCACTTTGGGAGGCCGAGACGGGTGGATCACCTGAGGTCAGGAGTTCAAGACCAGCCTGGCCAACATGGTGAAATCCCGTCTCTACTAAAAATACAAAACATTAGCTGGGCATGGTGGTGGGTGCCTGTAATCGCAACTACTTGGGAGGCTGAGGAACGAGAGTCGCTTGAACCTGGGAGACAGAGGTTGCAGTGAGCTGAGATTGTGCCATTGCACTCCAGCCTGGGCAACAAGAGCAAAGCTCCATCTCAAACAAGCAAACAACAACAACAAAGAAATCCACAGACCGTGCTCCTAATCCTTAGGAGATTCTATGGATGCTTCAAGAAAAGGATGCAACATTTGCAAAAGGACAGTCTACCCCCAATGCTTCTCTTCCTTCTTACTCTTCATTTCTTACCTTTTCAACTTGCTTTTCCATCTTCCCACGTTACTAAAACTGCTCTCTCATGAGTCACACGTAACCTCTGAATTCTAAAACACTGAATAGGTCAACTGGCATTTGGTGCCCTTTCTTTCCCCTACTACGTCCCCCTAAATCAGTATTTCAAGGGATGAAAGGATACAAACTGGAATTTCCAAGAGCCTTTATCATTAAAGTTCTAGGTACAGTTTAGGAAATTCTGTCTCTGATTTTTTGTCTTTATCTTATTTGTTGGGTTTACGTTTTCCTTCCAACCCTTAAATGTTAATCACCCAAGTCTCTGGCTTCGATTCCCTTCTTTTTTCCCACATGTTGTCTTTCTTGAGTTCATCTCCCAGGACATCATGAACAAATTGTAAGTAGGTAGCTCTAAGTGTCACCCAAGCCCCTGACTCACATGTTTTATATCTGCTGGGACCTCTGCTATCTGCCCTGCTGTCAGCTGAGACCCAGAGGTACTCCACACCTACCTCCGCCCACTCCATCTCGACCCTCTCGCCAATGCTGCTCTTCCCGTCTTCTCCCATTTCTCCCATTTCCAGTACCACCATTCAGTCCCATCACGGGCGCCCGAGGTCTTCTGGGTCCTGTTTCTTTTATTTCGTCTGTCCAAACCATGCCACGGATCTCCTTTATTTCTCCCCTTTTCCAGTTCTACTCTTCTATTGACACAGCCTAGGTTCTTACTGATTTACCTAGGAATCCAATGTGTTATCCTTTCTCTGTAATTTCTTTTTTTTTAAATTCATTTAACGAACTTTTCTGGCATACCCATCATATACAAGGCACTGGAGAAGCAAAAATAAAACATCCAAGGTCATTGTCTAAAAGCGTTCATATTGGAGTATGGGAGACAGGCACGTGCATCTATGTGAAATACCTGTGGACATGTGTATATTTAACTGCAATAGGAAATAAATTGACATAACAGTGATCTGAGCAAACTGCCTTGGGACAAACTAGAGAGGAGGAATCAATTCAGTCTTTGATGACAGAAAGGGATTAACAGAGGAAATGATATTTGAACAGGGCCTTGTTGAATGAAGAGGATTTAGACAGGTGAAAAATTGGAAGGAGGGCATCCCTAGGCTGAGAGAAGAGGGTGAGGAAAGGGCGGAAGCCATATGTGCGCCCGTTTGAGAGGAGGTCAAATTGTTTGGAGGAGCTAGAGAACAGATGTGTGTGTGTGGTCAGGACGTGTCAGGAAAGAAGACTGGCAAAGTAAATTAGAGTCATGTTGAGAAGAGCTCTGACTATAATGTTACAGAAATTTATACCTTGTCTTGTAGGCAATGAGGTATTCATTCAAAATTTTAAGCCACGGCCATGACATTTTTATATTTGTTTTTTGAACAACCTGTCAGAAAGCTTTCTGGAGAATAAACGAGAGCTATGGTTTTCTACCTGCATTCCAACAATTCCGAATAGAGTCATGGACACCAACAATTAGGTATAAATTTAAGTCATGTATGTGACTGTGCATTTATCTGAAGAAAGAGTCTGTACTGGCACTGTCCAATAAAAATATAATGTGAGCCACACAAGTAGTTTTAGACTTTCTGGTAGCTACTTAAAAAATAAAAGGAAACAGCTGGGTGTGGTGGCTCATGCCTGTAATCCCAACACTTTGGGAGGCCAAACTGGGTGAATCACTTGAGGCTAGGCGTTCTAGACGAGCCTGACCAACATGGTAAAACCCCGTCTCTACTAAAAATACAAAAATTACCTAGGCATGGTGGCGGGCGCCTGTAGTCCCAGCTACTCTGGAGGCTGAGGCAGGAGAATTGCTTGAACCCAGGAGGCAGAGGATGCAGTGAGCAGAGATCATGCCACTGCACTCCAGTCTGGGCGACAGAGTGAGACTCTGTCTCAAAAAAGAAAAAAAAGGAAACAGATGAAATTAATTTTAATAATATTTAAATAATTTCTTTAATCCAATATATTCAAAACATTATCATTTCAACAGGCAATCAACATTTTAAAAATTAATAGATGCATTTTACATTATCTTTTTATCCCCTCGTATGTGGTCTTTGAATTCGGCTGTGCGTCTTACGCTTACAGCACATCTCAATTTGGACCCGCCACAATTCAAATGCCCTAGAGCCACACGTGGCTAGTGGCTAACATATTGGACAGTGCAGGTCTATACATTTTGTTTGTTTGTAGGAATGGGGTCTCCCTATGTTGCTCAGGCTGGTCACAGACTCCTGGGCTCAACCTACCTTCCCACCTTGGCGTCCCAAATTGCTGGGACTACAGGTGAGAGCAACCACACTCAGCCGAGGTCCATACATTTTTTTTTTTAGATGCAGTTTTCACTCTTGTCGTCCAGGCTGGAGTGCAGTGGTGTAATCTCAGCTCACTGCAACCTCCGCCTCCTGGGTTCAAGCAATTCTCCTGCCTCAGTCTCCTGAGTAACTGGGATTACAGGGGCGCCACCATGCCTGGCTAATTTTTTTGTATTTTTAGTAGAGACAGGGTTTTGCAATGTTGGCCAGGCTGGTCAGGAACTCCTGACCTCAGGTGATCTGCCCACCTCGGCCTCCTAAAGTGCTGGGATTACAGGAGTGAGCCACCACGCCGCGCCAAGGTCTATAGATTTTAAGATTCTCAAACGGGTTCATGGTCCACCAAAAGATAAAGAACTACTGAAACAAGGGAGAGAGAAGCTTATCTGCTACCTCATCCTCCTGTTCTCCAACCAGAGAGCCTCCTGGAGGTCTTCCAGCTTGCTTGGGCCCCTCTCCATTGGTTGCTTCTGATGCCACCCAGTACTGGGATTGGCCCTCGAGCGCCTGCTGGAGCCTCCTGTGCCTAATACTTACCCTCAGCCAAGTCAGCTTCATACTAACAGGATAAGAATGACTGCAAGAGGGTGCTTCATTTCCTAAGTCCACCCAGGAGTAAGCACAGGTTCAACTGCAGTATCTGCTTGGGGCCTGTTCTGAGGGATGCTAAAAATTCCCAACTTCATTGCTTTTCCTCAGACTACTCTGTCTCTCGCAGCTCTGATCATTTTTTTCTCTTTAGCAAGAAAAACATCCTCTTGCATGTTCATGCATTATTCCAGCTCTGTTGTTTGTGGCTAGGGTGACTGTCTCTCAGGCCAGGTTTACGCCTGTTGTCCCAGCATAATTATTAATGGTGCCTCCTTTCACAATCAAAAGTGTTCTGGTTTGGAAGACAAATGAAGATCTATTTTGAAACTCAAAAGCTGAGCTCTGAATAAATTCTTTCTCTCCTCTTCCTGTTGTTACAACTCTACCCGAAAGCAGGGGTGGCTCTTACGGAATGAGTGTGAGAAAGAGAGCACGCTGACTACATGTTCAAAATAGTCCCTTATCCCCCAAAACCAGAACGTTGCCTTGTGATAATTCACAAATATCCATTATGTGAAACCAAGAGCCCACTCTATACTTAATGGGGGAAACACTATTTAGTGGTCATGAGTCATTACGGTTAAACCAGGAGGAAAACAGCCAAAGCTGCTTACTAATGTCACAGTCCTAAGAGGACGTGAAAGTCCTCATAGCCAGTAGGATCAGGATCAGTATTTGATTAGATAAGGGCTGATTAAAGCAGGGAAATTGTATCAATCTCTCTCTCTCTATATATATGTATAAAATAATCTATACGTATTCTATATATAATCTAGGACACATATAAAAATCTAATCAACTATAAATCAGTGACTAATGTTATTCAGGATACAACACTATTACCTTATACTAAGTAACAAAACACATTTCACTTAAGTTAAATTCATTCAAGTTTTTTTTTTTTTTGAGATGGAGTTTTGCTCTTGTCACCCAGGCTGGAGTGCCATGGCATGATCTCAGCTCAACTGCAACCTCCACCTCCTGGGTTCAAGCGATTCTCCTGCCTCAGCCTCCTGAGTAGCTGAGATTACAAGCATGTGCCACCACGCCCGAATAATTTTTTGTATTTTTAGTAGAGACAGGGTTTCACCATGTTGGCCCGGCTGGTCTCGAACTCCTGACCTCAGGCGATCCACCTACCTTGGCCTTCCAAAGTGCTGGGATGACAGGCGTGAGCCATTGCACCTGGCCAAATTCATTCAATGTTTTACTAAATATTACTTAAAATCTACTTTACTTGAATAAATTACTTTTATTAAATTAAAATGTTAAATGCTGTAATTAAAGTAATAATAGAAGAAAATATAGGCCCAAATTGACTTCAACCCTGGATGAGAAATTCATTGCAAATTGTAAAACAATAAAATAAACAACAAAGAAAAATACTGATATATTGACAACATATGCTTTAAAACCTGAATGCTATCTTTTCATTTCAGCATAGGTAAATGCATAGAGAAGCAATATACTGGGAAAATATAATACATGTGGCAAAAGGTTAATATTATGGTATAAAGAGCTGTTGCATGGCCAGGAGTGGTGGTTCACACCTGTAATCCCAGCACTTGGGGAGGCCAAGGTGGGCGGATCACTTGAGCCCAGGAGTTTGAGACTAGCCTGGCAACATAATGAGACCTTGTCTCTACAAAAAATAAAAATATTAGCTGGGCATGGTGGCATGCACCTATAGCCCCAGTTACTCAGGAGTCTGAGTGGGAGGACTGCTTGAACCCAGGAGCTCTGGGCTGCAGTGAGCCATGACTGCACCACTGCTCTCTAGCCTGGGCGATAGAGCGAGACTCTGTCTCAGAAAAAAAGAGCCGCCGCATAGAGTCGGGAAAAATACTAAGATCTTAAAAGTTAAAGGAGTAGAGTATACACAAATAAACAGTAAGTAAACAGTTTGCAGAACAGCAAACAGATGGCTAAGATAAACTTTGCAGAAAATGCTCCAAGGACGTGGATACAAACGGCTCACTTGAAGCAGCTTGGCCCAGGGTCTTCCCTTGGGGTGTCGGAGTGCGCATCTGAACCTCAGCAGCCACACCCTCGCTCCTCCGGGATGGAAGAGTGGATGGCAAGAGGAATCCGTAAGCAAATCTACTGGTAAAACACAACCATTGTTTTTCTTTTAAACACACACACGTAATTGTCAAGTCATTCTCATGAAAACAACTATGACAAACACAACAACAAACCCTAACTTGGGCGAATGAGGAAACCTTCCATGTCAACGAATGATACTGCTGGGCGTCTCATACATGATGGGATGGCAATATGGGAAAATACATTTTCAAGCAATTTGAATCTGTGCATGAATAGCCTTTAATCACGCTATGCACTATACAGACATCCCTCGAGTTTATTACACATTTCTGAAAACCCACTCAAAAGCCAGACATATGAAGACTGACCCCTCGGAAAATAAATATTAAGAGCAATTGATCTCAAATTTTAAAGTGGCTGAGGTCCCTCTGAGGGATTTGTTTAAATACCATTTCTGGTTCCAATCCTTATCCCTGTTGAGGCAGAGGAGTTTACATTCTTGGAAAGCACCCCAGGTAATCCTGAGGCAGACAGGCTACAGGGCACCATGCTAATAAATAGTTCTGAGAGGACGTTTCTATTACCATGTAGCTAAAATCATGTAACATCCCTAAATTACACGTCACTTTTTAGATACATTTTTTACAGTGTATTTTCGGCATTTCACGCATCTCCTGATTTTAGTTTTTATTATTAAGCACATAGTCAAATAACTGAAATATCGTAAAGATCAGAATGAGGGGGAAAAATTGCTGGTAGACATAATGCTTAAGGAATAATTGGTTAATTTGTGTCTTAGGGACTCCACCTGGCACTTTGGCTGTATCTAATACTTTCTTTTATCTACCTTTTTTTTATTTTTTCACTTAGAAGATATCTTTTGTGTGAGAATGATTTTCTTTCATCTAAACCTGTTATATTGTGAGATTATTTTATTTGGAGGAAATCCCAGAAGATTGCAAACTTTAGGTTAGCCAATCCTGTGTAGATCGTAATACTATGTAATATGTTTCTTTAACATCGTAAGAGTTTTGCGTGGTTTGTGGGTTATATCTCCAGTTTCATCAATAGTTGAACAGATGGCTTGAGGTGCTCCATGACAGCATTTGACCTTGAAATTCAGCAGACATCTGCATTGTCACAGTTCTTTTTTTTTTATTTCTTATTTTTTATTTTATTTTTTTGAGACAGAGATATGCTTTTGTTGCCCAGGCTGGAGTGCAATGGCGCGATCTAGGCTCACCACAACCTCCGCCTCCCGGGTTCAAGAGATTCTCTGGCCTCAGCCTCCCAAGTAGCTGGGGTCACAGGCATGTGCCACCACTCCCGGCTAATTTTGTATTTTTTAGTAAAGACAGGGTTTCTCCATGTTGGCCAAGCTGGTCTCAAACTCCCGACCTCAGGTGATCCACCTGCCTCGGCCTCCCAAAGTGCTGGGATTACAGGTGTGAGCCACCGCACCCAGCCCACAGTTCTTATATCATGTCTTGTATCATATTGAGTCTCACGACAACACTTTATAGGTGAAGAAACTGAGCCTTGTTCAACCAGTAAATTGAAGAACAGCCGCATATTTTGTAAAAAAAAATGCATTCCAAGGCTGGGCGCGGTGGCTCATGCCTGTAATCCCAGCACTTTGGGAGGCTGAGGCTGGCGGATCATGAGGTCAGGAGTTTGAGACCAGCCTGACCAACATAGTGAAACCCCGTCTCTACTAAAAATACAAAAATTAGCCTGGTGTGGTGGAGCGTGCCTATAATCCCAGCTACTCAGTAGACTGAGTCAGGAGAATCGCTTGAACTCGGGAGATGGAGGTTGCAGTGAGCTGAGCCACTGCACTCCAGCCTGGGCAACAGAGTGAGACTCTGTCTCAAAAAATAAAAAGAAGCATCCCTATCAGCGCAGAGGCAAGCTAGTTAAAGAAACAACTAGTGGATCTGAGGTTTCTGTATGACTCAAAGACGAAGGTATGGGATCAGATATGAGTGAGTGGGTGGGGCGTGGTGGCTCATGCCTATAATCCCAGCACTTTGAGAGGCTGAATTGAGAAGATCACTTGAGCCCAGGAGTTGAAGAGCAGTTTGGGCAACATGGCAAAACCCATCTCTACTAAAAATACAAAAAGGTTTGGTGGTGCATCCCTATAGACTCAGCTACTCTGGGGGCTGCTGTGGGAGAATCAGCTGACCCCAGGAAGTTGAGGCATGATCCTGCCACTGCACTCCAATGGACATGAGACCTTGTCTCAGAAAAAAAAAAAAAAAAAGAAGAGTGATGAGTGAGTGAAGGGAGCTCATTGGATTGGGAAAAGCCTTGGGAAAAACCAGGGAGATACGGTGACAGAGTATCAGTTACTGCTTGTTACAGGTCAAATTATGTTCCCCTGGACATGTTGAGGTTCTAACCCCCGGGTTCTGTGCATGTGAACTTATTTAGAAATAGGGTCTTTGCAGATGTAATCAGGTTAAAATGAGGTCAGTAGAGTGAACCCTAATCTAATAAGATTGGCGTCATTGTAAGAAAAGGAGGAGATAGAAACACACAGAGAGGAGAATGCCATGTGACCACAGAGACAGAGATGGAAATGCTGCAGCTGCAAGACAAGGATGCCAAGGATTGGCAGCCACCACCCAAAGCCCACCAACCACTTGATTATGAGCTTCTAGCCTCTGGAACTCTGTGAGAAGAAATTTCTGTTGTTTTAAGACACTCTGTGATATGTATTTTGTCATGTCAGTGCCAGGAAATTCATATACTAAAGAAAGTAAAATAGGCCAAAGGAAGCTAGATCATGAAATCTGTCTCTGGAACTGTCTTAGTGTTGCTGGTATTCAACATCTGATGGCAGCTGGTAGACATAACATTTAGGAAATAACTCGTTAATTTGTGTCTTAAGGACTCCACCTGGCACATGAGATCATGGCCTTCCACGTGGTATATTGGGCTACTAAGGCAGGCAGAGTTGGATGCTAGTATTACGTTTATGTAATACCAAGTATTTTTAAATGAAGTAATGCCAAAAGACAGGACATAATGAACAGAGATCACTAAGGCCTGAAAGAGACAGGAAAGTCTGCATGGGAATGAGGTGAAGCTTAGAAAATTTCTAGAATGTTTTCTTCTGGTTGAACAAGGTGAGGAGTGGTCAACTGTTGAGAATTACAAAGGATCAAGGTGCTCAGGCTTATACAATGTGATTTGTATGAAGACTTTAGGGTCTCACACCAAGCTTGACTCTGTTTTGCATCCTTTAAAAGTGATTTCTAATAAATACATATATATACATATACATATACATATACATATACATATACATATACATAGATAAATAAATAAATATTAAAAGGCAGAGGCCAGGCGCGGTGGCTCACACCTGTAATCCCAGCGGTTTGGGAGGCCAAGGTGGGTGGATCACCTGAGGTTGGGAGATTGGGACCAGCCTGCCCAACATGGTGAAACCTTGTCTCTACTAAAAGTACAAAAATTACCTGGGCATGGTTGCACATGCCTGTAATTCCAGCTACCTGGGAGGCTGAGGTAGGAGAATCACTTGAACCTGGGAGGCAGAGGTTGCAGTGAGCAGAGATCATGCCACTGCACTCCAGCCTGGGCAACAAGAGTGAAACTCCATCTCAAAAAATAAATAAATAAAATAAAATAAAAGGCCAGGCGCGGTGGCTCATGCCTGTAATCCCAGCACTTTGGGAGGCTGAGGCAGGCGAATTGCCTGATGTCAGGAGTTCTAGAGCAGTCTGGCCAACATGGTGAAACCCTGCCTCTACTAAAAACACAAAAATTAGCCGGGTGTGGTGGTGCACACCTGTAATTCCCAGCTACTAGGGAGACTGAGGCTGGAGAATCGTTTGAACCCAGGAGGCAGAGGTTGCAGTGAGTGGAGATCAAGCCATTGCACTCCAGCCTGAACAACAAGAGCAAAACTCCATCTCAAATAAAATAAGAATTAAATTAAAGAGTCTTCTTGATAATACGAAACCAAAGAATAGACTGACTTCAGAGCTATTCACAAGGACATCAGGTGCTTCTACTAGCTTTGATTTATTTACCCACCCAAGGTCTAATTCTACTGCCTGAGTCAGAGATCAATGTTACCTATCAATTTAGTTCATTTTATTAACTCCTAATATGCTGACACTTGGGTAAAGAAGTTCAATCGATATTTTCTTGCAGTGAGCCATGTGCATTTCTTCAATATTCATGAATTCCTGAATTCATGAGCCTACAGTACAGAATCTCGTTGTTACCAAATCCCCATGGATATGTAACTCCACCACGCTGGCTGTGTAATGACTCTTGATGAGCAAGTCCTCACAAAGGCACCAGCTGGAGAGGAGCCCCTCACCATTGCTTTGCTAACAGGACAGCCGTGCAGTCCTTATGGGGCGGAGCTCCTTCTGAGGCCGGCCAGCTGTCTCTCTGTCACTGATCCCGCAGGGAGATATGTCGCTTTCGGAAGTGCGTGCAGGGCAGCCTAAGATTCACGTTAATACAAGACAGAGGTCAAATGCTGTTCCGTACTAACTTTTGTTCCCTTCCAAATATATCAGGAACGTTTGCTTCGGGTCCTTCCAGACGGCAGGAATGTGTGCGGGGGAGAACAGAAGCTGGAGTGAGGGTTGTTTTATTTTAATTCTGGCTCTGGGCTGGAAATGGGTGACCTGACCTATTTTGTAAATAACCTGACCCACAGTGTAAGAAATAAGGGCACTGTGTATTGCCATGGGTAATAAGAATTAATGAAAAATTAATACGTCCTATTCTTTAAAAGCACAAATGGTGAAAATAATGTCTCCAGAGCATTTTTAATTCTTCCTGCTTCTCTAGAAACTGCTTTGAGATGCGATCAGTGGATCTTCTGTAGTATCAGGCAACACACCCGTCAGTCATGGGCTCCTTCCAGTGTCCCCCACACCTTGTCCTCTGTGGCCACCTGTTGGCAATTGAGCTTTGGTCATAGTCACCAAGTGATTCCTGGATTCTTAAGAACTTTATACTCAGAGAATAGGCACTGGGGTGAAGACAAACTGGGAATGAAAGGAAGCCAGGAGCCAACGCTGAAACATTTTTTGTTGGCTTTTTGGATGGGAATTTAACGACATAGCATTCATAATTATACAACATCCAGTATAACTAAGATAAATGTACATGTGTCTATTAACAAGCTTGTTGGATCTTATCTGTGCATAAGAGTTCTGGTCTCCAAAAAAGTGACTGTAGAAATGCGTAGCATCTGTCAGTTTAGATTGTATTATGCTACAGTCAAGAAATGACCCCAAATCCCTGTGGCTTGTGACAGCTAGGTTTTATCTCTCACCTATAAGACGAATATGCTTCACATCACCTGGCTCTGCTGCACGCCATTCTTATTCAGGGAACCATGGACCTCATCGGTTTTCTGGAAGAGAAAAAAGAGAAGTGGTAGACCACACAATGGCTTTTAAAGCTTTGTTTTGGAAGCACACACAGAACTTTTGGACATATTCTAATGGCTACAATAAGCCAAATTGCCAAGCCTCAGTCAGGGGAGTAGGCCTATATCATCCTTGCTTAGTAATGGGTCCTGTGGGCAGGGAAGTGAATATTTTGGACAATAATACAATCAACCACCATCAAACATTTAATTCAAACAATATTTCTATTGGATGAAACAGACTGGGATTCCTTCTTTAGAATTATATTCTGTGCCAGTTTACAATCCACATAAGGAAGTCATCTTTCCTTCAATAAATCATCAATTGGTTAATTTTTTTTTTTTTTGTGAGACGGAGTCTCACTCTGTCACCCAGGCTAGAGTGCAGTAGTGTGATCTCGGCTTACTGCCACCTCTGCCTCAAGCCATTCTCCTGCCTCAGCCTCCCGAGTAGCTGGAACTACAGGTGCCCACCACCATGCCTGGCTAATTTTTGTATTTTTGGTAGAGATAGGGTTTCACCATGTTGGCCAGGCTGGTCTCAAACTCCTGACCTCAAGTGATCTGCCCACCATGACCTCCCAAACTGTTGGGATTACAGGCATGAGCTACCACACCCAGTAGTTAATTTTTTAATAAATTAATTTATAAATTGTTATTCAACTCACCTTTACTGAGTGCCAGCTCTGTACCAAGAATAGTGGCAAGCACTGGTTAGAAAAAGTTGGATAAGATACAGTTTCTGCACTTAGAGAACTTAGAGACTCTTCATATATCACATTGCTTTAATTGTTCTCTCAAATGGAAATAGCCAGTCTAATCTCCCTGGTGAGGAATAGCTCTGAATGGTTTGGGCTTATTTCTAAAAGCCAAATCAGTATAGTATTCTATGGGTGCCCAAAACAATCCCAGAGAGAACACTCCCCCAAACTATCTTGACCACATAGATTCTTCCCTCCACATTCAAACGCTGGCTAGTGAGCTTCAGCAACCTTTGCTATTCCCTTTAGCAGCCTTTGCTATTCCCAGCATGTGAAATGCCTACTCTATTGAGCCTGGATCCTGAATTTTATGAAGTATTTTCTCCGGGCCAGACATTGTGTAATCCTTCTAAACGAAAATCTAATTTAATCCTCCTAGAACCTACATCGCTGTCAGCTAAACTTTATTTTATATATGCAAAAACTGAAACCCCAGAAAAAAGCAAGGAGGCCAGGCATGGTGGCTCATGCCTGTAATCCTAACACTTTGGGAGGCCAAGGTGGGCGGATTGCCTGAGCTCATGAGTTCGAGACCAGCCTGGGCAACACAGTGAAACCCTGTCTCTACTAAAATACAAAAAATTAACCAAGCATGGCAGCGTGCACCTGTAGTCCCAGTTACTCCGGAGGCTGAGGCAGGAGAACTGCTTGAATCTGGGAGGTGGAGGTATTAGTGAGCCGAGATCGTGCCACTGCACTCCAGCCTGGGTGACAGAGCGAGACTCCCTCTCCAAAAAACACCACCACCATCACCACCAACAACAAAAAAGCAAGGATATCCAAGCAGTAAGTGACTCAGGATTCAACCCAATATTGACATTGAAGTCCAGGCACCAAACTACGATGCAATAGTGTTCATCGTCTGAAACTTAGCCTGAGTTTTCAAACTTTTGAAACTTCATAAATTTTCAAACTTCTTAAATTTTCAAATTTCTTAAATTATGGTACCTGCTTTGATTTTCTATTGGGCTTTTTCCCTCATGCACTCTTCAAGGAGGAGAATGTCACACAACTGACCTCAAACATTGAGAGATTTGGTGATGGATACACACAGAAACAAGGGAAATAAATACAGTCAGGGCCCGTGGAAGCTCAAAATGATTAAACAACTGGACCTCATCTTTTCTTGCTCATATGCAAGACATACATTAGAGGTCTATTAGATCTCCATAGACATATTCTAACCATGACCATAGCTAGTATACTCTATCTTCTTTGATTTTCTTTCTTTCTTTTTTTTTTTGAGACGGAGTCTCACTCTGGAGTGCAGTGGTGCAATCTCGGCTCACTGCAACCTCCACCTCCTGGGTTCAAGCAATTCGCTGCCTCAGCCTCCCAAGTAGCTGGGATTACAGGCGTGCACCACCACCAGCTAATTTTTGTATTTTTAGTAGAGAAGGGGCTTCACCATCTTGACCAGGCTGGTCTTGAACTCTTGACCTTGTGATCCATCTGCGTTGGTCTCCCAAAGTGCTGGGATTACAGATATGAACCACCGTGCCTGGCTTGATTTTCTGACTCTTTAAGCTTATGTTATTGCTATCAAATGACAAAATTAGATAGATACAGATAGAGAGATGGTAGATAGATAGATAGATAGATAGATAGATAGATAGATAGACAGATAGACAGACAGACAGACAGATAGGTAACCCTAGTTCAATCTCCTCAAAGGGGGAAATCTGATGGACAGTCAACTCCCATTATCTCTGCATGGGTGGCAGATTGGATCCCTTTGAGCTCAGCATGCTCTCCTAGTCTGATGTCTGTAGCCATAGGGACAGATGAATGTGGTACTTCTACAGCTATCTACAACACTATCTAGGTATCCTTCCTCATCTGGCCTATCGGGTCTGGGAAAGAGCTAAGGAAGTGGCTGGTGCCATGATGGATCCATTCTGGCCACTCCTTCAGCTACATTTGTCAATCTGAATCTTAGTTTAACCATCTCCTGCATTCACCGCTTATATGATGTCATCAGCACTTGCAGGTCAAAGGTGGCTCTGCCTTCTCTTCACTCTCGTTTTGCCCTCTTCACCTCTTCCCATCCATATCTCAGAAGTAAGAGTACAGCGCAGAGCCCTTGCTGACATCTAATAAGCCTGGGCTAATGAATCAAAAAACCCCACAGCCACCTGCTCCCTGGGTCTTAAGGGAAAATATAGGGATTGAGCTGAATACGTGGTCATTCCCCATCCTATTAATCTCCCCAGCTCCTCTGTGGGCTGTGCTCTCTGCTCCACTGGGGTGACACAAACATGACAGATGGCACGCTCATGGACAAGGAGTTTATTCTGCGACACAGTGAGATCTATATATTTTGCTATAAAACTCTTATAAATCACTCATATATTCTGGGTAGAATCACCATGACACAAGAGAGATAAATGTTATTTAATACATGTGAACAGTTGAAATTTGTGAACCGTAAGAGCATAGAGTCATATATATCAGTGAATCATAATATAGATTTCATTTTGAGGTTTTGATGTAGACATACAGTATGAATAAACAAAGTTTATGACTTTGTAGAAAATAAAGGTTTCTTGTATGGTGGAGGAATAAATATTTAATAATCAGTAAATTGAAGAATTTGCAAACTTTGTGCATCAAAATCATTTTAACAATTCAAAATGTAGACTATGATCATCTAAGAAAGAATTATAGCTATCAAAGGACAAAACAAGCGTGTATGGATTTATCAACAAATCCATAGGTTAAAAGGAAGCTGTTAAGATAAATAAAGAGATAACCAAGGGGAAAACATTAGCATTAGAATGCCGTCCAACCTAGGCTAGAAAGAAAACACATGAATAGGTACAGACAAGATCAAGAATGTGATCTTACGCTTATCACACTGGGAATGCAATGTCAGTCTTCAGCAAACTAGTCATATGGAAATCTTGTATCTTTGTATACTACAGGAAGAATTATAAGCTCTTCTACTTTTTCTTTTTTTTTCTTTTACTTTTTTTCTTGTTACAAATTATACATATTCATCACAGAACACACAGATATGTCAAAAGAAGGATAAAAGGCCATCCACGGTCATCTACAGTTCAGAAATATACTTAGATCATAATCATAATCTTTTTAAAACTTTAATGACATACTGTGAAAATTATTCAATAAAATTATAAATTATTCTGTAATATATTAAAAACCAATAATAGCTTCAGAGATGATTTCCAGCTGAAGTAAACTCTAGGTTACTTAGTCTGACCTTTATAACAATCCCTTCATAATCTCCCCAAATAATTGAGAGTCCTTTTCTTGACCACTTCATTGACCTGTATCAAAATCTCCAAATCATCAATTTGCCAGGAAATTCTTTCAATTTCCGAAAGCTTTGACTTTGAGAAGTCTTTCACTATCCTGATTTTTGCCCACCCTTATTTTCTCTCCAGAACAGCACTGGGTTTCGGGTCCACTTCAACTTACTCCCATCCTCTGGCATCGTAACTATGACTACATCAGGGTGACTTTACTATACAAACGTTTTCAATCTGTAAAATTAGCCTAGTAGGATTTATCCTACTTTCCTCATAGAGTTGTTTAAAAAATCAAGAAAGAAAATATTTATAAAAATGACAATACATTTGAAGCCTTACATGAATAATAAACATATTTCCTCTTTTACTTTTACTATTTGAAAACATTATCATTTTCACCTCAGTTCCTGCTCCAAGATGCCTAATTCTCTCTTGCATTTCTTATAAATTATAATATTCAGAATCATCGTCTTATCAACTCCTTTGGATACATGCCAATTTGTGAATGTCTCCTGTAAAAAGTGCCACACTGAACTAAGCAGGATGATCCTGTTGTGGCTGAATAAGTGGAAAATAAAATGATGGTTCTGTCATGAATCTGCCTGGCTGTCCGCTAGTGTGCATGCTGAGATGCAAGAGTTTTTATTATTACCAACGTCTGGGTCATTTATAAAGGATTTAAGAAATGTCTTTAAAAACTCTTCTAAAGGTAGTAAAATGACCAAAAGACTAAATGTAGAAGAATAAACACTGATGATTGATTTTCCCTTAACCACACAACTGGTTGGGTATAGGAGATGTCCTTTAAATCATCCAGTTTTGCTCTTCCTTAACTGAAGGACAGAGGGCTTGAATTATTATCTAAAATGAAGTTTAAGATACATCTGTGACTTTAAGTCATCCACGATTTCACTTACACTGTCTTTTCAGTGATATGAAGAGCTATAATGAGCCCTGAAAATAATAAGCAGAAAATATAATGGTTTTATCAGTCACTGTTTCTCTCTTTTCTAGAAAGGCAATTCTAAGGCAAATTATTGGTAACTTATCTGAAAATATCATGACCTGTTCTGAAATAACATAAATGACTATTTACCAAGTTGGACAGATGATTTCATGAATTGTTAGCTCTTCTGTGAAAAGGCAAGCAGGAATGAGAGTCAGCTGTGTTAACCCTTTGCTTTCCTTTGAGTCGAAGAGTTGGTATGAACAAATGGGGCAGTCATCCACTCTCCCAGCTCTAGTTGCTGTCTGCCTTCAGCAAGTCACTTTATCATTCCTCCACTCTGTTTCTCCATCTGGAAAATCTGGAATATCATGCCTATAACTCCTTTTTTTCTAAGACTGTCAAGATCTTCAGAAGAATTACACTCTACACATTCAAAGATTTATGACAGTATTTTTTTTTAGCTGCCTACCTAAAGAAAGGGAATGAACTGGAGTTGTTAAAGTAATAAGGATATGCCAGTTGAGGTTAGACTGTGGTTAGCAGGAACCAACAGCTAAATGTGGTTTTGTTTTGTATTTCCTTTGTCAATTTCAGCTGATTTCAGCCTGACCCATTCTGAAAATAAGGCTGCATTTCACAATTCCTGGAATGTGCCCACGTAAGAAAAGAAGGCAGGTAGTCTGTTTGGTGATAATATATTTCAAGAGCTAATTGTTATTTCCCGTGAATTTGCAACACAACGTTCTGTGAGTTGAGTTGGAACTAGAATATCAAATAGCAAATAGTATACAAGAGGAATAACACTAAACAAAAAAAAAAAAATTTCAAGTCAAAAATCAAAACAGAGCTCAGAGATTTCAGAAGCAATGGCTTCTTGTCAAGAATAACTCATTAAAATTTCCATAAGCACCAGTGAAATTGATTTTGGGGAACAGTCTAAGGGAGGGTCTGTTTTATAAGACACAGTGAGACTTTATTTTATTCTGAATTTCCCCAGCCAAGTTTGTAAGATCTCAGATTTTTCTTGGGCCCTTTCCCTGCCAAGGGGCCAAAGGTTTATCTCTATTGACACATACAGAGAAAAAAATTTCATCCAGGGACCTCTATCAGCAGAGTCTGAATAGTCTTCTTTGGCTAGTGAATCACACTAAGAGAGTCTCAGTCCTGCGATGATCAGTGGCGAGAAGTTCAAAAAATAATAAGAAGAGCAAGCATGCAGGCGTCACAGTACGCTTCTGATATAAGCACCAAACCCACGAAGCACAAGAATTGGTCTGGCGTCATTGTTTTATGTTCTCTGGATGTTGAAGAGTCTGATTTGCATTAGAAACCTCTGCATTCAATAAACAAAAATCAGGATAATAATGACCAAAGTACTATTTGGAACAGAAAACAAACTCAAGCAATGAGTGTTTTGCACTGAATTCATTCAAGATTTTATTAGTTAAGCTCTCACTTAGGTTATTAGGCTCAGCTTGCTTTTTATTTCACTGGCCTCAGTTATTGCAAACAAAAGGAGCCTGGTGTGTGTGTGTGTGTGTGTGTGTGTGTGTGTGTAAGCGCACGTGTATGTGTGTGTGTGACAATGTCAGACATATCACACACAGGCTTTCTACATTCTTCACATTGCAAATCCATCAACAAAAGGAAGAAGATCTGAAGGGAATGAGTGCTTTTTTTTTTTTTTTTTTTTTTTTTTCTGGTTGAGGGGATGGAGGGAGAATTTCTCCACATAAACAAGAAGGTTAGAATTGGAAGTCTGCTAAAAAAAATGTTAGAGCTGACCACAGGGTTGTAAATCCACTGACTGGAAGGAGGAAAAGAGAAACATTGCAAGCGACTGAAGTGTGTGGTGTGGCTGCAATGTTTGTGGGTTAGATGAGAAACAAGCGCTGAGTGAAACAGAGAAGGGGGGTGGCTGGTGTGATTTGTTTGGTGTTCAGAGCCAATAGAAATCCCAGACTGTGATAATATCCCCATGCAGCGCCGAGAGGATTCAGAGCTAAGTCTCCGGGCTCCTTTCACATCTGCAGGAGCAGCCAGGCTGGGACCGCGCGGCGCGGGGCGCGCTCTCGCCTCTCCTGCACCCTCGGCCGGCGCGCTTCTCTTATGGGCGTCTGCTGCAGTCCGGCTGCGGTGGAACTGAAAGCGGCGGCGGGAGACCAAACTTAGACCCCGCTGCGCACTAGAGAACTCAAAGAAGGCAGAGGGAGAGGGAGAGAGAGAGAGAGAAGGGACCCGAGGAGGAGGCTTCCATCACGTCATTGCAGGTACGCAGCTTGTCACGACTAATGTGACACGACGAGGTTTCTGATTTCTACCTTCACTAGGCACTGGGGCTGAATTGACGTGGTTTGTTCCGTGGCTGGTCAGGACAGAAAGCCCCGAGTGAAGGTCTCGCCGGTTTCACCCCGGGTAATTCAAGCTGTTGGCGTGTGTTTGGGGGCCACAAGGTTTACTCACCTATTGAATTATGCGTGGGTGTAAAATAAGGACCTTCAAACTGGACCGTGATCGCTCTTTCTTTCTCTTTTAAATAACATCAATACCAATATGTTGTCATACCGCCAATAAACACCTCTTGGTGACCGCCATTCTAACTATGACTATAGCGAGGTAAACACCATCCGATTGTTAGAAAGCGGGCAATGAACCTCTCCCACCTACCTATCAGGTTAATATCCACCCTACAGGAATAAGAACCGCAGCGGACTTCGGCAGAGTTTTGATGTTTTAAAACATATGGCCGAGGTGCACTCGCCTCATGAGTGAAATATCACTATTATCACTATGCTGTGGTTGAAGAAGAGAGAAGGGAGGTAGATATTTTTTAATGTGATTGTCAGTGATCCTGTGTACCTGACTTATTTCTACATTGTCTTACGAGTTGAAAAATGCATTTGTATTCTGCACGCCAGAAAGGATCAGTTCCAGGATCTCATGTATTACTACATTAAAAAGTCATGAATTGGAACTATCTAGTAGATATGATAGTTGTAAGAAAATATTGATGGTTGATTTTATTTTATTTGATCCTAAAACTCATAGACTTCTATTTCTTTTCTTTTTTTAAATTTTGAGGTGTGGGTTTTGTTTTAAAAAAAAATCTATTTCCTAAGATTTTATCACGTTTGATTTGAAATTTTAAAGATGGTTATATAACTCCCCCCTCCCCCGCCGCGTTGATTACTTGTGATTAAATTAGCATTGCTTAATGAGTTCAGTTTTTCCTGGGAAAAGCCAGAGGGGACTGCATGAAGTCTCAGTTAAAAAATCGGTCTTGCTTTGCAGTCTTCAAGGGCTGGCTGGTATTCATGTGGCTTTGAATCCCTATGAAAAGTGCTTTTCTGCAGTGGAACAGATTGGAACTCCAGTACAGCCAGAGAATGGCTCTGCAGCAGGTGCAGGGGCAATCAAATACCTTACCTTCCGTCTAAATAACACTCTTCCCGGCGGAGTCTTAGTCGATCATATCCAAACCATTCACTGATAATTTACAATCGACTCACCATTCAGCAGTGTTTAGTTTTCAAGGTAGCCCTTGTCCCAAGACATGTGCCCGACCAAGGAAGATAAGGAAGTTATAAGAAAGGTATTTGTGTTGTATATCACAGTGGAGAATTTATATCGACTTTTTATGTTTGTTTGTTTGTTTGTTTTTTATTTCTTATCAGATGAACATGTTCTTTCTGTCATTAAAGGAAATGCATGCTTAGCTCTCCCATGGAGTCAGGAAAACTTAATCGTTTTTGCCCATTGACTGATCTGAATGATTTTATAGAGTGTTTTTTGAAATCGTGTCAAAGTATAGACATGGCAAGTGAATACTATGTTTAGGAGAAGGCATTTTGATTTTATAGATGAATACTTTTTTCCTTTTACATCAGAAAGAAACTGTAAATAATTTAGCTGTTCAAATAAATATAAGTTAATCGACCCAACTACATTCTATTAGTAAAGGGTTGTTTTGTATGATTGTGAGCATTTATCAATCTTTTATAAACAAAGTAGATGCAATAGGTTGGGATCTATTTCCCTCCTACCTTTCTAACTCGAAAGCAATGTTGGGTGTGTTGGTAGCAACTTTGTGAGTGTGAGACTGATTATATTCACTTTGTACAGGCTAGGAGACACTGAAGGCTTTTCAAAGATAAATATAAACAATGCTGTGATTATTCATTGTTTTATGCTATCATTCTTCATTGAGAGAGGTAATCAACAGTTCATTCTCTGTGAATCTTACTAGTGCCAGTCAGAGCTTTACATACCCTCGAGTTATAAGTTTGGTAAAGTTTAAACAAGGTACATGTCTTTAAATCTCTTTAAAGTAAACACCTCTTTTTCTAATGCAAAGGAATGGTATTAGACTCTCAATTCTTATTGATATGGAGAGCATTGGCCTGTCTGGGTCAAGGGCAGACACTGAGAGGCTGCAGAGGCGCAGGCATAGGACAGATTAGTTCAGTCACTGTTGTACTTCAGTGTTCCTACGGCAAATTGCCCCTGTGCGATGTGCCAGGTTGCAGGTGTGTTCTCAGTATTAGGGTCCTTCAACTATCTAGGGAAAAAAAAGAATTATTTCAACCAGGGAAAACATGCCCAGCATTGAGCTTAAATGGGTCACATAAAGCACCCACAAGAAAGACATTGTTTTGAAGGACAAGGTGTTCAGTGAAAAATTAGACCTATGGTGCCATCTACTTCTTGGATTAGCTGCTTCTTGATAGTTCTTTTGTTTCTAATAATATTCGGTATAATAGATCTAATCATGTCTAGAATTAATTTTGATCACATGTCAGGCTAAAATGTGGTCCTCAGACTCAACACTGACCAATGACTTCAGCAGATTTCCTATCACCACCACTTCTAGTTGGAAAGATGTCTTTAAGTGGCCAGCACATTGACGGGACGCAGACGGTGTTGGGGCACTGATTTGCAGAACAGAGTCCCAGAGCCACATGGGTGTTAAGAGGTTGGACAGTGAGTGGGTAGAAGCCACAAGGGTATAAAGTAAGATGACATAAAGATTGACAGGCTTCACTATAAATCCTGGAGCCAACGGAAAATGAAAATGAATGTATTTCCTTTAATTAGCTTCGGGTATACATTTTTGATTAGCTTCAAGTATACATTTTTGATGAGACATCCTGAATATTTTAAATAAACTCTCTTGGGTTCTTAGGTATATCCCACACAGGTGTGGGATTGAAACAAATGCATTTGATGTACTGTGACACTCCTGTCCATACAGGCCAGGAGAGGGCAGCATGCAAACTCTGAAAAAGTGATTTGCTACCTCCTCTTGACCATGAGGAAGACTCCAGTCTCCAAATGGCTAAAAAATGTCTCTCCAACTTGAAGTACCCTCTTCCCTTTGGAGTACCAACTCTAGAATCTTAGTAAAGGCACACCATCCAGAAAGGTTTGTTTCTATTTTGGCCTCCAAAATTGGTGCTACCTGGCAAAATCAGAAAAGCAGCAGCATATTTCACAGGGAACTCAATTTCCCTTTCATTTAGTTAGCTTTACCCTTGATCCTATTCAAGCAGTCTTGATCTTGACTCTGTTAGGAGATGGGTGAGAGAAAGGGAAAGAGAATGCAGGGAAAAGAGGACAAGAAAGAATGGGATTTCTCAAGTTGGTTCTCCAGGGGAAATGTTTATGAGCCGCTTTCTCAGTAGACCCAGTCTTTATTTTTTTTATTTTTTTATTTTTTTGAGACGGAGTCTCGCTCTGTCGCCCAGGCTGGAGTGCAGTGGCCGGATCTCAGCTCACTGCAAGCTCCGCCTCCTGGGTTTACGCCATTCTCCTGCCTCAGCCTCCCCAGTAGCTGGGACTACAGGCGCCCGCCACCTCACCCGGCTAGTTTTTTGTATTTTTTTAGTAGAGACGGGGTTTCACTGTGTTCGCCAGGATGGTCTCGATTTCCTGACCTTGTGATCCGCCCGTCTCGACCTCCCAAAGTGCTGGGATTACAGGCTTGAGCCACCGCGCCCGGCCGACCAAGTCTTTATTTTAAGCATATCTCAAATACAAGTTCAGAGCCACAAGGATCCATTTTGTCCACTGACAATCAGAATCCTAGCAAATTTGGTTTCAAAACAAAAGAACTGGAATAGCTTCTCTTCGTTGTACCCAGAATCTAAAAGACATATGCTGGCTGGGCGCGGTGGCTCACGCCTCTAATTCCAGCACTTTGGGAGGCAAAGATGGGCAGATCACCTGAGGTCAGGAGTTCAAGACCAGCCTGGCTGACATGGTGAAACACCATCACTACAAAACTACAAAAATTAGCCGGGCATGAGGGCAGGTGCCTATAATCCCAGCTACTCAGGAGGCTGAGGCAGGAGAATCGCTTGAACCCAAGAGGCAGAGGTTGCAGTGAGCCGAGATCGTGCCATTGCACTCCAGCCTGGGCGACAGAGCAAGACTCCATCTCAAAAAATAAATAAATAAATAAATAAAAGACACAGGCTAAAAAATAAGAATTATGTATCCACCTCTTAGAAGTTAAAAAACGATTAAAACTAGTCCATCATAAACCTAGCCTAACTTTTTTTTTTTGGAGACAGGGTCTCACTCTGTCCTCCAGGCTGGAATGCAGTGGCACTATCTCAGCTCACTGCAGTCTTGACCCCCTGGGCTCAAGGGATCCTCCCACCTCAACTTCTCCAGTAGCTGTGACCACATGCTCATGCCACCATGCCTGGCTAATTTTTGTATTTTTTGTAGAGACAGGGTTTCACCACATTGCCCAGGCTGGTCTCAAACTCTTGGTCTCAAATCTACCTGCCTTGGCCTCCCAAAGTGCTGGGATTGTTACAGGTGTGAGCCACCATGCCCAGCAAGTTAAAACTTTTTAAAGCTTGTGGCTAATCGGCTGTATCCTTGTGCAGTTGCTACCATCAGAGATGAGTCATCTTCTAGGGACGAATTATAATTGCACATAGAAGAGAGAAATAGTCACTCTTAAAGTGGGTGTCCTGTGACTGGCAGCGATGATTTCCAAATGGTTCATCACAATTTCGCTAGGCTGGAGATGTTAGCTTCAGGAGCAACCTTGTCTCTTTACCGTCTTTGGTTCAGCTGCTGCACAACTCACTACTACATATGAGGGACCTAGGGGGAAGTTTAGAGAGGAGCTTTTTAAACATCTGAGAAGGCCAGAGTAAAAGCATTCTGGAGGAAAACGCTGTGGCTACTCCTGAGAGAGCAGAAGGCAAAAGAGATGTTGGGCTAGGGATGGACGCATTGGGGCAAGGATGTAAAGACATCTGTGTGGAGAAAGAGTGATTCCGCTGCTTGGGTGCGCAGGATTCCAGGAGGCTCAAGAGGCTGTGCCCATCGGGGGCTCAGCAGCTCGTGTGCATGTATGAGGCCTTGAAAGCTCGGATCTCCACTTCTCTTCAGTGCCACCATACTCTGCTGGGAGGTGTGGTGGCCTTGAATCAAAGCAAAGGTTTTTTCAAGGACAAAGTCAAGATTCTTGGCATCTGGGAGGAGCAGGGAGGTCACTGTTTGTCTCCTCCATTTTCAGCCAGATTAGCCTCTGCTGCACTTCCATGTGCTGCCTAGAACTACGTCGTGCTCTGATGGAAGAAAAGCATGGGTGAGTGTGAGAGGTTCACCCAGGGTCTCCATGGAATCAAACACAATGCTGTAATAGTAGGATATTAAGAAATGAGCGGGAAAAATAAGCCATAGAGGCCAGAGTGGGGAGGAATTGTAAAATTTATCACCCAAAGTCTAAGACCAAGAGTCTCTGCTGCTGTTTTGCAGATTTTAATGTAGCACGGCCCGATTGTTTTAGTCAGAAAACCCCAAGCTCCATCTCTCTTTTGCAGATTACTTTCCAATTGAAAAAAATCTAATAACTGAAGGAGAAATCTCTTTGAAGGTGTTTACCTGATTGAGAGATACAGTCAAATGAGTGAGACTCTAGCAGATACCACAACCCTCATTAAAAGGCATACTAGAAGGGTATGTTTCACTAAGAAATCGTGTCTGCATTGTGAATGCAAGTGATTTGAAAACAAAAGAAACACATGACTTGTAGAAAAGTCCTCTTAAAGGACAGTTTTTGAAGGACAGGAGGCCAAGAACACAAATATTCCCAAACACCACTTTCACGTTATGATTGAGGAGCCATTCCAAGCTAAAATTCTTCTCTCCTATAATTTATTTAAACAATGAGAGAGGTGGAGAAAAGAGAACGCTGAGCAGGGGAACACTTGACCAGCTCCTGTGAAATGCTAGGTTGACTTTGTCTAGTACAAACACTGTCTGCATTAAAAATATTATTCAACCTGGCTCTACAGCTGTGACTCTAAAGGCTGAGAGGAAGCTAATCTTATCATCTATGGAAAACTAACCGCCTCTCTCTGCTTTCATGCAATTATAACACGAACCCTGGATAACGCATTATATTTTCTAATTATAGTAGCTATATTTTGGGAAAGTTGATAGATGTGTGACATTGTACATATAGTTAATAAAAATCCAGCAGCTCTGTCATGAGATTTTCCTGCCTTTACTAGGAATCTAAATCTCATCAGCATTTCAAATGATTTTTAATTTTCCCTTATCAATAATTTTTAAAAATTGAGATTGTTCTAACATTTGTTGAATGCATACCATGTGCCAGATTAGAGTAGACACATCCCACAGATTATTTAATTCAGTCTTCACCACAGTCTCAGGAGTTTACCTTCTGCAAGTTTTACCGATTAAGAGAATTTCTCATAACCATAACATCTGATAGCTGAGAACATATCCCTTCAGTCAGTCAGTCCTACAGGCGTGCATTCAACAGATATCTATTGAGTCCCTTTAAGTATAAGAGAATAACAATTAATCATCAATAGTATGGTTGCTTTTACTATTGTAGTCCTTTACATTATATTTTCACAAACATTCTTGCGTTTAATTCATGTATTTCACATACATTCTTGTGTTTATTTCACACATTCTTGCATTTAATTCCTGCCAGTCATTCACATATTCAAAAACAATAACAGCAAACGTCTTCTATAACACTGGCCCATCACTAAATGATTGAATTTACATATATGATTTCATTCATGATGGAATATTGATTGATTCAGTTTCAGATCCACGGGAGTGGATTCCATCAGATGTTTATCGTCCATCTAATAGACGATAAACAGATGGAAAATATTCACCCTCAGGCCCATTACTTCAGAGCAAAATAGATCTGTGTAAACTTTAACTTCTCTGCTAAGAGTGTGCTCAGTATCTGGGGCAGCATCCCCTGGCCTGCAGAGACCACCTTTCCTTGTTCCTTATGAAAACTTGGAGCAATACAGAAATAGATATCTTCAAACATACGTATTTCAGACTTCAACTTGACCAATGGTAGGGAAAATACACTTACGATGTCATTTCTATGAACTCAGAGAATGTAAACTTTGAAAGAAACAGGCAAAAAGTATCACTTTGTTTTAGAGGGTCAAATAGTACTAAGACTTTTTTCACCTAGAAGAGAGTTATCTGGTAATTTTGAAAAAAAATATTAACCTAAGAAACTCAGGAGACCTGGGTTTGCACCTGTTTCCATTTTTCACATCTTTGGGGAAAGTCTACACTGTCTCTTGAGTTCACTCTTTACATTGAGAAGGCGGAAGTGGCTCTTTGGGCTTCATTCCAGCTGTAAACATCAATTCTACATGCTTCCCTCTGAGAAATGGCTGACAGTTGTTAGTTAAAGAATGACTATTTGCTAAGCATTTTATAGGTATCATCTAATCTTTACAAAAATCTTAGCTAATAGTGTTATTATCCTCATTTACAGATGACATTACTAAGACTTAGAGCTTTCAAAAAGTGACAGTCAAGCATGCTGTAGAACCTTTCAATCTGGCCGGGCGCAGTGGCTCATGCCTGTAATCCCAGCACTTTGGGAGGCTGAGTTGGGTGGATCACTTGAGGTCAGGCGTTCAAGACCAGCCTGGCCAACATGGTGAAATCCTGTCTCTACTAAAAATACAAAATTAGCCAGGCTTGGTGGCACATGCCTGTAATCCCAGCTACTTGGGCGCCTGTGGCAGGAGAATTGCTTGAACCCGGGAGGTGGAGGTTGCAGTGAGCCGAGGTTGCACCATTGCACTCCAGCCTGGGCAACAAGAGCGAAACTCCATCTCAAAAAAAAAAAAAGAACTGTTTCAATCCTACCTCTTCCACACTTCCTATAGTATGTTGTGCCTTCATTCACTTAAAGTACTGAGAAGATACTATGTGCAAAGCACTGTGCAAGGTTACAGGGTATAATAGTGAAGAAGACAGTTAAGATACCTTTAACGAGCTCAATACTAGTATGAAAGACCAAGAATAACCTAATCATTACAATGGTGTTTGTTGGGTGTTATAACCAGGATCCTCCGAAAATCTATGGCATTGTTTCAGCCTTACTGACAAAGCCATTTGACAACGTAAGTCTTTTCATTGTAACAGCTCAAATTTTTTCTTTATATCATTTCAGATATTTTTTCCACTGGAGTTTAACATGGTTTTAATCTTCCTTGTATAATTATTTTTGTAACATGTTTACATCTTTCACTAACTTTCAAGCTCCCCTGAGGCCAGAGGCTATTTCTTGTTCCTCTTTTTATTGCTCAGCACAAAATCGATGCTTAAGGAACTATTTCTGATCTGACTCTATTGAGATCCAGCTGCAGCTAATTTAGAGCTAGGATCAGAGACTGCTGCTTATCCGCCGAAAGACACAGTCTTCAAAAAATTCTAAACACGCATCTATCACAGGCTAGACAAAGGACAAACTCAGTCTTTTGTCCTGGGAGCTTTTTGGTTTTTTTTCTTTTTGTCTTCTGTTATTTATCCCTTATGTTACAGACTCCTAGCTGTTTATAATGATCACTGCAGTGAGAAAATAAAATGTCATGAAAATCAATTAAGTTTTTTAAATTTACTACTTAGACACTAAAATACTAAATCAACCATTTTCACAGGTTTTGTTTTTCCAAGTGAAAGAAAATTTATTTATTTATTATTAGAGAATGCTGAGGTGGTCCTGTAAATTTATCTGTCATTCCCCTGGGATGGGCTGGTCATAGCAACCTGGAATGCATGCTAACCTTCTGGGCTCATTGCTTCCATTTGGAAACTAACAAATTCTTGCTCAAGCAGAATAAAATGATAAGATTACTAAAAATTCTGGAAACACTGTCATTTTTGGATTAGAAGACTTAATTTAGGAGATGCAGGAGAGGTTTTAAGAGGACTAATTTGTTCTACGTGGTTTTCAGAGGTTAGATTTTGAGAAAATCTCTGTAAGAATACTTTACCTTGGTGATTTTTTGTCTATTTGTTTTTTGAGACAAGGTCTCACACTGTTGCCCAGGCTGGAGTGTAGTGGTGCAGTGGCCTGATCTCGATTCACTGCAGCCTCAACCTCCCATGCTCAAGTGATCCCCTGACCTCAGCCTCCCAAGTAGCTGAGACTAGAGGCATGTGCCACCATGCCTGGCTAATTTCTCAGTTTTTTGTAGATGTTTGAGATGCTTGTTCCTCGGTGCCATAAAGAAATAGCACTTGAACATAAATGTAATTTATTTAGTAAGACCATTTTTACTTCCTGCAGAAAGGGTACACTCGCCAGCAGTTTTGCCACGAGAGTACACTGAACAAAGGAGCAGGGGTCATTTATAACCTGATGCGTCCACCCTACTGCTGTGTCCGGTTTCCACTGGCTGGAACGGGACCTCACGTTCTGTATTTGTCCCGACTGGCTAACAGCTTAGAACTTTCTAAAAGAGTCAAAGGCAGAGGAAAACAAAGGAAGGAGGAAGTAACTTGTGGAATGCTGAGAAAGGTAAAAACACTTTTAAGTAAGGAAGAGGAAAAGGATATGACCTAATGCTTGCTTGGACCAGTATAAGCATGCCAGGGCAAATATTCAGGAGCAGAGGTCTTTGAATCAATTTTGCTTCTAAGATAAGTTACTATTTATTTCTAATCAGATGGGGAGGAAAGTCTTTGAAAAGGAACTTCTACTTTTACTTTTTACAGACCTGACAAATTCTAGAGTCGTTTGCAATTGTTTAAACGTACATGATTCTATGCTTGAATCCAGGAGGCAGAGGTTGCAGGGAGCCAAGATCGTTGACACTGCACTCCAGCCTGGGTGCCAGAGCAAGACTCCATCTCAAAAATAAACAAACAGGCGGTGGCTCATGCCTGTAATCCCAGCACTTTTTCTACGCTTTCCAAAAAAACAACAAGATGTGCCTATCCACAGATGTGGCTGTGCAATAAAGATCCTAACCCAGTGGTTTGGCCTTTGCCCTTGGTTCCTGGGAGGTAATCCTTTCTTTTCCCCACCTTCACATGGTCCAAGATGAGACTGGGAGGTCATCTCTAAGCCCTTAGAATGCCCACTCTATGGGAGCAGTGGCTCACGCCTGTAATCCCAGCACTTTAGGAGGCCGAGGCGGGAGGATCACGAGGTCAGGAGTTCGAGACCAGCCTAGCCAACATGGTGAAACCCCGTCTCTACTAAAAATACAAAAATTAGCCGGGCACGGTGGCGCACACCTGTAATCCCAGCTACTCAGGAGGCTGAGGCAGGAGAACTGCTTGAACCCGGGAGGCAGAGGTTGCGGTGAGTGGAGGTTGCAGTGAGCCGAGATTGTGCCACTGTACTTCAGGCTGGGTGACAGAGCAAGGCTCTGTCCAAAAGAAAAAAAAAAGGATGTCCACCCTGTTAAGTGCTTTTGTTAACTGGGGGCTTTGAGCCACTCCAGATAGTTTCGCACTGTGATTTACAGTGAAGGGCTTTCAGCCCCCCATGTATTATCAACCTCCTGAAGGGCTGAAAACTAAAGGTCACCATGCCAATAGTCAATGAGATCCAAGTGACCAAGCCCCAGTACAAATGCTGGATACCAAGGCTTGGGTGAGCTTCCCTGACTGGCAATCTCCGTAAGTACTGTCAGAAGGTGGCACTGTCCACAACTTCGCCAGCAGAGGATAACTGGAAGGTTCGTAAGTGGAACTCTTCTGTGTGCCCCATGCACCTCTTCCCTTGGCTGATTTCATTCTGTATCTTTTCACTGTAATAAATCCAACCATAAGTAAAACCCCTTTCAGTAGTTCTGTGAACCCTTCTAGCTAATTATTTAACCTAAGGATGGTGTGGATCCCCAGATTTGCAGTTGGTCTCATGAGGGTGGTCTTGGGACCCCCAACTCCGCGATGGCAAAATGGCACTGTCCTCCAGTACTCATTCTTCTTTCTTTTAGTAATGGAACACCTCTCCTGCCCCTCTTAGCAGGAGGCAGAGTGGGCAAACAGAGACTACATTTCCCAGGCTCTTCTAAAAATCAGGGGTGGCCACGTGACTCAGTTCTGGCTAAGGAGGTATGAGCAGAGTGATGTGTACAAAAATATGAGCCATACTCCTAAAGAAAGCTGTTTACTTCTTTTTCTGGGATGCGGTTGTAAGGTAACCCAGCTTCACCTATGGGAATAAGGACAATACCCTATGGAATGGCTAAGCACACAGAAGAAATGTGGAACCCTTAAAACACTGACGTGCTCACCCACTACGGACTGCCTGTCTACCTCTGGACTATTACGGGAGAAAGAAAAACTTAAATATTGTTTGTCCTGTTGTATTCTGAAGTCCCTGTTACAGCAGCTTAGCCTGTACCCTCATGTATAAGTACATCTGAGCATTTTAGTATGATTTTGATTCAGTGTCTACATAAATCAGAGACAAAGAGAAAGACATACAATAAGACGTACTGTATAAAAAATATTTGGATATATTAAACCTGAAAATGCATAACAAACATTTGTATGTCCCAGTTTGGGGCTGATCTGATTAAAAGGAAAGCATCTATCCCAAACAATTCAATATAACAAAGAGTTTTCTCTTATTCTTCTTGCTATTCACAACTACCAAAAAAAGATGCTTGATTTAACAAAATCAATAGTTAATACAAACTGAAGGGGGCTTCCTGAACGAATGACTAATGCTTTCTTCCCTTCAATCAGATTTCCACAGAAAAGGAAAGAAGTAGAGACACTGTTTTAATAAAGTACCTAGGAGGCTGGGCACAGGGGCTCACGCCTGCAATCCCAAGACTTTGGGAGGCCAAGGCAGTTAGATCACCTAAAGTCAGGAGTTCGAGACCAGCCTGGCCAAAATGGCAAAATCCCATCTTTATAAAAATACAAAGATTAGCCAAGCGTGGTGGTGCACACCTGTAGTCCCAGCTACTCAGAAGGCTGAGGCAGGAGGATCACTTGAACCCGGGAGGCGGAGGCTGTAGTGAACTGAGATCACACCACTGCACTGGGCAACACTGAGACTCTGTCTCAAAAGAATAAAAAATTTAAAAAAGGAAGTACCAAGGAGAACTGCCTTCTCTAGTTTTCCAGAGTGCAGCCAAATCACCCCGTTTCCAAACACCTTCCCCTCAATTTTCCTGCTTTCCTGTGTTCCAAACCACGTGGCCCAATTGCATTTATTAAGCATCTCCATCCACTAGGATGTTCTACACATCTCAAAGTCAGCATGTCCATAAGTAGGATCAAGCTACAAAGTATGTTCTGGAGATGACATGATAAAAATTAAAATCTAGAGGAAGGAGTTAAGAAGCCACTGATCTTCACTAAGGAGAAGTGGTATAATCTCACAGGAAAGCCAAATGATTATCTGTGGAAAAGTTCAAGGTTGCAGTAAATAAGGGATTCCAAAGGCCACAGCAGAAGAGCTAGGAACAGGAACAGAACTTAGCTGAAGAATAAAGGAAGTAATATCAAAGAAGAGGGAAATGTATCTAAAGCAGTAATTCTCATGCCTGAGCATGCTTCGCAATCACCAGCACAGGGCCTGTCAAAGACAAGATGCCGGGCCCCAACTCCAACGTTTCTGACTCAGTGAGTCTAAGGTAGGGCTGGAAATTTGCATTTCTAAAAAGTTCCCAGATAATGTTGATGCTGCTGGACTGTGGCACACACTTTGAGAACCACTGGTTTTGCCTGTACCTAAAAATGTATCTATAGTGGTGAGAACAGAGAAAAGGACAGTTCAGTGGTAATGAGAAAGGTTACATACAGTAGAGAGAATGATGCTACAATGTGACCTAAGTAGAATGAATTTCACATCAGGAGTAACGCAATTCACCAGGTGAAGATTTTAATTAGATTGCAGGTGACAGGCTGGGCGCGGTTGCTCATACCCGTAATCCAGCACTTTAGGAGGCTGAGGAGGGCAGATCACGAGGTCAGGAGATGGAGACCATCCTGGCCAACAAGGTGAAATCCCGTCTCTACTAAAAACACAAAAAATTAGCTGGATGTGGTAGCACTCCCCAGTGTCCCAACTACTTGGGAGCTGAGGCAGGAGAACTGCTTTAACCAGGGAGTGGGATGTTGCAGTCAGCCGAGATCACGCCACTGCACACCAGCCTGGGTGACAGAGCGAGACTGTCTCAAAAAAAAAAAAAAGAAAGATTACAGATGACAAAATCTCTCCTGTTCTGCCCCCTACTTCCCCTTAACCCAAATTCCAGGTCTGAGCTTATGTTTTTTCTCCATTCACTTAGCATTTACTATAATCTTCAGTTTTCAAGTGAGTAAAATGAGTATAAACCACAATCCAAGGTTATCAGAGATTTGCATACAACTATAATATGAGATCTGTAATCCCAGCATTTTTGGAGGCCAAGGTGGGAAGATCTCTTGCATGAGACCAGCGTGAGCAACACAGCAAGACCTCATCCCTAAAAAAAAAAAAATAATAATAAAAAGAGCCAGGCACGGTGGCACACACCTGTAGTCAGGAGGCTGAGGTGGGAGGATTGCTTGAGCGTGGAAGGTCAAGGCTGCAGTGAACCAATGCACTTGGCCTGGGAGACACAGCAAGACCAAAAAAGTAAAAATAATAATACTAATAAAAGATCCTGCATTATAGGCACTAATGGAATGAAATAAATGCACAGAGAAAACAGCCATAAATCTCATGTTCGAGAAGACACCCAAGAAAGCATCACCGAGAGGTAGATCTAAACTAAGAACAATCAGTAGGATTTTATGGGATAGAAGGTAGGTGGGAAGGGGTGACATGAAGGTAAAGATTTCAGGAAGAAGAAAAATTCATAATCAAAAACATAAAAGGGCCGAGCGCAGTGGCTCACACCTGTATCTCAGTACTTTGGGAGGTTAAGGCAGGAGGACTGCTCAAGTCCAGGAGTTCGAGACCAGCCTGGGCAACAAAGTGAGACCCTCCTTGTCTCCACAAAAAAAAGTTCTTTAATTAGCCAGTCATGGTGGTGCACGTTCGTGGTCACAGCTACTTGGGGGACTGAGATGGGAGAACTGCTTGAGCCTGGGAGGTTAAGACTGCAGTGAGCTGTCATCACATCACTGCACTCAGGCCTAGACTATACAGCGAGACCCTGCTTCATAAAAAATAAAAAGAAAAATACAAGAAGATGTTTAGGACAACATTCTAGAATTTACTGGTATGTAGGAACATGGCCAGATGTAGAGGGAGACCAACTAAGGTAGGTAGAAAAATATAACAGAAGGCCTTGAATATATCATACTAAGAAGTTTAAACCTTACTTTCTAAGTTTTAAGCAAGTATAAATTGGGTGGGAGAGGGTCTGGCTCCTGAGCCTAGCCTACACCATAACCTATAAATCTTAGCTGAAGTCCTCACCTTGTGCACTCCACCCACACAAGTCATTAGATCTCTACACTCACAAGGTAACTGGCATAAACAATGATACATAACTAAAAACAAATCTCTCAGAGCAACTGCATTTCAAAAACATAGTCAAACTCTTCTTTTCTGGACCTGCTATCAGTTCCAGCATTCATAAATCCCTTTTCTCACAAATCCTTCTATTAAATATAATTGCAAGTAAACATAAAGGGAGCAGAAGAGGTCACTGCTTCTGGAATCTTCCCTTGCTTACACCAATAATATCATATATTTAAAATTAGATACTTTTAAAAAAACAAAAACATAACACTACAACATGCTACATTCTTCAAGACACCAGAAGTCTTATTCAATGTAACAATTTAGCACACTATAATCTCTGAGAAAGTGAGTTCCAAGATAATTTAATATAATCTGAGTGACAATCTGAAATAAGATTAGGCATAAACAATATGCAAAGAATATTAACCTCCAACACAGTAAACCTGAAGTGTTAGTAACTTTGACTCAAGTGCTAAAATTCAAAACAGCAATTAAGTTACTGAAACATTTTACAACCCTAGCATCTTGAGCACGTATCTATTCTCACTTATTTAGCCAGCATTGTGTAATAAAGAATTTGGGGCCCAGGCACAGTGGCTCATGCCTGTAATACCAGCACTCTGGGAGGCCAAGGCAGGAGGATCACTTGAGGCCAGGAGTCTGAAGCCAGCCTGGGCAACATAGGGAGATTCCTACACACACACACACACACACAATATTTAAATTAGCCAGGTGCGATGATGCATGCCTGTAGTCCTAGCTACTGGGGAGGCTGAGGCAGGAGGGTCACTGTGGCCCGAAAGCTGGAGGGTACAGTGAGCTATGATAGCACCACTCTGACAGAGTGAGACCCTGTCCCTAAACAAACAAAAACAAAAAAATTTGGCCAGTCTGATTCCTGGAAAACTCTACTCTTGGAGTCTTCCAGCTGATAGGAGTGTCTTTGCTATCCATGAATCCATAATGGGTCCTTCTTGGCCCACAATTGAGTTTCTGTTAACAGGGTGACTCCCAGTAGGCCCCTAGTTTCAGGATGGGGGTTGGCAATGCTAGAAATGCCAACAACCCTATGAATAGTGGGTTGGGGCTTTGAGCAAGCTGACACCAGCCTAACAACCTGACCTCCAGGGAGAAGGGGCTGGGGACTGAGTCCAATCACACCTATGTAATAAAATCCCCACAAAATTCCAGATGCTGTAGAGTAAGTGGGGCTTCCTGGCTGGCAATCATTCACTGATGTACTGGGAGGATGACACGCCCTGAGGACGTGGAAGCTTCACATTTGGGACCCTCCCAGATCTTGTTCTATGTGTCTCTTTAATTGTCTGGTCCTGATTTGTATCTTTAAAAAAATAACTATAATTCCAAGAACAGCACTTTTCTGAGGTCTGTGAGTCATTCTAACAAATTATCAAATGCGAGGTGTAGTGGGAACTGCCAAAGTGGTAGCCAGTTGGTCAGAGTGTGGACAACCTGCAAGTTTGTAGAGTTTGCAGCTAATATACGAAGTGAGGAGAGTCTTGTAGACTATACCCTTAACTTACGATGCCTTACCTAACTCTGGGTAACGGGTGCCCAAATGACACTACAGCTATAAAACAGGATACGCTGCCTTACCTTTCCTCCCAGGACTCTTAAGAGAATTAAATGAGAAAAAAGTTAGGTAAAGCACTCTTTAAGATATAAAGCGTTGTGTTTGCTTTGGCCGTACATGTACTAAAATTGGAATGACACAGAGATTATTATCATGGGAAAAAATTCTGTATTAAAAAATTTACACTTTGGGAGGCCGAGACGGGTGGGATTGCCTGAGGTCAGGAGTTCGAGACCAGCCTGGCCAACATGGTGAAATCCCATCTCTACTAAAAATACTAAACTCAGTTGGGCGTGGTGGCAGGCACCTGTAATCTCAACCACTCGGGAGGCTGAGGCAGGAGAATGGCTTGAACCCGGGAGGAGGAGGTTGCAGTGAACCAAGATCACGCCACTGCACTCTAGCCTGGGTGACAAGAGCAAAACTCCATCTAAAAAAAAAAAAAATTGTTAGGCTCCTTAAAATATTGAAGAAGAAATTGTTAAAATATTTTTTAAAGTTCAGGACTGTCCAGATTAAATGGCTTTAAAAAAAAAAAGGCTTAAAATAAACAGCTAAGGAGTCATCAAGAAACTGAATTTTTAAGAGTAAAATACAGAACTTAATGAAAACCAATTACAAGAACAAAATATCTAAATAAGAGTTTCAACTACATAATTCAGACCAGTGCGCCTAAAAGATAAAAATGCATTAAGTCCATTCCTAGAAATCGCAAATGTAGAAATGATGGAGCTTAGAGAATGTAAGATGCAGCCATTATTTTGTGACTAAACCTCCAAAAAGTTCATTTTAGCCTTGGGTATGATCAGGAACGACTGAGGTCAGTAAGCAACACTTTGCTTAATCAGATATGAGTTTGAATACAAACTACTCCCATCACAACCAACTTTTCTTGCCCATCACTACCTAATAGTTTAATTCAAGCACAAAGTCATGGGACCCGACTGGTCTTTAAAAGGTTTCTCAAAGCATCCTACGTAGACAAGGCAGTTACCTGCCCACATGAGAAAGCATCACTTTCAAATGCATTATAATAGAGGACAAAATTTTTTTCTACTATGTTCCAATGATAAAATCAAGACTTTAAATCATAATTTTACAAGAACGTATCATTTTATTTTCTGCCCTCTTGAATATGAGATACTAAGTGTTGCTGGTCTTTCCCTCAGTAATGCAGGGCACAGTTTAGTGTAGCAGGGGGAAAAAAGGCCTTGGGGGGAAAACCTAGGCGCTAGTCTTATTTCTCCTCTTTAGCAGGCAAATGACCCGCGGGGTCTCACTTTCCTCCAGTAAGATACAACAGCATGGCCTATTGAATCTGTAAGATTCTTTCCACCCCTGACATTCTGAGGCATTGAGAAGCCAGTAACTCGTAATTTAGATATTCTTACAAATTAAAAAAGCCTTGCAAGGAAATGTCAGAAACCATTAAAATTTATGTAAAAACATCCCACCTATGTGTTCCTCCTTATTGAAGGAGATCCAGGTAAAGATCAGATATGTAGACTATTACCCTTAGCAAACTAACACAGGAACAGAACACCAAACACCACATGTTCTCACTTGTAAGTGGCAGCCGAATGATGAGAACTCATGAATGCAAAGAAGGGAGCAACAGGCACTGGAGTCTACTTGAGCATGGAGGGTGGGAGGATGGAAAGGAGCAGAAAAAGTATTGTGTATCAGGCTTAATACCTGAGTGACGAAACAATCTGTATAACAAACCCCCATGACATGAGTTTATCTATACAACAAACATTCATATATATGTTCCTCAGAACCTAAGAAGCTTAAAAAAAAAATTGCCTCCTAATCAGCAGGAACACATCACTAGGAGCTTTCATTAAATATTTACTTGCTACCTCCAATTTAGCCTTAAGCAAACTTAGACGTTTATGTTTTCTTAAGTCTAACGTATTAGATGCAAAACCTTTTCAAACTATTTACAAAGCTGAAGCACCAAGACACAATTCTTTGACTTATTTATAATGACTTTTAAATGTGAGTGAGAAAAACATTATGATGCAAGTCATCATCCTATTAAAACACTTCACACTTTTAACACAGGTATTTAAGTATAGTAGTAGTTAAATCAAAAAAAAAAAAAAAAAAAAATTGTAACGGCAAGCTTCCAAACAAAACCTTGTCATTTTAACATGCCTCACAGCAGACTGGGTATGACCTCAGGAACTAGCCTGAAATCTTGGCTCCTTTCTTGTGCAACCAGCCAAGTAACAACATCTCTCTAAATCTGTTTCTTTATAAGGTGCCAACCTTATATGGTAGCTGTAGATATTAAATAAGACACTGCACTTAGCAAAGAGCCTAGCACACAGTAAATATTTAATAACTTACAATGAATAAATTTTGGAAGAAATGTTACCCAAAGCAGCAGCCCTTTGACTTTTTTAAAAAAAAATTTAGGCCTAGGGTTTAGGATCCTATTGCTTGTTAAAGTTCAGACTGAGAAATAAAACAACAAGCCTACAAAGAAGCATTTTACTAAGGACAAGGGAATTTAAAATAACTGGTATTATGCAAATTCAATTACCACAGGCAGAATTTTAGTTTATGAGAATGATTCAAGTTGTATTAGCTCAAAGTATCTATTATTACAAAGTCACTGTCTCCATCAATTCTTTCTCCTATTTCTGTAACTGCTAAAGAAAAATAAATCATATTATGAAAAGAACAGAAAGATACAAAGCACAGCTGGGTTAAGTTCCAATTAATAACCAAACACAATTTGAGGAGAAAAACCCACTGAAAGAAGGGGGAAACTGAACACAACTAAAGATGATAAAAAATTTCCTTCCTAAATACTACAAGACTCATATTTCAACTGGATCTTCAAGGACTTTCCCTGTCTGAAGACAGGAAGCCTCTAGCAAGTCCTTTCATCACCACAATCGGATCTCAGCTGAACTTCAAAGGGAACTATATAAAAGCCACTTTGGTGGGCAGTTGTTGAGATAATCACTCTTAGCATCTTCTACAGATTGAAGACTAAAAAAACCTGACTTACACATTAAGACCAAACACCAGTCACTATTCTCAGCAGTTTATTTTTTAATTTGTTCTAGACATCCACAAAATGTATTTTTTAAAGGAGTTCCATAAATATAATTTTGGTAGCTAACATAAATTCAGCACTAAAGTAATACATAAAAAATTTAACCAGACACAGTGGCTCACACTTGTAATCCCACTACTTTGGGAGGATGAGGCAGGAGGATCACTGTAGCCCAAGAGTTTGAGACCAGCCTGGGCAACAAAGTAGGACCCCATCTTTACAAAACATTAAAAAACTAGTCAGGCATGGTGACACACGCCTGTAGTGACAGCTACTAGAGCATCTGAGGCAGGAGGCTGGCTTGACCCCAGGAGGTTGAGGCTGCAGTGAGCCGTGATCACACCACTGCATTCCAGCTTGGGCAACAGAGTAAGACCCTGTCTCAAAAAATTTAAAAAAAGAAAAAAATTCAATTAATCCAACTTTATCTCATGCCAAAATACAAAATCCTAAGTGAACAAGCTAATTTCAAATAGTTCTTAGAAGGCCTAAAATTACCCTGTTCTAAGCACTTTACATATATTAACTCAATTATTACTCACCATAATCCTGTGAGGTCGGTATTATCATAGTCATCTTACAGATGAGCAGAACTGAGGCACCACCAAGTTATTAATTTGCTCACGGTCTCACAATCAGTAAATGGTAGGAGCCAGAGAATTGTGACCTAAGCTGTCTGATTCCAGAACCAATATTCAAATCAACTATACTATTCATTTACTCAACAAGTTTTATTGACAGCCTACTATGTACCAGGTGCAGTTCTAAACACTGGGGATAAAGCTGTGTACAAGTCAGACAAGGCCTCTGCTCTCTTGTTGAGAAGAGGGCTGGCAGCAAACAAGTCTAAACGGGGAAATAACTAAATAAGTGAAAAAAACAGTGTATCTTCACCTAGTAATAAACGCTACAGAGGAAAAGAGACTAAAGAATAAAAGATTATAAAAGAAGGGGCTGATTCCTATTTTAGAATCAGAAAAGGCCTCTCTGAGGCGATGACATTTGAGCAGAAACACAAGATGTAAAGAGCCATGACCACTTAGAGGAAGGGGTCATGCTAAGAGAATAGTAAGTATAACATCCCAAGGTAGAAACACTTTGTTCAAGAACCAGCAAAAGGACTATGGGACTGGGGTAGGTTGCTGAAAGTCTGTCACCTAATAAGAGGTAAGCTGGAAGTTGCCAAATCATGCTATACCCTGATGGGATGTGCTAAGGGCTAAGATTCAAATGTAAGTGTTAACAGGAAGCTTTTGGAGGACATTAAGTAACAAAGTGACAATCTGATTTACATTTTTAAAAAGATCCCTCTGGTTGTCAAGGGGAATCCCTAGGGAACAGTCAGGGAGCAAGACAAATAAAGAAACCAGTAAAGGCACTATGGCAACAGTCCAACCAAGAGATAATGGAACTTAGACTAGGATTCATGTACTGTTTATAAGTAGATGCTAACAGAAGAGCCTGCAACCTAACTGCCTCTGAAGAGCCTTTTTAATATTCCTTTTCCCATCTCCTCTCCTGACTTGCTTTTTGAAAAAAGTAACATTATTTTTTAATGTCCATGTTAACGCTTCAGTTGGTGCTATTACAGTAACAGAAAAAAAACTTTTCATTTTTAAATGTTGTTTAACATACCCTATGATTAGTAATATGCCACATATACACACCCATACATTCTTGAAAAGCAGAAAGAGCCACAATGCTCCTTAGTGTAGGACTTGTTCACTTATTTGGAGAGAAGAGGTACCTGTCACCTCTTCTGATTACCTTTCCTCTCACGCGTTGTCTCTAGCACATCCTGGCTCATTCTAGATTGTGAACTGCAATAAACTGGTATATCAAAGGGAGTATGTATTTACTGAACACCTCCTGGGTACCATCGTGTCACTAGATGTCTCACATTTAAGAACTCAATTAATTCTCAGCTACCCAAGGTGGGAAATGGTATCTTCATTCTACAAACGAGAAAAAATCAGAGATCCTAGTAACTTGTCTACAGTCACCAGCTAACAATTTGCAGGGCCAGAAATCTAACCTCCATCTAACTGTGAAGTTCCTGTCTTTCCATTACAGCTGCTATCAAAGAAAGTGCTTTCAAATATATGTAGTCACTGCAACTTCTTACGAATAACGACCAGATTGTTGCTGGTGAGGAAAAGATTTCTTTAGTTCTCTTATGTAGAACCAGAGTTTTGAAGCTGGGAGTGGGGGAATCTTATAAGTGTGGTGATCTTAGATATTCAAGCACATTATTTTTTAAAATTATGTTCTACTTGAGACTTCCTAGAAATTAATCCTAAAAGAGAAATTCCCATCTTTAGAAAAAAATATTAAATATGTACTGTTTACCATAAAATAGCGGTTAAGGTTCTACAACAAAAGACAGGAGTCTGGTACAGACTCTACCCTCAAAGGTCCTACAAAATAAGAAAAGACAGGGCCAAAAAGATAATCATAACACAGTAAAGGGGGCAAATAGCCTCAGAATTGAACGTAAGAGAGCCTTGTATACCGGAGAATGATTCCTGGAAGTAGAGGAACTTTAGGTGAGTTCTTAAGGGTCCAGAACAGGAAGGCAGGAAACAACACGCAGCACTTGTGCTTGCACGGGCAAACCCAAGGATACGTGTGAAAAGTTGGCGGACAGATAGATGGTTCTCAGAGGCTTACTGGCTATCTACAGCACTCCATAGAAAGAACCAAGATTATGGTTGGTCCTACCCTACCTAAACAGGAAATGGCTTATTCTCGGAGACTAAAGTGTCAAGTCGAGAGAAAAGACCAGACAGATAGACAGAATTACGGACTGTTACATAAAGTCCTTAATAGTTACAAGACCTTGTGCTATGTGCTAGTCTGCATTATCTTCACCTAAATGAAACCATTTCTACTTACTACGTGGCGTGAGAAGACGTGGAGATAAAGAGACTTAGCAGACGTATATCACCTGCAATTTATTTTATGGGGCAATACATTCTGGAGCGCTATGTGAGATTATTTCTTTACAAACTGGGAATAGGTAGGAAGAGCAGCGAAACACACAGCGGCATCACTGTAACAGTACGGAAGAGGGCAAGGGGCGCTCGGAAGGACAGTTGGGGAACGGCGCCCTGCGTATTAAGGGAACAGACAAGCGGCCAGAAAAACAAGGGAGCAGCAACCGCCTTCGGACGTTCCGGGATGCACCGGCGGCGTCGGGGCCGGGCTGCGGGGCAACGCTGCGGCTGGAGTGCGGGTGGGAGCGGCGGCTCGGCCGGGTCCACATTCTACAAACGCTTGTGGAACGAACGCCCGAACGCGCGCGCGAATGAATGGCGCGGAACTGAATGGCCGGCCGAGGCGCCGGCGCAGGAGGAAGGAGTTTGCGGCGCGGTCTGACCGGGCCAGCGGGACGTGGGGGAGCGCGGGGGGAAGGGCCGCAGCGCCAGGGGTCGGCGCGGGGCGGCCATGGAGCCGGCGGCGGCGCGGGGCTGGCCGCGCCATG
>NW_016813202.1:3054276-3085260 GCF_001698545.2 Rhinopithecus bieti
CTCCGGGCGACGCGTGTCCGGTCCCGCCCCTCCCCCACCCGCCGCCGGCCCGGGGGTCGCTCACCTTCCGCGTTGCCCCAGACCACCATGCCCGGGCCCGGCCGCCTCCTCCGGCCTTGCGGACCCCGGCCCCGCCGCCGCCAGTGCCCCCGCCAGGGACCAGGGAAGAGGGCCGGGGAAAAGCAGACCCACCGCCGCGCCGCGGTCCACGCTCCGCCAAGCTCACGGCAACCAACCCCGCGCGCGCTCCGCGGTGGCTCTCCGCCCCTCCCCCTCTGGCTGCCGCGCGCGCCGCAGCCACGCCCCCTATAGCGTCCCGCGCGCGCTCCCTGGCCCCGCCCACGCCCCCTCCCCGGCCCCGCTCGTGCTCACAGCCGCGCGGCGCACGCGCCCTGCTTCCTCCGGCCCCATGCGACCCCAGCCTCGGGCGTGGCACCACGGAGCCCGGCGTGGGCCACCGAGTTCCTCCCCTCCCCGGCCCCGCCCTCTTGTTCTGCAGCCGCCCGCAGCGGGCAGCGCCTGGGCGGCACGTGACCGTCTCCCTAGCAGGGCGGAGGGGAGCGTGGCGCGGGCCCGCCCACGTACTGCGCCGCCAGCCCGCACTGCCTCGGCCACCTCCTCGCTTCGTGCCCGGGTCGCGGCGCCTAGGTTGCCATTGGGACAGCTCGCCGCTCCGTGCACAGCGAGTCCCCGCGCCCGCCCCGCCTGGGGGATTCCCAGTCGGGAAGGACACAAGTGCAGGCACTGACCGGGCTTCAAACCCTGGCACTGTGTGAAGATGCGCCAAACACCCGGGTTCTCTCCTTAAGCAATTGATTTACAGTGACATCTAGTGGAGAAGGGGACACATAGGAACTGACATTCCTATGTCGGGAGCAACAGAGAACCACAGCCCACGCAGGTTCGCGGGAAGGAGCACTGCGCCACGGCGTTTTCGGGATTCGTCGCCAGCTCCTGCAGGGCACAGACACTAACTTCTGTCCTTTGAGTGCCCGCGCAGCATTGCACCTGGGCATTTGTAAACGGAGGGCAGGTATCCTATCCCACGTACAGCACTGGAGTTACATGAGAAAGCAATTTTCTACGAATATAGAAATAATATCCTGTATTCTGTATGCATATGTACAATTCTAACTAAGGGCCTTCCAACAGGAAAGTATCCGTCCATAAGGACCACTTTCTCCCTCTTGGCAGGGTCGCTTTGAAGACGCCGCGTTGTTACATAATAGTGTTTATTGTTGTAATCACAACATGAAGATACTTTTTACCGCTCATTCTCTTGCCTAAAATGCTTCAGAGTTTGCAGGTACTTTGGAAACAGTCATTATTCTTTTGAAAACTGATTTCCAGAGTTGGAACTTGTATACTAGCAAGACAGAATACTCATAGCTCATTTCTTTCCCTTTCGGTTTTTGCCATTTTATAGACTTCTATAAATGCCCTTCAACTTCAGTATTCTCGCTAACCCAACGAATTCAGATTGCATGCTTTTCAGAGACGTCATAATTTAAAACAAATGGCGTAATTTTTTTTCTTTTCTTTTTTTTTTGAGACGGAATTTTGCTCTTTTGCCCAGGCTGGCGTGCAATGGCGCCATCTCGGCTTACTGCAACCTCTGCCTCCCGGGTTCAAGCGATTCTCCCACCTCAGCCTCCCGAGTAGCTGGGATCACAGGCATGCGCCACCATGCCTGGCTAATTTTTGTATTTTTAGTAGGGACAGGGTTATGTATTTTTAGTAGGGGGGGGGGTTCACCATGTTGGTCAGGCTGGTCTCGAACTCCTGACTTCAGGTCATCCACCCGCCTTGGCCTCCTAAAGTGTTAGGATTACCGGCGTGAGCCACCGCACCTGCCCATAATTTCAATAGACTCACAACCAGTTGCCGACTTGCAACACCAGGAGGTCATCTGTTGAGATGCTACAGAAAAACAGTGGCAGCCCCTTGTTATGGGTGGTTTTGTTTGTTTGTTTTGGTGGTGGTTGTTGCTGTTGTGCTTTTTTTAAATGTCTTGCAGCATTTCCATTAATGAGAAATGGCAAAACTCGATTTGAAAATGAAAAATAATTGGTGAACTCTGCCGGAAATGCACGATTGTATTTCAATTTTCTTTTCCACTCTCCTACTCAAACCAAAGATCTGTTTTTTCTTCTTTCTGTATTTTTCTCAAGGAAGAAACACAAACCTTCAGCCAACTGACCTTGGCTTTATAGAATACAGTAACTGCAAACTAGTAGGCAGCCTCCGTAAAGGAGGGGAAAAAATCACGTTGCTGTCTACATAAAATAGGATAAAAAGAGAGGTGGGGAATGCATAAATAAAAGTGTATTTATCGACAAATTCTAGCGTCCTTGTGACAGGGTCTTGTTCTGTTGTCCAGGCTGGAGTGCAGTGGCAAGATCATCGCTCAGTGTAACCTCAAAGTCCTGGTCCCAAGCGAACCTCCCACCTAGGTGTTCCAAAGCACTAAGATTACAGGCATGAAGCACCTCACCCAGTCCAAAGTTTTATTTTTGTCCGTTCTAGAATATTCTGTTTTATGCTATCACATAATGATTGAAGTCCTCTTGTTTCAATTTCATGCACCTACATTTATTCACCCACTTATCTATTTATATTTATTCTCATAGGATTATCTTTCTCATATAAGGGGAGTCAGGCTGACCTCTGGGCCACTCTGGGGGTCTAAAGATGGCCACTCTGGACCCCCACACTTGGGGAAGTGCTTTGGGGCACTGTACCTTATTTCTGTTTTCTGAACCTCATTAAAATTCATTTTTGAAAATTCTATCATTACTGCTATCTCAAGGGGCCTATGAAAGTGCCAACTAGTGACCTTTGGAGGGACAGCCATGGGTAAGGATATGACTTCTACTGTCCATCTAGTCTCTCAAAAAAAAAAAAAAAAAAAAAAAAGCATGAAACTATTAAAAACAGAGGTTTGTACTCAAGTCCCTTGGCTGATGTAGACACAATAACATGTGATTTACTCCACAGGAAAGAGTGTGCTGATTGTTATAAGGATTCTGTGCATTATGCTTAAAACCTTTGAACAGTTTTAAGCAATAAAGTGAGTTTTGAAAGTCTCTCTGACTGATGCATGGAGAATGGGTTTGAGAGGTGGTCACGGGGTCTTGCAATAGTCCAGGTGTACAGGTACAGCCCAGAGAAGGCAGGGGGCTAGATTTCACCATGTGGCAATGACAAGCTTGCAGAGGGAGTTAGTGGCTGATATACGAGGGAGAACAAAGTCATGGAAGAGAGAAGTTCAAGGATATGAGAGGCCACAGTGAGAGAAGGATCATCTCTGTGTATATCGAAATCATCAAGAATAAAGACTGGAGTCGTGTTGGAGCAAGGGACAGTGAGCCCGAATACTATCTTGATGGCTCCAGGTCCAAAGGATGAACATCATTCAGTATACTCCATTCTAATATAGTAGCGGTCCTAGGGCAGAGGTTCCCAGACATTCCCTGTTCATGGCATCCTTAGTGCCTCAGTAATTTTTTTCTCAACATCCCTAAGAGTTTTGCCAAAAGTTATACCTAACAGTTTTGCTGTTTAAATAGGTAGGACAGGCCAGGTGTGGTGGCTCACGTCTGTAATCCCAGCACTTTGGGAGGCTGAGGCAGGCACATCACTTGAGGCCAGGAGTTCAAGACCAGTCTGGCCAATATGGTGAAACTACGTCACTACTAAAAATACAAAAGTTAGGCATAGGGTCGCATGCCTGTAATCCAAGCTACTTGGGAGGCTGAGGTATCAGAATTGCTTGAACCCTAAAGGCGGAAGTTGCAGTGAGCCGAGATGGCACCATGGCACTCCAGCCTGGATGAAGGAGGGAGACTCTGTGTCAAAAATAAAAATGTAAAAAAAGGGCCGGGAGCAGTGGCTCACGCCTGTAATCCCAGCACTTTGGGAGGCCAAGGCAGGCAGGAGTTCCTAGAATGGGCCAGGAGATCAAGACCATCCTGGCTAACATGGTGAAACCCTGTCTCTACTAAAAATACAAAAAATTAGCCGGGCATGGTGGCAGGTGCCTGTGGTCCCAGCTACTCAGGAGGCTGAGGCAGGAGAATGGCATGAACCCGGGAGGCGGAGCTTGCAGTGAGCGGAGCTTGCGCCACTGCACTCCAGCCTGGGTGACAGAGCAACACTCTGTCTCAAGAAAAAAAAAAAAACAAAAAACAAAAAAAACTACATTTTTCCTTAGGTGAGCTCTAGAGGGGTAATTTTTTTTACCAAGTGGATATCCTCTTCAGCAATCTTTTCACCGTATGGTTTCTGCATCTATTAATGATTCTGGCCTGAATAAACCATTTTATTGATGTCTCAGTCCATTTTGGTTACTGTAAAGGAATACCTGAGTCTGGTTCATTTATAAAGAGAAGAGGAAGGCTGGGCCCATGACTCACGCCTGTAATCCCAGCACTTTGGGAGGCCAAGACATGTGGATCACCTGAGGTCAGGAGTTCAAGACCAGCCTGGCCAACACGGCGAAACCCCGTCTCTACTATAAATACAAAAATTAGCTGGGCGTGGTGGCAGGCGCTGTAATCCCAGCTACTTGGGAGGCTGAAGCAGGAGAATCGCTTGAACCTGGGAGGCGGAGGTTGTAGTGATCCAAGATCATGCCTTTGCACTCCAGCCTGGGTGACAAAAGCGAAACTCCATCTCAAAAAAGAAAAGAAAAGAAGTGGCCGGGCACGGTGGCTCATGCCTGAAATCCCAGCACTTGGGGAGGCCGAGGCAGGTGAATCACAAGGTCAGGAGATCGAGACCATCTTGGGTAACATGGTGAAACCCTGTCTCTACTAAAGATGGAAAAATTGGCCAGCCGTTGGTGGCGGGCACCTGTAGTCTCAGCTACTTGGTCGGCTGAGGCAGGAGAATGGTGTGAACCAGAGAGGTGGAGCTTGCAGTGAGCCAAGATCGTGCCACTGCAGTCCAGCCTGGGTGACAGAGTCAGACTCCGTCTCAAAAATAAAAAAAATAAAAAAAGAAAATAAGTTTATTTGGCTCACAGGTCTGCAGGCTGTACGAGAAGCATGGCTCTGGTATCTGCTTTTGGGGAGAACCTCAGGCTGCTTTCAGTCATGGCAGAAGGCAAAGGGGAACCAGCATGTCATTCCAACAGAGGAAGCAAGGGAGAACGAGGTCCCAGGCTCTTTTCAGCAATCTGCTCTCTCAAAAACTAGTAGAGCAGGAACTCATTCATTACGTTCAGGATGGCACCAAGCCACCAAGCTCTTCATTAAGGATCTAACTACATGACCCAAACACTTCCCACTAGGCCGCATCTCCAGCATTAGGGATCAAATTTCAACATGAGATTTGGAGGGGACACCCATCCAAACTCTTATCTAGTGGGTTGCAAAGGATGTTTTCCTAATTCCATTGTTCCTTCTGCAGTTATTAGTTGGCATTCTTCTAAGAGCCTCCCATACTAACTGGGATAAACTAGAAAATCTCCTTAAAAAGCAGCCAAGCAGAATCTCTGCCTCCTGGATATCAGCTATTGTTCCTAGATGTGACTCTGATGGGCCACCTTCCTACCTCTTGCTGACTCTTAAATTGGGCAACTTCTGCCTCTGACTCAACATTTGAAATTAATTTCCCATGTGGGAATTTGCAAATAATCCTTACTAAGAATCGATGTGTGCAGGACGGCCCAGCCACTGGCTTTCCCTCATCATCACAGTAGTGACCCCAAGAAGTGCCCCAAGTTCGTTTGTGTGTGACTAGTTGGTATCTAAAAATGAGACCAAATGGTGCTTCTAAAAAATTCCAGTGACTTTCTCAAAGCTTTCTTGCTGGTCATTTTCCCACAATAGGTGTTTCATTTCTAAATTGTTATATACTTTGATTTGGTCTTTCTGTGTTATTTTATCATTTATTTTTCCCTTCAAGGTAAACGTGCTTCTTCCTATTTTGAAATCTTTCGAGTTTCACCTCTATCTCTGTTTATTTGCTGAATACTCCTGAGACAATAATATCTGGGCTTGGCACTCTGCTTGGCTGAAATGCATTCTGCCTGTTAATCATTTCTACTATCAGCATCCTTTAACTCAGCCTCCTGGATATCAGTTATTGTACCTAGATGGGACTCTTCATTTTGGCAACTCTCTACGCTCTCCCTTTGTGAGTAATGAAATTGTCTTTTCAAAATCTGGTCTGTCTTTATCTCTTTTGTACTTTGAACCCTTCTATTGTCCTGTGTAATAATATTTTATGTCTGTATATGGTTAAAAAGCCTATGATTATGAATACTGCTTGCAACATTGAGCCCCTTGATTTTTAAAATATTTTCCTGATTAAACTCATATCATGATTAATTCTGCTTGTCTTTTATAATTCTCTTATCTTTATTTTGGCTTCTTCATATTATTTTTCTTAAAAGATCAGAAACAAAAGTCTTCTTGATTATTTTTTTTCTTTCTTTCTTTTTTTCTTTTTTTTTTTTTTGAGATGAAGTCTTGCTCTGTGGCCTAGGCTGGAGTGAGTGGCATGATCTCAGCTCACTGCAGCCTCCACCTCCTGGGGTTCAGTGATTCTCCTGCCTCAGCATCCCAGGTAGTTGGGATTACAGACACCTGGGAGACAATAGGTGTTCCCCTCCAAATCTCATGTTGAAATTTGGTTGGAGACACCACCAAGCCCAGCTAATTTTTGTATTTTTAGTAGAGATGGGGTTTCATCACTGTTAGATATGAGTTCTAAATTTCTTTTCAAAGAATCAATGTGTCAGTATGTTCAATTCTTTACCTTCTGCTTTTAAACTTAATTTCCTCATAAAGCAACCTTTTCCAATTACCTGCTCCACCTTGATTCATTTCAATCACCTGTTCCACCCCGACACATTCGGATTACCTGCTCTGTCATAACCATTTTTCCAGCCAAACCACTCACCCCTGTCACTCTCTTTAAATTAGCCAGTCGGAATTAGTTTAGCCTGTGCCATCTAACCCTAGCCAATAGGGGAAAGACACAGCAGCAGCTGCCATGTGCCTCCTAAGTTCAAGCAATTCTTGTGCCTCAGTCTCTTGAGTAGCTAGGATTACAGGTGTATGCAACCACACCTGGCTAATTTTTGTATTTTTTAGTGTAGATAAGAACCCCTTCCACTCCCTCCTCCAAGTGTGCCTCACCATTGCTCCATCTGTAAGGGCACACCCTTCTATAGAAGTACCTTGCCTTGGCTAGGCACAGTGGCTCACGCCTGTAATCCCAGCACTTAGGGAGGCCGAGGCAGGCGGATCACCAGGTCAGGAGATCAAGACCATCCTGGCTAACATGGTGAAACCCTGTGTCTACTAAAAATATAAAAAATTAGCCGGGCGTAGTGGCGGGCGCTTGTAGTCCCAGCTACTCGGGAGGCTGAGGCAGGAGAATGGCGTGAACCCAGGAGGCAGGGGTTGCAGTGAGCCGAGATCGCGCCACTGCACTCCATCCTGGGCGACAGAGCAAGACTCTGTCTCAAAAAAAAAAAAAAAAAAAAAAAAGAAGTACCTTGCCTTGCTGAGAATTAAAAAGAAAATTTTATATTCAAGTGCTATTTCTTTCACGGCACCAAAACTTTATATATAAAACAATCATGATGGCCAGACTGGTCTCGATCTCCTGACCTCAGTTGATCCGCCCACCTTGGCCTCCCAAAGTGCTGGGATTACAGGCATGAGCCACCGCACCTGGGCTATCTTTCTTTAATTGAATATATTTCTGTAACCATTTTATCTCTTTAAGGTTATAGTAAATGAATTGTATTATTAATGTTTCAAGACTACATGATATAATCATCATTTCAACTCACCTTCAAAATCCTTAAAATGAAGGTTTTCATACAATTTTGGAGCTGGAGAATATATTATGTACTTCGACACTTCCATTTTCAGACCAAGACTTTGAGGTCCAGAGAAGTTAAATTATTTGTCCAGAATTAAACAGCTCATCAGTTACAACGTCAGAACGAGAAAACTGGTTCCTGACTTCTGTCCAGTGCTCTTTCTACAGCAGGACTGCATCTCCATTTAAAGTGTCATTTATATTTGAATACCATGAGTATAAGTCATCATTTTCACATTGTGTGCATATTTTTCCCCTTCAGTATTCATAATTAGAACACCCACAAAAGAGAAATCTTCCAATAAAATTCGATGTCCCTACAGGTCCCCAGAGTTATTACCGACGGCATGGGCAGTGAAAGTTCCTGGGCTTTATGTTCCGTTCTGCCGCTGATTTGGAGTATCACTTTAAGATTATTTCCCCCTTGGGCTTTCCTAATGTGTTGGATTCCAGTTATAGACAGAATCTCTGAAAGCCCTCATCTAAGTCAGTCTATTGAGAAAAAATGTGTATGCTAAAATGAAAAACAGAAAATAAAAAAGACCGTCGAAAAACAAGATATACAGCATCATTTAGGACATTACATTTGAGGAAGTGCACTCACTTTTAATCCAGAAACTTGATCCTCATGTCTCTCATGGTGGGTAAGGGTATATTTCTAAGCCTCTGCTCCTAAGTATAATCATTACTTACGTAGATTATTGATCTGTCTTGGCCAGAAAGCACAGACTCTGGAACATCTGATGTGTTATAAGGGACTGACCTATAATTAACTGACCTAAGTATGAAAATAATCTTTTGTTAATTTAAAAAAACCAAACAAGGTGACTTCCTGTGAAACTCTTGATTGAACACAAATTAGTTTCTCTGGACCTTTTCAAATATACAAATTACTGGAAATTTTTTTTTTTTTTTAAATAAAAGGGACTTAAATACACAAGGAAAGGAGACTGGGAGAGGGGAGGAAATGTGTACAAAAGTTTGGAAGCTGGAAATCAGAAGGTGGGTGGCCATATACTTGACTGACCAGGAGAAGCTGAAGGCCAGTTGCCAGTGGGGTGACTCAACAGGAGGGCTCTCAGAAATTGGAAGTCCCATGTCCCTCTGAAGGCAGGGATGGAGGCGAGACCGTAAACAGGAGGATGGGTTGGAAGTCTCCTCCTCTCCATCCTCTCCATCTCTGTACATGGCAGCCAAGCAGAGTGCCAAGCCCAGATATTCTAGTCTCAGGAGTGTTCCACAAATAAACAGAGATATAGGTGAAACTTGAAAAAAAAGTTATGGGAAAAAACAACCCATATGAATAAAGATTTCAAAATAGGAAGAAGCACGTTTACCTTGAAGAGGGCGAAAAAAAAAGATAAACAAAAGAACACAGGAAGACCAAATCAGAGTATATAACAATTTAGAAACGAAACACCTATTGTGGGAAAATGACCAGCAAGAAAACTTTGAGAAAGTCACTGGAATTTTTTAGAAGCACCATTTGGTCTCATTTTTAGACATAAAGTAGTCTCACATAACCAAACTTGGGGCACTTCTTGAGGTCATCGCTGTGATGATGAGGGAAAGCCAGTGGCTGGGCTGTCCTGCACACATCGATTCTTAGTAAGGATTATTTGGAAATTCCCACACGGGAAATTAATTTCAAATGCTGAGTCAGAGGCAGAAGTTGCCCAATTTAAGCGTCAGCAAGACGTAGAAAGGTGGCCCGTCAGTGGACCTGGGACCAGGATATCACTGCTGAGAAAGTCTGTTAGGCAGGGGACGGTGGCTCATGCCTGTTAAATCAAATTTAGCCTAAAGCTGCCTCCTCACGTATTTTAAGTTTGGCGGAAACATTTCTCTGTGCATGGTGAACTCTAACAAGTGGAGGTGTGAACAAACCATAGCCTACACTTGTGCCAATCACCAAGTTTTGGCCAATCGAATGTAGCCAACTGTTCAAATAAGGTAAAAGCCAACCTGTAACCAATCCAGCCGTTTCTGTACCTCACTTCTGTTTTCTGTTGGTCACTTGACTTTTTCTGTCCATACGTCTTCTTCCACCACGTGGCTACACTGGAGTCTCAGAGCCTACTCTGGGTCGGGAGGCCGCCCAATTTGCGAATCGTTAATTGCTCAATTAAACGCCTTTCAATTTAATTCAGCTGAAGTTTTTCCTTTATCACACCTGTGATCCCTGCACTTTGGGAGGCCGAGGTGGGCAGAACGATTGAGCTCAGGAGTTTGAGATCAGCCTTGGCAACATCGTGAAACCCTGTGTCTACTAAAAAATGCAAAAATTAGCCGGGTGTGGTGTTGGGCTCCTGAAGTCTACCAAGGAGGTGGGAGCCGGGGGGTGGCTCAGGCGGGAGGATCACTTGAGCCCAGGAGGATGCTGCAGTGAGCCCAGATGGTGCTACTGCACTCCAGCCTGGGTGAGAGAGTGAGAACTTGTCTAAACATAAAAATAAAAAAAAAAAAGTTAGACACTAAGAGAGGAACTTGGGAGGGGCAGTAGGAAAGGAAGAAAGAGTGAGGGAAGGGCAAAGAAAGATTTTGAGGTGAACAGCCTATATCTGTGCAATCTGGTTCCTCCTTAGCAAAATTCTATTCTTGGCATCTAAGACCCGGTGAGATCTGACCCTGCGTCCTGTCCAGTGCCTCCTTTCTCACCACTCTGCAACCAAGCTCGATGCCTTTGTCCCATCTCAGGGTCTTTGCCCTTCAGTTCCTGGAATACTCTTTCCAGGCTCTCTGGCCAGCTCCTGCTTCTCACTCAGGTCTCAGCTCACAGCTCACTGCAGCAGAGCCAGCTTCCCCCACCATTCTGTCTGAAGTTGCCACCTCCACCCCTTGATTCACTCTCCATCACACCACCATCCCTATCTGCTGTCTCTCCTCTTACACATGCACGGGGGGGGGGGGGGGGGTCTTTGTCATTGTCTTCTCTCTTGGGAATATGAGCTCCTTTCAAAGAAGGACTCAGTACAGCGTCTTGTTCAGCACTAGGTTCCCGCACCTGGTATGCACTGTTTGCATGAATGAATTAATGATAATTATTTAGTTCCTACTAGTTCTTACGAAATGTCTTTTCTTCCAAAATGCCACCATCTTTATTCCCATAACTACAGTCTTGGCACAATCCTTCATCTCCTTACTCTGAGGTAACCACAGTTGTTTCCTAATTACCCAGAACCCCACACGTTACTTGCAGGTGATTCTTCCTAAAGCATCATCTTTGTTGCGAACTCTCCCTAGGATGCTATTGTCAATGCCTGTCAGTCAAAGACCACCAGGGACACACTGGTAGTTGAAGAAGTTGGGTTTATTACTCATTGCAGTGAGGGAGAACACACACCATAGGGACTCATGGGTGTCTCAGACAAAGGGCGTCAGAAAGAACCTCTTATGTGACTTGGCCGGGCACGGCGGCTCATGCCTATAATCTCAGCATTTTGGGAGGCTAAGATGGGTGGATTGTCTAAGGTCAGGAGTTCCAGACCAGCCTGGCCAATGTGGCGAAATCCCATCTCTACTAAAAATGCAAAAAAAAAAAAAAAAAATTAGCCGGGCATGGTGGTGCATACCTGTAGTCCCAGCTACTCAGGAGGCTGAGGCAGGAGAATTGCTTGAACCTGGGAGGCAGAGGTTGCAGTGAGCCAGGATCGTGCCACTGCTCTCCAGTCTGGGTGACAGAGTAAGACTCTGTCTCAAATAAATAAACAAATAAATAAAATAAAAAATAACCTATTATGTGACTTGGCTTTGGCTGAATGATTTGAGGAAAGGCCCAAGAAAGTAGGGTATGCTCTAGATTGGATGTTGCCAGGAAGCAGGGGTGATTCTATGATTTCATGTCTTAATAAATCTTGTTTTTTGTTGTTGTTATTGTTTTTGTTTTTGAGACAGAGTCTTGCTCTGTCACCAGCCTGGAATGCAGTGGTATGATCTCGGCTCACTGCAACCTCTGACTCCCAGGTTCAAGCAATTCTCCTGCCTCAGCCTCCCGAGTAGCTGGGATTACAGGCACATGCCACCACGCCCAGCTAATTTTTGTATTTTTAGTAGTGACGGGGTTTCACCGTGTTGGCCAGGATGGTCTTGATCTCCTAACCTCGTGATCTGCCCGCCTCGGCCTCCCAAAGTGCTTTGATTACAGGCATGGACCACTGTACCTGGCCAGTACATCTTATCTATAGGGAGAGGAATTTAGAACTAGGATAAAGTTATAATTGGTAAAGAAGCAACAGCCACTCTTTGGGATGGGAAAGGGGGTGTTTGGTATTTTGTGATTGGGAGAGTGACCTTGTTTTGCCTGTGCTTAGATCAAATTAGGAAGTGGCCTTGCTTTTCCTCATTTTATCATGATCTCATAATGGCTTTGTCTAAGATTGGGATTCTGTGAGATTGTACCTATCTAACAGGAGATTAACATGCTTAGTTGGGAGAGTCAGACCTGCTTCTGAATGTCAGGGGCTGCCTTTTCTTTTTCTTTTTTTATTCGTTTTATTTCCCTTTTGGCCAACGGCAGACAAAGTCAGACCACCGGACATTAATGATCATATCCAGATTTTCACCATTGCCAAGATATTGTTGATTAAGATCAGAAGATTGCCCGTTGAATGTAGCCTCTGATTGATCTAGGGTTAATCTTTCCGTTACCTTCTGTTGTAGGATGAGTGGCTGAACCGCTGATGAGATAATAGCTATACAGAAGCATTTAAGACTCTGGACAGGATCCATCAGCCAACTCCACCACAGGCCATTATCAGAAGCAAAATGACAATTAGTTTTTACATTATGGTTTGAGGCCAAAAGCCTAGATTATGAAACCCAGGCAATGAAACCATGTTCCATAATCCATCTGAGAGAGCCAGATGGCTTTTTTTTTTTTTTTTTTTTTTTTTTTTTTTTTTTTTTTTTTAGACGGAGTCTCGCTCTGTCGCCCAGGCTAGAGTGCAGTGGCCGGATCTCAGCTCACTGCAAGCTCCGCCTCCCAGGTTCATGCCATTCTCCTGCCTCAGCCTCCCGAGTAGCTGGGACTACAGGTGCCCACCACCTCGCCTAGCTAGTTTTTTGTATTTTTTTAGTAGAGACGGGGTTTCACCGGGTTAGCCAGGATGGTTTCGATCTCCTGACCTCGTGATCCGCCCGTCTCGGCCTCCCAAAGTGCTGGGATTACAGGCTTGAGCCACCGCGCCCGGCCCTAGATGGCTTTTTCTTTTCGCTTAGTCATATACTGTTCTATTTCCCCAGAAGTATTTATGTAGGTGCAGCTGAAGTGTCTACTGTGGCACAAACTCCTGCTTGGCTGGCTAAGAGAAAATCAAGGGCTATACAATTGTTCATGACAACTCTAGCTAATGAACTTAGATGAGTTCGCTTGGCTCCAAGAGCAGGAGTAGTGTTGTTTACAACCTTTGCTAAATTCGGGGGAAAATTTTTAGCCCCTTTTTTTTTTTTTTTTTAAGAGACAGGGTCTCCCTGTTATCTAGGCTGGAGTACAGTGGCATGATCATGGCTCACGGTAACCTCAAACTCCTAGGTTCTCTCTCTTCCTCCCACCTCAGCCTCCTGAGTAGCTGGGACTATAGGTGTTTGCCACCACACCCAGCTAATTTTATTTATTTATTTTAATTTTTTGGTAAAGATAAGATCTCACTTTTTTTTTTTTTTTTTTTTCCTGAGACAAAGTCTGGCTCTGTTGTCCAGGCTAGAGTGCAGTGGCATGATCTCGGCTCACTGCAACCTCCGCCTCCTGAGTTCAAGCAATTCTCGTGCCTCAGCCTCTTGAGTAGCTGGGATTACAGGCGTACGCAACCACACCTGGCTAATTTTTGTATTTTTTAGTATAGATGGAGTTTCGCCAAGTTGTCCAGGCTGGTCTTGAACTCCTGACCTCAGGTGATCTGCCTGCCTCAGCCTCCCAAAGTGCTGGGATTACAAGCATGATCCACTGCGCCCGACCAGGATCTCACTATGTTGTTCAGGCTGGTCTTAAATTCCTTGGCTCAAGCGATCCTCCTACCTCAGCCTTCCAAAGTGCAAGGATTACAGGCGTGAGGCACCATACCCAGCCTCAAACACTTTTCTAATTGTGTTATTCCTGTTATAGGAATCACAGCTTGCAGAGTGTACATGAAGAGGAAATGGGTATTGCTCCTGAAAGCTCCCCCCAATAATTTGTGTTTGCTTCATTTTGGAGGCTTCTGGATATCCTTCTCAATGATATAGGATCCAATAGAAGGACGATAGTTTTAAATATTTGGAAATCTCTGACAATTTCTCTGAACACACAGGATCACACAGTGAGTGTGAGGTAGGGAGGTCTATGCCTGATGTCCCTTTAAGGAGTAGTATCCTTCGTGCAACACAGACTGAATTCCCTCGAGATTAACAAATCCCTTGAGTAGAATTAAACAGTTCCTGCAAGGCAGGCTGAAGTATCTCCGAAGAGAACAAACTATCATGATCAGGCATACCCCAATATTAGTGCTTATTACCTATTAACTAGACTTTGCTGATAGGATTGTAATGATCTCAGTAGAAACATTTCATTGATATAAAGTTAAGATCAATTTTTTGCAAGATGAGAGGTTGAGATTAATGACTTGAGGAAAATTCAAGTACCAGGGAATTTGCCTTCTAAAGTATTTAAAGGAACAGCTGTTGTATTTTTGTCCACAGGGTCAGTTAGGGGATTACAGATTCAGCAATCCATTGGCTTCAGAGCCACAGCTGCGATCTGGGAAAAACATATGAGAGTTTTGCTTTTCATTAAGGAATACAAGATCACAAGGGGCAGAAATATCAGGATGGGTCAGGCGCAGTGGCTCACGCCTGTAATCCCGGCACTTTGGGGGGGTCAGGGTGGGCAGATCACGAGGTTAGGAGTTTGAGACCAGCCTGGCCAACATGGTGAAACCCCATCTCTACTAATAATAAAAAAATTAGCCTGGCGTGGTGGTGCATGAAAAAAAATATTAAGATGAAAATAAGAGGCATTATGTTGGTATTCTAGAAGATGTTGAAGTGGCACATTAGACAATATTGTATTGTTAAGGGAAATCAGAAAATTGATGACAAATCTGAAAATGCATCTTGTTCCCTCATCTTCAGGAGAAGGTGTCCACTTTGGAGCTCCATTATTTTTTCTGTATTCGGGGGTCAATGCTGTCCATTTCTGAAGCTGACAACTTCTAGAGAATTCCTAAGAATCTTCAGTTTAAGGCTTCAGATGAAATGGATGTTTAGTAGTCAGGAGGAAGAGATGTGTATTTTTTCTTTTTGAGACGGAACCTTGCTCTGTTGCCCAGGCTGGAGTACAGTGGTGCAGTTTCAGCTCACTGCAACCTCCACCTCTCGGGCTCAAGCGATTCTCCTGCCTCAGCCTCCCGAGTAGCTGGGACTACAGGCACGTGCTGCCGCACCTGGCTAATTTTTGTCTTTTCAGTAGAGATGGGGTTTCATGGTGTTAGCCAGGATAGTCTCGATCTCCTGACCTCATGATCTGCCTGCCTCGGCCTCCCAAAGCGCTGGGATTACAGGCATGAGCCACTGCGCCCGGCCGAGACGTGTATCTTTTGAACTGGGAAATGTGAATCAGAGGACCATTACTTTGGTGTTATACTGCTATGTTATTTGGCAATAGGACCTGGTAAGGTCCTTTCATTGTGGTTCAAGGGCAGTCTTTCTCTAGTGTCTTTTCCAGAAGACTAAACCTCCATGTTGCAGATAATATAGAGGTTGTTCAGAAGGTGGTTTGGAAATGCACCTTTTGCTTGTTGATGAAGTAATTAATCATATCTGCCTGTAGAAAGATAATATGTTGGTTTCCTAGGACTGCCAAAACAGAGTTCCACAAACTGGATGGCTTAAAATGATAGAATATGGTTCTGGAGGCCGGAAGCCTGAAATCAGTGTGTTGAAGAGCCATTCTCCCTCTGAAGGCTCTTGGGAAGAATCCTTCCTCACCCTAACTTTTGGTGATTGTTGGCAACCCTTGGGTTTCCTTGGCTTGTAGAACCATCACTCCAATCTCTGCCTCCATCACCACATGGCCTTCTTTCTGTGTGTGTCTCTGTATCCAAATTTTTTTTTTCTCTCTCTCTTTTTTTTTTTGAGAAAGAGTCTTTCTCTGTCACCCAGGCTGGAGTGCAGTGGTGTGATTTCGGCTCACTGCAACCTCTGCCTCCCGGGTTCAAGCGAATCTCACACCTCAGCCTCCCTAGTAGCTGGGATTACAGGCACGCATCACCATGCCTGGCTAATGTTTTGTGTTTTTAGTGGAGACGGGGTTTTGCCATGTTGCCTGGGCTGGTCTCGAACTCCTGAGCTCAGGCAATCTGCCCACCTTGGCTTTCCAAGTACAAAAATTAGCTGGGCGTGTCAGTGTGCACCTGTAGTCCCAGCTACTTCGGAGGCTGAGGCAGGAGGATTGCTTGAGCCCAGGAGGCCGAGGCTGCAGTGAGTTGAGATCACACCACTGCACTCCAGCCTGGGCAACAGAGTAAGACCCTGTATCAAAAAAAAAAAAAAAAAAAAAAAAAAAAAAAAAAAAAAAAGCACGAGGACACCTTGTAATTGGATTAGAGCCTACTGTGATCCATTGTAATTTAATCTTGATTGCATCTACCAAGATCCTACTTCCAAATAAAGTCATATTCACAGGCATCAGGGGTTAGGACTTGAACATAAATTTTAGGGGAGACAATTAAGGTAGAATATAAGATTGGGGGTGAAATTCCCAAATACATGGGGCAATCTGTTCTTAATTCACAAAGAGATAATCTGTGGGTTTTCAGAGGGGTTTCATTTTATAGACATTAAATCTAACGGTAATACTTCAGGCCATGAGAATTAAGCGTTCCTGAGTGCTTTGCTAATTTTATTTTAGAATTCCATTAGTTCTCTTTTTTCCCTGAGGATTATGGATAATGCATTTTTGAGTAAAAGACCAAACTTTACAGAGTGTTGTATTAATAGTACTAAGAGAAAGAATGTCCTTCTCCCTAGAGAGAGAAGTGGGAATTTCCCAAGTTGGAAAAACAAAATCAAGATTTTTTTTTTTTTCTTGCCATAGTTAGAGGGGTAGCTCTCTGGCAAGGAGAAGATTCAACCTGCCCTGAGAATAAATAGACAATAACCAGAACATATTCGTAACCCAGTGCAGGAGGCATTTATATAAAGTCCATCTGGAGTGTTCAAGGGACCCTCGAGGTTTGGTTCCTGTCCATGTCTGATCTTTACAGGTTTGCCAGGATTGTGTCACTGGAAGGTAGGAGATGTTTTGGAAACATCCTCAGCAATACCTCTAAATTTAGCCCGCCTATGTTAGTCTAACGTTGTTGCCAATTTATTTCTGCTATTATGCGTAATATCATGAAGCATCTTTACTAAATTCCTTTTTCCATTTTTTGGCACTACTGGCGGATCATTCTGCAAGTGCCAAATATTATCTGTATGCAATGAGCATCCCAATTTTTTCCATTTGCTTTTTTCCAAACCAGGAGCTTGTCTCTGACAGTCAATAATAGCCTTTTTGAATTCTTCAAGGCCTCTCTTTTCTGTGTTATTACAGGAACAATTATGTTTGGCTAATGTTGCCTTTTTTGGCGTAGTGGTCTGCTAAAGCATTACCATGAGATTTGGGATTCTTGCATTCTATAAGCAAGGAAATAACTATAATAAAAGTGGAAGGTCATAAATTTAGGGTCCAGCCCTAAAAGTTTCTGTTTTTAAAAAGAAACCATCCACGAATAAAATTACATCAGACAGTCGGATGCGGTGGCTCAGGCCTATAATCCAAACACTTTGGGAGGCCGAGGCAGGCGGATCACCTGAGGTCAGGAGTTCAAGACCAGCCTGGCCAACATGGCAAAACTCCGCCTCTACTACAAATACAAAATTAGCCAGGTGTGGTGGCAGGTGCCTGTGCTCCTAGCTACTGAGGAGACTGAGGCAGGGAGAATTGCTTGAACCTGGGAGGTGGAGGTTGCAGTGAGCAGAGATTGTGCCACTGCACTCCAGCCTGGGTGACAGAGGGAGACTCCATCTCAAAAAAAAAAAAAAAAAACAAACAACATTTCGTCAGGGATATCCGGGGAATTGGTAACAAATCTGTATAAGATGCAGGTGAATCTGTAAGACAGATTTAACTGTGAAGTTCTCCTTCAGGTAAAGGAAAGGGAGTGGCTAGGTTTGGTGTGTTGCAGTGATAGTGATATTTGAAGGTGAAAGCATGGCATTTGATAGGATGTTAGGCAGCTAGCTGAGAAATGCTAACTATTTTCCATTAACAAAGGAGCATGTACAAGTTTCATGGAGAAACTAGAACTGAGCCACTTGAGGCTTCCCTAAATATACTGGTGCTGCTATAGTTCTTAGACAAGGTGACTATGTCTTAGCTACTGGATCTAATGGGAAGACTGAAATAAGCAAAGGGCCTTTGATGGCTGTCAGGTAATTGAGTCAGTATTCCTAGTGTTTAGACTTTTCGTAGCAACATAGGAAAAGGGTTTATGATAAAAAGGTGACCCCACGTTTGGGGACTGTTGCAGATACTTTTTTAGGTTTCAGAAGTATTATATGAATCTTCCTAGGGTAAGAGGTTCAGGATCTAAGAACTTCATTCATGGAAAGGGGTTGCAATGGCAGAAGAGGTTGGCACCCATCACCCATAACATACAGTCACCCTAGGAACCCTCAAAGTTATTTTGTAATGGTTGGTTTGGGAAAACTGAATAATTTATAATTTTTATGCAGCAAGAGATTTGCCTTCTTGCGATGGTGTGTGCCCTAAATAATGAACATTTTGTTGTTGCTATTGTTGTTGCCGCAGAATTTTAATTTCTCTTCGAAGGCTTTATGTCTCTTCTGAACTAAGGTCTTTAATAAATACGCAAAATCAGTCTTAAAGTTTTGTTCGTTTTTTTTGAACATAGTAACAGATCATCTACATATTATATTAGAATAGACTCACAAGGAAATCTCAAATCCTTGAGGTCCCAATTAAGAACCTGAGAGAAATAAGAGAAAATCTTCAGTAAATCCCTGAGGCAAAACAGTCCGGGTACAGTATATCGTTCATTTTCCCATGAGAAGGGAAATAAATATTGACTGCCTAGATCTAATGGGATGCTAAAAAACATAAGCCCATCACAGTGAAGTGAGTGGCTTCAGGTAGTATTGAAGACAAAATAGAATTTGAATTAAGGACCACTGGGAAAAGAAGAATCACGATCTTATTTACGACCCTCTGGTCTTGCATAAATCAATATCTACGCCTACGAGGCTTTTTACAGAGCAACACTGGAGCATTACAAGGGCTGGTGCAAGGAATAATGAATGAGTCCCTGTTTATAAAATCTTCCATCGTGGGCCTTAATGTTTTCTTAGCTTCGGGCTTTGAAGGGTATTGAGCAAGAACAGGTGAAGGTTTAGAAAAGTCAGTTTCTGCTTTGATGGGCTTGGTCCCCAGAATGCTTCCCTTATCAGAACTCTCATCCCAGGCAGAATCAAGGACCTTACATTGGACCTTACCTCAAATAGACATTGGGTTAAATGTACAGGGACAATCAAAGTGCCATATAAATTGCATTATGAAAAGATCATGCTGGGAGAGTTTTCAGGTGCTTTTGGAAATAGCCCATCTGAGGAACATTTGAGTTGGCAGTTCCATTTACATAAAAGATCCCTCCCGGCCGGGCGTGGTGGCTCACGCCTGTAATCCCAGCACTCTGGGAGGCCAAGGCAGGCAGATCATGAAGTCAGGAGATTGAGACCATCCTGGCTAACATGGTGAATCCCTGTCTCTACTAAAAACACAAAATATTAGCCGGGCGAGGTGGCAGGCACCTGTAGTCCCAGCTACTTGGGAGGCTGAGGCAGGAGAATGGCAAGAACCTGGGAGGCAGAGCTTGCAGTGAACTGAGATTGCACCACTGCACTCCAGCCTGGGTGACAGAGTGAGACTCCGTCTCAAAAAAAAGAAGATCCCTCCCAATGCAATGTACTTGGATGGTGTCACAGAGAAGAAATGCATGCTGACTGGTGGAGGGGCCAAGAATGATAGTCACAGGTTGCATAATGGGAAGTGTTTGAGTGCTGTTTTGAAATTCCAAAATAGTTTAGTGACTTTAAGGAAGATGGGTAGGGCTGGGCGCGGTGGCTCAAGCCTGTAATCCCAGCACTTTGGGAAGCCGAGACGGGCGGATCACGAGGTCAGGAGATCGAGACCACCCTGGCTAACATGGTGAAACCCCGTCTCTAAAAAAAAAACAAAAAAAAAAAAAAAAAAACAACTAGCCGGGCAAGGTGGCGGGCGCCTGTAGTCCCAGCTACTCGGGAGGCTGAGGCAGGAGAATGGTGGGAACCCGGGAGGCGGAGCTTGCAGTGAGCTGAGATCCGGCCACTGCACTCCAGCCTGGGCGGCAGAGCAAGACTCCGTCTCAAAAAAAAAAAAAAAAAAAAAAGGAAGATGGGTAGGAATCATGGTAGAATTTGTATTTGACAGAGTAGCACTTGTACCTATCAGAAAGATTTGCTTTCTCCCTCTATTATTAAAGATAATCCTCCTTAATGATTTGAAGGAGAAATTGGGCACTATAATATTGCCCAGAATCACTTCATTATTCCTATTTAGAATAACAGGGAAGAAGCATTACTTCTGTTTCATTGTAGTTAAGATGGGTTACTTTTCCTAGTGCTCTGCCCTTTGTTAAGAGCAGTTGGCACTCTGTATCTGTGGATGACAGTGGATGACACATCCATGGATGTAACCAACCTCAGATCAAAAATATTTGGAAAAAAATGAAAAACAGTAATACAATAATAAAAAATAATACAAATTAAAAAACAATGCAGTATAACAACGTTGTATTGGGTATTATAAGTAATCTGGACATAACTTAAAGTATAGGGGAGAATTTGTGTAGGTTATATGCAAATAGTACACCATTTTATTTTAGAGACTTGAGCATCTGTGGATTTTGGTGTCTGCAGCGGGTCCTGGAACCAGTCCCCCTCGGATATCAAGGGCGGACTGTGCAAGTAAGTGTTTTTGTCAAAGGGAAAGTTTTTACTGTCTCTTGAGGTACAGGCGGATAGAAATAATTGCTTTAATTGTTACATGATATGCTTTGTGTGTTTGTTTTCCTTTTGGGTATCTAAAGCCTCTTCAAAGTGTTTGGCCCAACGTTGAAGTTCAGGCAATATGGTAATTTGTAAGCCATGTTTTTTGAGTTTATGTTCCATATCTGCCCAACAAAAAAGGTGGAAAGGGCACTAGAAATGCCAACACCAGGTGTTAACTTAGAACACTATCTGAATGTGCTCGTTAGTCTGTAACCAAAGTCTATTTGGTGTCTCTTTTGCTATTTGCAAGATTGCATCAAGGTCCAGTTTATTTTCTTTATTATTTTTATTTTTAAAATTAAAACAAAATTATTACAGTAATAGTGTGACCATTTTATTTTAGCAGGAAGGTCTTGTGTTATAATTCCAAGAGGTTGTCACCCATCTGCTGTGTTTTAAGTAATCCCAATTGAGTAGAATGCATTTGATTTTTTAAAATTAAATTTTATGTGTGAATTCACATGCAATTCCGAGAAATAATACAGATACGTCTCATGTATTCTTTACTTGGTTTCCTCCAGTGGCAACATCTTGCAGTTACAACACAATTTCACAAAGATACTGACGTTGATACAATCTACCCATCTTGTTCAGATATCCACAGTTTTACTTATATGCATTTCTGTGGGTGTGTGTACTTAGTTCTATATGATTTTACGGGTAGGTACAGTTTTGTGCATTCACCACTGCAGTCAAGATATAGAACAGTTCCATTATCACAAAGACCCCCTTTGTTGTTCCTGGATAAACCCGTCTACCTCTCTCCCACCCCTTTTCCCCAAACTTCTAACGTCTGGCAGCCAATAATCCATTCTCCATTTCTAAAACTGCATCATTTCAAAAATGTTGTATAAACAAAATCCTACAGTGTGTAACCTTTTGAGATTGGCCTTTTTTACTCAGCTTACTTCTCTGGAGATTCACCCAGTTGTAGCATGTATCAAATAGTTTCTTCCTTTTTATTGCTGAGTCGTATTCCACTTCTACCCCTTCACCCACTGAAGGACATCTAGGCTGTTTTCAGTTCTTGCCTCTAATGAGGAAAAATTGATATGAGGATACATGTACATGTTTTTGCACAAACATAAATTTTCATTTATCTTAAATAAACACTCAAGAATATAATTACTGGATCATATGGTAGTTGCATGCTTAGTTTTTTAAGAAACTGCCGAACAGTTCTCCAGAGTGGCCGTACCGTTTAACATTCCCACCAACAATGCATGAGTGATGTAGTTTCTCCACATCCCTGCTCACATTTTTTTTTTTTTTGAGACAGAGTCTCTCTCTGTCTCCCAGGCTGGAGTGCAAAGGCACCATCTCGGCTCACTGCAACCTCCACCTCCTGAGTTCAAGCAATGCTCCTGCCTCAGCCTCCAGAGTAGCTGGGACTACAGGTGCCTACCACCATGCCCAGCTAATTTTTGTATTTTAGTAGAGATGGGGTTATACCATGTTGGCCAAGCTGGTCTCGAACTCCTGACCTCAGATAATCTGCCCACCTCGGCCTGCTAAAGTGCTGGATTACAGGTGTGAACCACCGAGGAATCAACTTATTTCCTGATGAAGCCATTGTTAGTTTTGAGTCTCTGTCATAGCAGCTGAAGCAAGATCTAGCTAATTTTTGTTTTGAGCCACTTTTGCCTGTGAGTGACAAAAATTCTGCCTCGGTCAACTTACTTTCCCTCAGTGTTGTCTAAATTTGAGGGTCTTCATGGGACCCGGGCACTTCAGGGTCCTGACGGTGTCCATCTACACAGGCTGATCCTGCTGTCATCCATGCAGGCTGCCGGTCCACATCCATGTCCTCCCGAAGCCCAGGCACCTCCACACTTTTCCTCTCTGGGTTTGCTGCCTTCGTGGGCTCTGCTGGGGAGGAGGGCATGGCCACTTTCTGCTCTTGGCTCCCACACACGTATCTAGGGGTTGCACTGTCTGTAGGGGTCTGACCTGGAGCCAGTTGCTGGGCCTTCCCTGGAACCCGTGTAAGTCAACACCCATACCATTTCCGCAGCCACACTTCCCTCAGTCAGCCTGGGATCACTGTCTAGTGTCCTGAACACCTACACTCCTACTCTTGTTAATTTTAGGGCTATACCCTAAAATCCTCTCCCCTTCCCTGGGGGTTTTGGCTTTTGGGTTTCCCTCTCTTTTAGCCTGACACATCTTTCTCTTAAGACAATGAGCACAGAATATTGAGAGTGCTTGAATTCTAAGGTGAGGACAGGTGATAAGTTTAAAAATGTGGGAAAACAACTGGCAAATACCTCAAAAAGTATTATTCTAGCCCAAGAGGAAATATTTAATTCCTTATTCACTCTGCTGATATTCTGTATACTCTACCTAATTCTTCTCCTCCTTCCCTTCCTTCTTTCTCCTTTTTTTCTTTTTTTGTTTTGAGATGGAGTTTCATTTTTGTTGCCCAGGCTGGAGTGCAATGGTATGATCTTGGATCACTGCAACCTCTGCCTCCTGGGTTCAAGCGATTCTCCTGCCTCAGCCTCCCGAGTGGCTGGGATTACAGGTGAAGGCCACCACACCTGGCTAAGTTTTGTATTTTTAGTAGAGACGCAGTTTCACCATGTTGGCCAGGCTGCTCTCAGACTCCTGACCTCAGGTGATCTGCCTGCCAAAGTGCTGGGATTACAGGCGTGAGCTACTAAGCCCAGCCCTCGTTCCTTTCTTCTATCTTTTCCTTCTTTTATTTATTTATTTTTTTTTTTGGCTCATTCAGGATGACTTTTTAATCCTAAGCATAGTCAGCGCTGGAGTTTATTTTCATACTGCTTTGTGCTATTTCACTTCCAATAGGAAGATGACCCTCAGCTTCAGGCATGCCAGGGGATTAAGTGCCTGTACTTACGTGCCAGCTTTATGAGGGACTAGCATTTCTTTCAGAAATGCTTCGGTTCAGCGGACTCTGGAAGCCTCCTTGCAGTTTCGCAGGATCAGGTGGGCAGGTGGAGGAGGAGGAGGAGCTCTGTGGCCACCTTTAAGGGAATTTCGATTGCTCAATTGAAAGAGCTAGTGCCAGGTGCGGTGGCTCACAACTGTAATCCCAGCACTTTGGGAGGCTGAGGCAGGCGGATCACCTGAGGTCAGGAGTTTGAGACCAGCCTGACCAACATGGTGAAACCCCGTCTTTACTAAAAAATACGAAAATTAGCCGGGCGTGGTGGCGGGCGTCTGTAATCCCAGCTACTCAGGAGGCTGAGGCATGAGAATCCCTTGAACCTGGGAGACAGGGGTTACAGTGAGCCGAGATAGCACCACTGCACTCCAGTGTGGGTGACAGAGCAAGACCCCATCTCAGAAAACCAAAAAAAGAAAAAGAAAAAGAAAAGAAAAAAAAGAAGAGGAAAAGAGCTAGCGGTTGGCTGATGCCACTCTGGATGACAGCTTGTCTGAGAGTGCAGAGCAAGGCTGACAGCAGGGTGTGCTCCACCTGGGAAGCAGGTCTGAGGGGTTTCCATGGCTGGGCAGGTCACTGAGGGTTTCCTTCCCTCACACTCAGGGGCAGTCACAGGCCAGTCACTGCTGGGAGCACATTAGGCAAGAAGGGACACCTGTGAAAGGCCAGTGTTTGAATAAGGACCATCTGGAATAAGCAGTCATCATCAGAGAAATGATAAAATACTTTGCCTGGGATTCAGAAAAGTTTCAGCAACTGATCTAAGTACTAAGGACCTCACTTTACTGACAGACATCATTTTTATTAGAGACCAGCATTTATTTTATGGCTTAGTTAATGGACTCCTAGAAATAAAATTGCATATAGACAGCAACATTTACTACTCATGTAACACTAGAAAAATTTCTAACAACCTTCCCTTCTTCTTTCTCCCCCTTCCCTCTCTTCCACCTTCCTTCTCCCTCCTTCTCTCATTTCCTTTATTCCTCCCTGACTCCTTCCTTCTCCCCACCTTTATTTATTGGGCATCTACTATGTGCTAGACATAGTAGGCTCGGTATTGCAAAGTGAAATAAAAGAGACCCCCCTGCCCTCACAGTCTAGCTCACAGTCTGGTGCCATTAAAGTTTTGTGTGCAGGTAATTACCAGGTAGTGCAGGAAGTGTCTGGATGGAGATCGATGCAAAAATGCTTTGAAGTTCAAAGGCAGTTCCCCTCACCCAGGTGGTGGACAGGGAGCAGTCAATAAAGGTTGGATTTGGGAGTGGGTTGGCTGGATGATGCCAGAGTAAGTTGTTTTTTTTTTTTTTTTTTTTTTTTTTTTTAAGAATGAGTAACTGGTTGTCTTGTATTCATTAAGAGAAAATTATGGTCACACAACAGGCACATGCACAACCACACACATTTAGGGAGTCAAATGCACTTAGAAACAAAACTGCAAAATTAATTAGTAATACTTATATTACGAATTAATTTGAAATAAATAAAACCACCAAGGTAAAAAGATATTTTTGATTGCCACACGTCTCCAACAAAAATGGAAAAGTACAGTCTTGATCTTGTAAATTATTTTGTGATTTAAATACTGTATTAATTGTGAGATAGGTAGTGAGTACTTCATTTTCTTTTTGATTCAATAATGAAAAACTCAAGTAAGCACATTACTCACTTTAACCAAGCACACCTAAGCAGTATCTGTGAAACATAGTCCATCAGTATTTGACTCCAAAGGGAACCTCATTGGGTCAAATTTCACTAAGCAAGCACCACATATTAGGAAAAACAGAACTACTATGGTGAATTTTTATATTCCATATACAGGCTTATTTTCCATTTTCTAGCATTAACATACCAAAAATCTCAAATGTCTGAAGCCAGAATGGAATAGTTGGAATATCTGTGAATTTGAGAGAAACTATATAGTTTATATGTAATTTTATACATATATTACTTTTTTGGGGAGATGTGGGAAGATTAAAAAACGAGAGAAAGAAGAGAATGATAAGACAGAATACAATAATTAGAGAAAGAAGAATAATTCCAGATTCAAGAAAAATGTTTCAGTATTTTTGAGACTAGAAGATATGAGAAAAGGTCTAAGGGGTATTGAATAAGAGGTTAATAAATTCTTAAGAAAAAGAAAAAAATTGGACCTAACACAAGATAACAGTAAAACATTTTGATAACTCCACATTAGAATAATAACTGCTTTAAGAGAAAATCTCCTGTTCCATTAACGTGTCTGATTTTTAATAACAAAGTCCCTGATGCCAGAGTAAGTTTTTTTGTTTGTTTGTTTGTTCGTTTTGTTTGTTTGTTTGTTTGTTTTGAAATGGAGTCTCCCTTTTGTCCCCCAGGCTGGAGTGCAATGGTGCGATCTCGGCTCACTGCAACCTCTGCCTCCTGGGTTCAAGTGATTCTCCTGCCTCAGCCTCCCGAGTAGCTGGGATTACAGGCGCCTGCCACCACACCTGGCTAATTTTTGTATTTTCAGTAGAGATGGGGTTTCACCATGTTGGCCAAGTTGGTCTCAAACTCCTGACATCAGGCAATCTGCCTGCCTCGGCCTCCCAAAATGCTGGGATTACAGGCGTGAGCCACTGTGCCTGGCCTTTAATGCTTTTAAAGGCATCTTTTTCCTGCTTCTTGAACAAGGGGCCCCATAATTTCACTTTGCACTGGACCTCGCAAATTATGTAGCCAACCCTGGAGGTGAGGTGGGGAGTGGGATATCCTGTGCATTGGAGGATGTTTACTGACCTTAACCTCTTGACCATTAGATGCCAACAGCAACCTGTCTCCATCATGGGACAATGAAAACTGTCTCCAGACATTGCCAAATGTCTCCTGAGGGGCATAATTACCCCACATTGAGAACCACTGCTTTAGAAGAAAATCCAACCTCTTTGATACATAAGACCCTTAGTGACCTGGCCCTTGCCTCTCTTAACCCACTCACTTCTCGCCATGGAGGGCTCCCATTATGCTGAGCCTACTTGGGGATTCTTGAACAAGCCACACTTGAATGACTGCATGCCTTGTGTACCCTCTTCCCACTCCCTAGACCACCTTTCTCCAATTTCACTCAGTCAATTTCTTATCAGCTTTCAAAACTCACTCCGGGTCGGGTGCAGTGGTTCATGGCTGTAATCTCAGCACTTTGGGAGGCCAAGTTGAGCAGATCACCCTGAGGTCAGGAATTCGACACCAGCATGGCCGACAGGGCAAGACCCTGTCTTTACTAAAAAATACAAAAATTAGCTGGGCTAATTGCTTGAACCCGGGAGGCAGAGGTTGCAGTGAGGCAAGATTGCCCCATTGCACTCCAGCCTGGGCGACAGAGTGAGACTCCGTCTCAAAACAAAACAAAAACAACAACAAAAAGTATTAAAATATAAGGCCAATATGGTGGCTCACATCCGCATTCCCAGTGCTTTGGGAGGCAGGAGGATCTCTTGATGACAGCCTGGGTGACATAGCAAGACCCCGGCTCTGCAAAATATTTAAACATTAGCCAGCATGGTAATTTCTATATGCCTATCGTCCCAGCTACTCAGGAAGCTGAGGCAGGGGGCTCATTCGAGGCTGCAGCGAGCTGTGATCACACCACTGAACTTCAGTCTGAGCAATGGAGGAAGACCCTGGCTCTAAAATTTAAAAAAAGGTTTAAAACCTAAAGTTTTTTTCCCCTTTTTTCCATGGTCTCTTTTTATTGGTCATGGTGTATTTTATTTGCTATTTAATGTCATTCTAAGTAAATAGAAATTTTAAAATTTAAACTATGAGCATGAATTTTACCTTTTTACCACTCAATGCCAGTTTTAAGTTGCAAACATAAGAATATTTAATTCATCTGCAGAATCACCAAAATTATGCTATTTGTATGTCATAGTTTGTACATACATATGTATTTTGTTCTTACCAGAACAGTAGAAATGGTGCACAAAACTCAGCCACCTGTTTTTATTTCACTTCTTCATATTGGCACATTCCACCAATACTCTCTACCTTCTGCCTAGTAATGAGGGAGGAAAGGCTGAAAGGAAAAGGAACGGAATTTCCCTTTCCTTCTATGTAGGGTTACCTGATAAAATATAGGATTCCTAGTTTAATTTGGATTTTAGGTAAACGGAAAATAAAAATGTATTTTAAGCATGTGCCATTATATATTTTGGGACACATTTATACTAAAAAATTATTTGCTATTTATCTGAGATTCAAATTTAACAGGTATCTTATATTTTATTTGCTAAATTAAACCCTACTTCTGTAACATCATTTTCAGCATAAGTAGTTGGCAAGTTCAGGGAAGTGACATTAGTAAGAGAGTATGTTAGAGTTTCTCGGTCATTTGCATTTCTTAGTAGTCATGGCCTGCTTTCTGCATTCGAAGCAGGTTGTGGTCGGAAAGCACCTTGGGGCTATCAGGGACGCTGTTTACTCAACTGCAAACTCAACACACTTATTTTGTACTTGCTCTGATTTTCACGGAACTTCCAGGCACCATGGGTCCACCCAAATTCTGTGCTGTGGGGCACTGGGAACATTATATTGCAAATGGGGCATCAATGGCCATGGGCGTGCATACTGCAGCTCAGGGGCACACTGGATTGACCCACTGAATTTAACTTACAAAACACAGTTTATTTATTTGTTTTTGAGGCAGAGTCTTGTTCTGTCACCCAGACTGGAGTGCAGTGGCATGATGTTGGCTCACTGTAAACTTCACCTCCCAGGTTCAAATGATTCTCCTGCCTCAGCCTCCCAAGTAGCTGGGACTACAGGTGTGCACCACCACACTCAGCTAATTTTTGTATTTTTAGTAGAGACCGGGTTTTGCCGTGTTGGCCACGCTGGTCTCAAACTCCTGACCTCAGGTGGTCCTCCCCCCTTGGCCTCCCAGAGTGCTGAGATTACAGGCATGGGTCATTGTGCCTGGCCACAAAACACAGGTTTAAAGTTAAGCTTATTAAGAACATCAAGATGGTGAAGCAGAGCAGGAAACCAGGTAGAGGGCCCTTCTGAGCACCTGGCCCTATGGGACTGTGTGAGTTGCAGGCCCACGAATCCAGCCCTGTATGCGGCCCAATACTGCTGAGGTTGGGAAACCCTGTTCTAAAGGAAATAGAGAGCCATTGAAGGATTTTAAAAAGTTAGAGAAGACTGAGTTTGGGGACGGGTGGCAAGAACAGATTATGCTTTAGAAGAATCTTTCAGACGGACAGTGTAGCATTTGGATCCAAGTAGGGGAAGAGTGGACTTGCATCTTTCTTGCAGGGGAGAGGTTTAATATATTTTATTTATGTTTTTTTTTTTTTTGAGATAGAGTCTCGCTCTGTCGCCCAGGTTGGAGTGTAGTGGTGCGATCTCAGCTTACTGCAACCTCTGCCTCCCGGGTTCAAGTGGTTCTCCTGCCTCAGCCTCCTGAGTAGCTGGGATTACAGGTGCCCACCACCACGCCTGGCTAACTTTTGTATTTTAGTAGAGAGAGGGCTTCATCATGTTGGTCAGACTGGTCTTGAACTTCTGACCTCAAGTGATCCACCTGCCTCTGCCTCCCAAAGTGCTGGGATACAGGAGTGAGCCACTGTGCCCGGCCATTAATATAGTTTAAAAAGTGTGAATTGAAACAATTGCGTGCAGTCAAATGCCCTTAAAATCCCTTAGGAAGGTGCTGGGTAGTGAAAGTCACACCTGCTTGCCATGTGCTACACCCAACCAGGTTTCCTCCAGCTTCGGTGCAGATTGTTCATCCTTCAGTTGAGATGATGTGTGAAGTTAGGAGCTTATGTTTAGCATCTGTGTTGCATGAAAAACGTTTAAACACTGGAATTGCACTCAAGATGGGGAGATGTTCATGCCACCAGCAGCCCACAGGTACTGAGACTGACTGGGAGGAGAGCAGACACTGGTCTCTGTACCCTGCTCACTCTAGAGTGGCCAGTCACTGGCTCACCATACATACTGGTGGGTGGAATTAGCAGTGCCATTTAAATTGCTGCTCCAGCATCCATGATCTCCTTGCCCCGTTTTGTAGTAGCCATATTATGTGGGGAACTGACCCCAACCCCAGCCCTAGGCATGGGTCCTGACTAGTCTAAGCCAACTAGGTTAATTCTATCTCCTAGCCACAGTGAGACTGGCTGAAATAACTCAGGCCTAAGTCAACAGACAATGGTGGTCCCACGGTCACAGCAAAGTGACTTGAAGTCAGGACTTCTGTTCCATGATTTGGACCTGCTTGCTTTTTCCTTTTTGGTGTAAACAAGGAGTCCCAGATGCCACTGGAAGCCATATTGTCATGATGAGGAAAGCCATGTCGGCAAAAAAGCCAACACATGAAGGAAGATAGAGCTGAGAGTGTAAGAATTAAAGAAAGAGGAGAGAAACATGAAGGGCAGCTTGACAGTCAACAGGTTTATTTCAGAAAACAAACCTGGGAGGGACTTCTGAGTTGGGTTAGGAGCTGCACCCTCTTACAGACTAAGAGTTTTTAAGGATTCGTGGTGGGAGAGTTTATTAGAGGCTTGGACTGCTTCTGTGTCTCTTTGTTGTGCTTATCTGGGAGGCAGAATTGTATGTCTGTTCCCGTACATCTTTTGGTAGCTGCAGGCATATCCCCCCGAGTCTGCTTTTAGCTTCCCTATCTTAGTGCACCTGAAGGGAAAGGAATGTGCTTATTAAGGCCCACTGTTTTACTGGGGCCCATTGTATGAGGGTGAAGTTTGGCAGTTACCCAAGAGACTTTCTTCCCACCTCCCAAAGAGCCACTATCTGCTCTTTCTGGCTCCTTGTAGGTAAAAGAGAAGTAATTTCCAGCCAGGTGTGGTGGCTCACGCCTGTAATTCCTTTGGGTGGCTGAGGGGGGCGGATCATGAGGTCAAGAGATCGAGACCATTCTGGCCAACATGGTGAAACCCTGTCTCTACTAAAATACAAAATTAGCTGGGCATTGTGGTGTGCGCCTGTAGTCCCAGCTACTCGGGAGGATGAGGCAAGAGAATCGCTTGAACCCGGGATGTGGAGGTTGCAGTGAGCCGAAATCCAGCCACTACTGCACTCCAGCCTGGTGACAGAGCGAGACTCCATCTCAAAACAGACAAACAAAAAAA
>NW_016813202.1:3085328-3170403 GCF_001698545.2 Rhinopithecus bieti
GTCAAGAGATCGAGACCATTCTGGCCAACATGGTGAAACCCTGTCTCTACTAAAAATACAAAAATTAGCTGGGCATTGTGGTGTGCGCCTGTAGTCCCAGCTACTCGGGAGGATGAGGCAAGAGAATCGCTTGAACCCGGGATGTGGAGGTTGCAGTGAGCCGAAATCCAGCCACTACTGCACTCCAGCCTGGTGACAGAGCGAGACTCCATCTCAAAACAGACAAACAAAAAAAAAAAAAAAAAAAAAAAAAAAAAAAAAAAAAAAAAAAGGGAGAGAGAGAGAAGTAATTTCCTTGAAATGGATGAGGCTAGAAAGGAAGCTGGAATTTAAAGTGGTGTTGTTTGTCCAAGATAACGGTACTTCTGCTCTGTCAGAGAGAACTGCCTATAAATGAAGCCAAATCATTGACTGAATTACACCTGAAGCCTCCTCTCATTAAGCTCTTAACTTCTGGGTTACAATCCTCTTTATGGCTTACTCTGGTTTGAAGTAAACGGAAGTTGAGTTTTGTGATGTTCTCAAGCACAGGCATCCTGCCTTTCAAGCAGGACCTCATTGCACACACAAGATGAAAGGTATGCCGTCTTGTTACGGAACAGAGAGAATGAACTCTCAGAGAAGGGGGAAAGGGTTTTTGCTAGGCGTTCTCAGTTGACTCATACCGATAACAGCTCCCTTTGGGGGTGCATTGTTACTGTTGTGTCCATCTTGTGGGAGGTTTTATGACTTACCCACTACCACAGTGAAGTTGAATAAAGATGACTCTATCACCCTGTGCAGATGACTTCCAGAGGTCTGATGGTCCTTGGGTTCCACAGCAAAGTAATATTGATGAGGCTTAGGATGCATGAGTGAGAAGGCTGTGCATAATGAGCCAGTGCACACTCAATGTCTAGTGTGAACCAGAGTAGTCAGAACTCCTCTATCGTCCCCCAACCAACACTCCTCCTCTCTCCTGGTTTCTGCTTTGTTCTTTTTTTTTTTTTTTTTTTTTTTGAGACGGAGTCTCGCTCTGCCGCCCAGACTGGAGTGCAATGGCCGGATCTCAGCTCACTGCAAGCCCCGCCTCCTGGGTTTACGCCATTCTCCTGCCTCAGCCTCCTGAGTAGCTGGGACTACAGGCGCCCGCCACGTCGCCCGGCTAGTTTTTTGTATTTTTTAGTAGAGACGGGGTTTCACCGGGTTAGCCAGGATGGTCTCGATCTCCTGACCTTGTGATCCGCCCGTCTCAGCCTCCCAAAGTGCTGGGATTACAGGCTTGAGCTACCACGCCCGGCCTCTGCTTTGTTCTTAACCAGTTCCCATGTGGTAGGCAGAATTCTAAATTGGCTCCCCAAGATTTTTCACCTTAATCCCTGGGCCTGTGACTTTAATGAGATTATCCGTCCATGATTATGTTGTGTTACTACTCGCAAAAGAGATTTTGAAGATGTAATTAAGGCTAATAATCATTTGGCTTAGAGTTAATCAAAAGGGAGATTATCCAAGTGGGCCTAACTTAATCACATCCTTTTTAAAAGCAGAGTTTTCTCTGGCTGGTGGCAGATGAGGAGGTCAGAGAGATTCAAAGCATGAGAAGGATTTGATATGTCCTTGCTGGCTTTGAAAATGGACCACAGTCAAGGACCAGAGAGAAGCCACAGTTGCTGACGGTGACTCTTCATCAACAGCCAGCAAGGAAATGAACCTCAGCCCTATAGCTGCATGGAACTTAATTCTGCCAGCAACCCACAAAGAACTTGGAAATGTGTTCCTTCCCACAGCACCCCAGATAAGAGCCCAGCCAAACTGACCTCCAGATTTCAGCCCCTGAGTAGAGAGCCCACTAGAGTTTGCCTGAGCTTCTGACCCATAGAACTGTGAGATAATAAAAGGGTGTTGTTTTAAACCATTACATTTCTAGTAATTCATCACAAAGCAATAGAAAACTAATACACTCCATTAAGGTGTCAGCTAGTAATTCCTCAAGTGCTTTTAATTAGGAGCTCTGGAGGTAGACAAACTTAAACATGCAAATGTATGAATCTCTATTTTACACACCTGGTTGAAGAGGAAGATATTTCGGGTTAAGAGGTATGTCTGGCATCTTATTTTCATTTCTTTATTTATTTAGAGATGGAGTCTTGCTCTGTCGCCCAGGCTGGAGTGCAGTGGTGTGATCTCAGCTTACCGCAACCTCTGCCTCCCGGATTCAAGCGATTCTGCTGCCTCAGCTTCTTGAGTAGCTGGGATTACAGGCATGCACCACCACACCTGGCTAATTTTTGTATTTTTAGTAGAGACGGGTTTCACCATGTTGGTCAGGCTGGTCTCGAACTCCTGACCTCATCATCTGCCCGCCTCAGCTTCCCAAAGTGCTGGGATTACAGGCGTGAGCCACCACGCTCGGCCTATTTTCTTTCTTTAAAAGCTGAGACCGATGGTGTGGGAGCGATCACATACCTCCTATGCATATATAAAAACCAGTAAGATCCTTAAAAATAGGTTTGGTTTCCAATCATTGTTAAGGTTTTCAGGCCGGGTGCAGTGGTTCACGCCTGTAATCCCAGCACTTTGGGAGGCCGAGGTGGGTGGATCTTGAGGTCATGAGTTTGAGACCAGTCTGGCCAGCATGGTGAAACCCCGTCTCTACTAAAAATACAAAAATTAGCTGGACATGGTGGTGTGCACCTGTTGTCCCAGCTACTCGGGAGGCCGAGGCAGGAGAATCGCTTGAACCCGGGAGGCAGAGATTGCAGTGAGCCAAGATTGCACCACTGAACTCTAGCCTAGGCAACAAGAGTGAGACTCCATCTGAAAAAAAATTTTTTTAAATAAAAATTATAAATTGTGAAAGGCACAATTATAGCTTTGTGAACAGGCACATAGTAACCCTGATAGGCAAAGGGGCTGAATTAGTCTGTTTTATATTGCTATAACAAAATACCACTGACTGGGTAATTTATAAACAGTATAAATTTATTTGGTTCACTGTTCTGGAGGCTGAGAAGTCCAAGATCGAGGGGCCACATCTGGTGACACCTTCTTGCTGCCTTATACCATGGTAGATAGAAAGAAGGGCAAAGGAGGGCAGGAGAGAAAGCATGAGGGTCAGACTGCCTCTTACAACATCATCTTTTTTTTTTTTTTTGGGGTGGGGGACGGACTCTTGCTCCATCACCCAGGCTGGAGTGCAGTGGTGCGATCTTGGTTCACTGCAACCTCCACCACCTGGGTTCAAGCAATTCCCCTGCCTCATCCTCCCAAGTAGCTGGGATGACAGGCATGTTCCACCACACCCAGCTAACTTTTTGTATTTTTACTGGAGACAGGGTTTCACCATGTTGGCCAGGCTGGTCTCGAACTCCTCACCTCAAGTGATCCACCCACTTCAGCTTCCCAAAGTGCTGGGATTACAGGCGTGAGCCGCTGTGCCCGGCTCTCCCTTTTATAACATCTGGCTCCCTCAAGATAATTAACCCACCCCCACATTAACAACACTAATCCATTCTCTTCTTATTCACCCTTGCCTCCCAATATTTTTGCATGTTAAGTTTCCAACACAGGAACTCCCGGGGACACATTCAAACCACAGGGGGTCTAATATAGTGACCTGGGAAAAGATAAAAACAAAAAATATTCCTTGACCTGTCTAATGACCCTTTTAGAGGTGAAATGCTGCATTAGGTACTAAATAATTTAAGTCTAAAATACGTATTCAAGTAATGCATTTTAACTTTTTTTTTTTGAGACAGAGTCTCACTCCATTACCCAGGCTGGAGTGCAGTGGCTCAATCTCGGCTCACTGCAACCTCTGCCTCCTGGGTTCAAGTGATTCTCGTGCCTCAGCCTCCCGAGTAGTTGGAATGACAGACGTGCATCACCACGCCCGGCTGATTTTTGTATTTGTAGTAGAGATGGGGTCCTGCCATGTTGGCCGGGCTGGTCTTGAACTCCTGACCTCAAGTGATCTGCCCACCTCAGCCTCCTAAAGTGCTGGGATTACAGGCATGAGCCACTGCACCTGGCCAAGTAATCCATTTTAGATTGGTACAAATGAAAACAAAGAGGCAGATGCATGGATTAGAGTTGTAGTGCCAGATTCTGCCCATGAGGGTTTGTAATTCTCTTTACCTGAGTCTGCAGGTGGAGTGCACGAGTGTTGCCAAGGGAAACATCTAGCCCTTTCTTTGTCAAACATTGCTGTGAAAGCCAATGCATATGGCTATCTGTACTCCTAATTGGACACCCAGTAATTTTGCAGTATGTGCAAAATATCATTAGGCTGGAGGGTTAGGTGGAAGGATGAACAGGCGGAGCACAGAGGATTTTCAGTGCAGTGAGGAAACTCTGATACATGTAATGGTAGAGACATGTCAGTATGCATTTGTCCAAACCCACAGAATGGACAACGCCAAGAATGAACCCTGATAGAAACTACGGACTCTGGGTAATAAGAATGTATCAGTGCAGGTTCATCAGTTGTAGTGAATGGATTGCTCTGGGGAGGGACTTTGATAATGGGGGAAGCTAGTCATGCTTGGGGGCAGAGGATATATGGGATATCTTTGCACTTTCCTCTTAATTTTGTTGAGGAAACTGCTCTGAAAAATAAAGTTAAAGATTTGGGCAGGAAAAAAAATTACACCGGGCCTCAGGAAGCTGAAGAAGATGCCTTTTGACCTAATGCGCTGATCAGGGCCTCCTTTCAACATGAATACACCAACGTCCAATTATTGCACCTCTGTCTCATGTAAATTTCCTTCTTCCAATGTTAAGAGCAATTGCAGCCTGTTCAAAGGTTTTCTTTCTTTGTGCGTGTTGCATCAATCAACAAACAGGTAAAAAGAAAAACCCACTATTTTTCTAGATATTAAGAATGCAGAAGGCAGGAGGTATCAACAAAGTCACTTCATTCATTCATTCATTCATTCATTCATTCATTCATTCTTTCTTCATTCAGAGAGCAGGACTCTGCACAGCACACCACAGTCCTTCACATTGGTTTTGGAGGTCAAGCTGGCTTACGGGGCTTCCCAAAGTCTAGGACCCTGGATCACCAATCCTCGTGTAAAAGCCTGCATCTGTGAGTCCATATTCCTGTCAATTCCTCTTCCCATTCAGAGCCTCCCTGCATCTTACTTTCTGTGCACTCAGCAACTACCTCTTCTACTTCCTAATTGTTGACCTCAGATGTAGAATTTTCTTTCTTGTTTTTTTTTTTTTTTTTTTTTTTTGAGACGGTGTCTCTCTCTATTGCCCAGGCTGGAGTGCAGTGCCACAGTCTCGGGTCACTGCAACTTCCGCTTGCCAGGTTCAAGCGAGTCTTCTGCCTCAGCCTCCCAAGTAGCTGGGACTACAGGCGTGCGCCACTATGCCCGGCTAATTTTTGTATTTTCGATAGAGATGGGCTTTCACCATATTGGCCAGGCTGGTCTTGAATTCCTGACCTCGCGATCCACCCGCCTTGGCCTCCCAAAGTGCTGGGATTACAGGCATGAGCCACCGCGCCTGGCCAAGAGGTAGAATTTTCAAGTCACCGACTATTTGGAGATTCTCAGGCCAAACCTGTCCATTTTCAGAATGAGTCTTTCATAGGAAGATATGAAGCGGCAATCCAGTGGGAAAGGATTGGTGGGCAAAGATGCAGCCTGTGTGCCCTGTCACAATCTGTCAGACTCTCGGGATCATTTAACCAGACGGAAGGGGCCTCTCTGAACGTAGGAAATTATTTTTGTGACCTCTGATAGACATTCATCTTAGCACGGATGATGGCTCCCTCCTCCCCGTCTTAATGAATCCATGTGAATTAAAAGAAATCAGGCAGATCTAAAGATGTCACTCAACTGTTTCCCTTCCTCCCTCCCTGCTTCTTCTCTCTTTCTCCCTTCCCTCCCTCTCTGCCTCCCTCATTTCCTTTCTCCTCTCTCCCTTCTTCTCCCCCTCTAGGGCTCAGGTGTGCAACATGGTCAACAGGTCTCTCCCTTATTTCCCCGAGCTGTAGAGAAAGAGGCTGGGACCACAAAAAGAGGGCAGAGGGAAGAGAATCCACGGAAACCTCTAACAGTCCTCATTTTTCCTGGCCAGTCTGAGGTTGGGTTATATGGCTATAGAAGAGAACAGGAGGAGAAGAACCTGTCTGCTTTACTCAGTGATTTCTTCATCGTGTTCTGGATCATTTGGAAGCTCCATGAGTGGAGTGAAGGAGAGAGGTTGAGCACCATCCCTGCCGCCCTCAGCTGTGTGACCGTGAAGAAGTCGCCCGGTTCCAGTTTCGCCATGTGTAAGCCAACCTCACACCAAATAGGGAGGCCTAGCTTCCTGCCCCGCATGTTGCAGGGGCTCGGTCAACGGCAGGCCTGTGTGCAATGGGTTATTACAGGAAATGCCAGCGCGGAAGGGACTGTAGGGGTCATTGAGCCCAACTGCTTGACCTTCCTGATGTGGAGACCACAGCCCAGAGAAGTTAATGCACTTTTCAAGGTCACAGGTGTTATTTCGCGGCACCATTCCCTGGGCGTCGGAGTCCTCGGCTGGAATTGTCAGCGCTCCCTAAACCCTTCTTGGAGTGAATACATCAGAATCATTGAAATACGCATTTGTGTCTTCCATGTTTTCTTTGATATGTGTACTGGCCATTGCCGAATACAGGGTTTGAAGCTATCTTTTTTACACCAAAACAAAACAGAATAAAACAACCTGTTCAAGATGATTTACAAATTGAAGACACCTAATAACAATACCTTGCATTTCTGGAGAGCTTTTTATTTGCAGAACACTTCCCAGACAGTAACTAATGAATTCTCCACCTCCCCTTAGGAATAGAGACACATGCATTCTCACGCACACCAGGTACTTAATTTACATGAAATAAAGACAAAGTCATTACAGAGCGGCATTTCCCTAAATCATAATCACAACCTTCAGCCCGAGGTAAACACGCTGAACCCTCCCAGGGATGCTGCGATGGTCACCCACTGCGGGGGTCTCCACTTAGATCCCAGCACTGCCTGCATAGGGAGGACAGACCAGGAGTATTCATGTAAAGTCAGCTCTCTCTGGGATCAAGGTCCCATTTTCCAGCCAAACGACTGGAGGTTAATGGCTTGTTAGGGGGCAAGTGCTGGGGCAGTGGTCTCCTCCTGTCAATCAAAAAGAAGACAGGGTGGTGAGATGTCGTGGAGGTGCCAGGAACTTGTGTGTGAACCGGGAATGTGTGTTTTTACAAAGAGGAGCATGGAGGTGGACCTCTAGGACTGTTCGGTCCCTGAGGGAGAAGCAGCAGTCTTTCCAGCACTTTATGAACCACATACTGGCTGTTGCTGCCTTTGCCTCCCCAAGGGACTGGTCCCATGCTCTAGCGGACAGGCTCAGGTGTCCACCTGTCCACTCAGCGCCCTGGCCCCTGCCATCGGTCTTGCCTTATTTAGCACAAATAACCCTCAGTGCATTGTGATGATATTAGCCACCAACGTCGATGTCTCCAAGTACCACATTTGAAATGTCTCAGGCTAAATAGCTGCTTTTTTTTGTTTCATTTTGTTTTTTAGATGGAGTCTCGCTCTGTTGCCCAAGCTGGAGTGCAGTGGTGCGATCTCGGCTCACTGCCATCTCTGCCTCCCGGGTTGAAGCAATTCTCCTGCCTCAGCCTCCCGAGTAGCTGGGATTACGGGTGCCCACCACCACGCCTGGCTAATTTTTGTATTTTTAGTAGAGACAGGGGTTTCACCATGTTGGCCAGGCTGGTCTCGAACTCCTGGCCTCCAGTGATCCATCCACCTCGGCCTTCCAAAGTGCTGGGATTATAGGCTTGAGCCATCGTGCCCGGCCAATGGCTGCTCTCTTAAGGGTACAATGAGCAAATGTGGAACTGCCCCGCTCTGGTCAGCAGGCTCATCGAGAATGGGTCTGAGGGAGAGGACTGCACCCTTTTACCTGCTCCTCACCCCTCAGCCTTTTCCTGCCCATGGCTGATGCCATGCGCCCCAGGCTCTGGACTCTGGGCTGTCTGTCCTAAGTCAGGAGCCACATCTCAGCCCAGGTGGCTCAGTCCACTCCCCTTGTGCTGCTCCAGCTCATGTGTCCCCACATTAATAAGTGGCTTCTGGCTGGGCGCGGTAGCTCACGCCTATAATCCCAGCACTTTGGGAGTCTGAGGTGGGCGGAACACGAGGTCAGGAGATGGAGACCATCCTGGCTAACACGGTGAAACCCCATTGCTACTAAAAATACAAAATATTAGCCAGGCATGGTGGCACACATCTGTAGTCTCAGGTACTCAGGAGGCTGAGGCAGGAGAATGGCATGAACCCGGGAGGTGGAGCTTGCAGTGAGCCGAGATTGTGCCACTGCAATCCAGTTTGGGCAACAAAGCGAGACTTCGTCTCACAAAATAAAAATAAAAAAAATAACAATAAAAATAAATAAATAAACAAATAAATAAATAAATAAATGGCTTCTGGCCAGGTGTGGTGGGCGGATTGCCTGAGGTCAGGAGTTCCAGACCAGCCTGGCCAACATGGTGAAACCCTGTCTCTACTAAAAATACAAAAATTAGCCAGGCGTGGTGGCACAGGCATGTAATTCCAGCTACACGGGAGACTGAGGCAGGAGAATCACTTGAACCCGGGAGGCAGATGTTGCAGTGAGCTGAGATTGCACTACTGCACTCCAGCCTGGGTGACAGAGTGAGAGTCTGTCTCAAAAAAAAAAAAAAAAAAAAAAAAAAAAGAAAAGAAAAGAAAAAAAGAGGTGGCTTCTGCCCTTGTTCCTGGACTAGGTTCTTGGTTCATACCCAGCATAGGATGTACTGTGTTGACCTGCAGTGGGTTGGAACCATTTGGCCTGACTTCTGAGTGCACCTGTTTCAAGGCCAGAGTAGAAATGGTCTCAATGTGATCTCTGATAGATAAAATATTTCTGCCTCAAGGGGATATTTTTAAAGGCTAGATAAGGGGTGCCTGCCAAAAATCCACCTCACACTAGACTCACAGCTGTGGCTGAGACAAACACAGCTCACAGGGAGAAGAGAGCCCCCCAGGGTCCCACTAGATGTATTGAGCAGAGACGTGGCAAAGCAGCCAGCAGGAATGCACAGCAAAGTGAACCAGGAAGGCCAGAGTAGCCAGAGCCAAGTAGGGTGGAAGCCAGCAGGGTTGCAGCCTCAGTGAGGTGCCCAGATGGCCAAGCCACTCTCAGAAAGCAAGTTAGACAGGGCCAGGCGCAGTGGCTCACGCCCGTAATCCCAGCACTTTGGGAGGCTGAGGCAGGCGGATCCCTGGAGGTCAGGAGTTTGACACCAGTCTGACCAACATGGTGAAAACTCGTCTCTACTAAAAATACAAAAACTAGCTGGGCATGGTGGCACATGCCTTTGGTCCCAGCTACTTGAGAGGTTGAGACAGGAGAATCACTTAAACCTGGGGGGCAGATGTTGCAGATGTTTTTTTTTTTTTTTTCTTGCAGTGAGTCCAAAAAAAAAAAAAAAAAAAAAAAAAAAAGAAAGAAGAAAGAAGGAAACCCACCCACTAGCATGCAGAACACCCCGCTAGGAAAGTTAAGCTACATTCAGGTCTGAGTCTTACACGGAAAATTCTCCTGCCACTGGCAACCATTCAAACTGATTTATTTTATTTGTATTTTTTCTTCGAGAGGGAGAGTCTTGCTCTGTTCTTCCCAGGCTGGGAGTTGCATGGTGTGATCTTGGCTCGCTGCAACTCCGCTCTTGCGGTTCGAGCAATTCTCCTGCCCCTCAGCCTCCCGTGTAGCTGGCGGATTAGCAGGAACGTGCCATGGACGGCCAGCCTGATTTCTTTGGGGATTTTTAGTAGAGATGGGGTCTCACCATTCTCGAACCCCTGACTTCAGGCTGACCCGCCCGCCTACGGGCCTCGCAAAGTGCTGGTATTACAGCGGCGAGCCCCATGCGAGATGTAAAGAGAGAGAGGATCAAGATGGCCATAGAGAAATAATAATAATAAAATAATAATAATAATAATGAATAATAATAATAATAAAATCCACGATTTCACTAAAAATCAAGAAGGAGTGCCTTAAAAGGTCCAGGAGCTTTGAGGCACCTCTAAGAGACGGAAGAAGCTTGGGATCATCGTGAAGAAGGAAATCACAGTCCAGAGGCTATGCAGAATGAAAAATATAAGGGTTGAGTACAGGCTGGATCACGCCTGTAATCCCAGCACTTAGGGAGGCCGAGGTGGGAGGATCACTTGAGAGGCCAGGAATTTGTGACCAGCCTAGACAACATAGGGAGACACTGTCTCTACAAATACAAAATTAAAAAATTAGTTGGCCACAGTGGAGGCACACTTGTAGTCCCAGCTATTCAGGAGGCTCAGGAGTTCAAGGCTGTGGTGAGCTATGATCACATCACTGCATTCCAGCCTGAGGAAAAGAATGAGATTCTGTCTCTTAAAAAAAAAAAGAAAGAACGAAAAGGCACAAAAGAAAAAAAAAAAAACCCCAAAGGATGGGCTGCTCATGCTCGTGGAAGATCCTCAGAGGAGCAGCCGCCTCTCCATCCTCGGGCCAGGAAGCAGGCAGCAACATGTGGTCCCCTAGTATGGAGCAGAGGGCTCAGACGGTTGGGATGGAGAGGTCGCTGGGGCCCCAGCAATGGCCAGCAAGGATGGCATGCTCTTGCTGTCCAGGAGGTGAAATGCAGACGATAGAAAGAGCATTGGTGGAGAGGCTGCAAACTGAAACCCAGCGTTGAGCTCACACCAATAACCTCTCAACACTTGAGAAAAGCCATAAAAGACAGGCATCAATCCCACCGAATGGAAAAGTTTACATCCAAAGAAGCTGTGTTAATAGAGGAACCCGAACAAGGATTTGGCATATATATAATTAGAATCCTCAGAGAGAAGTAAAATGATATTGCACCCATAAAAAGGAATGTTTTAGAGATCTTGGAAATGAAAAATTTGATGATTGAAATAAAAATCTCTGTAAATGGGCAGAAGCACTGAAGATTATAGAATAAATTGAAAGGCTGAGCCACAGGATGCTCTTAGAATAGCAAAAATGGACAAGGAGATGGGAGTACAGAAAATGGTTAAGAGAATTTGAAGATAGACCCTATAGTTCCCAACATGCTTCAGAAGACAGAGCTTCAGAAGACAACACAGAAGAGAGAGTGTGCTCAGAGCAATCATGGAGGATGGGCTCCTAGGTCAAGGGCAGGTGACAGCCCCAGAGTGAAAGTGCCTGGGGATGGCTGAGCAGAATCATGGACAAGCTACAGCACGGTGACATTTCAGACATCAGGGATAAAGAGAAAATCCCAAACGCTTCTGGGGTCAGGGGAGTGGGGAGAGGTGAGACCGTATTACTACAAAGATGTACTGAATGCGAGAAGAAACTGGAGCAATCTCTTCCAACTTCTGAGGAAACTCCTGAATTAGAATTCCACAGCAAGGCCAGGCATGGTGGCTCACGTCTGTAATCCCAGCACTTTGGGAGGCCGACGCAGGTGGATCACCTGAGGTCAGGAGTTCAAGACCAGCCTGGCCAGGCACGGTGGCTCACACCTGTAATCCTAGCACTTTGGAAGGCCAAGGCAAGTGGATCACTTGAGGAGTTCAAGACCAGCCTGACCAACATGGTGAAACCCCGTCTCTACTAAAAATACAAAAATTAGCTGGGCATGGTGGCGCATGCCTGTAGTCCCAGCTACTCAGGAGGCTGAGACGGGAGAATTGCTTGAACCCAGGAGGCGGAGGTTGCAGTGAGCTGACACTCCACCACTGTACTACAGCCTGGGCAACAAGAGCAAAACTCCATCTCAAAAAAAAAAAAAAAAAATTTCTGGAATTAGACAGTGGTGATGGTTGCATAATCTTGTGAATACACGAAAATCGACTAGTCTTTGCACTGTAAAAGATAAATTTTATGCTTTGTGAATTATGTATCAACTTTGAAAAATGTAATGAGTCAACTTAAATATCCATCAATAGGGAATGTTAAATAAACCAAGATGAATTGTACTACGGAGATACTGACCAGAAGTCCCAAGCAATGAGGTAGATCTTTCTGTACTGATACTGAACATTGTCCCAGATTTCCTACTAAATGATAAAAGCCAAGTTTCAGAACACAAAACAGCATGTATAATGTGAATCTATTTGTGTTCAATACACACACACACACACACAGACATGTAAATGAATATGGACAAATATATCTAATTGACAAGAGTGGGTGCCGTGGCTCACACCTGTAATCCCAGCACTTTGGGAAGCTGAGGTGGAGGATCAGTTGAGGAAAGGAGCTCGAGACAAGAGTGGCTCTCTTTGGGGCGAACTGTATGGGGATTAAGGGGAACGCTTATCTATTTATATTTTGTACTTTTTTTTAAACAGTATTGTATTACTTGATTTAAAATAAATTTCAAAGAAGAAAAGGGCAAAGAAATGTAGTGAACTAAAAATGGCTTATGTTAGGGTTTAGCATTGAATATTTTAAATATTTGACTGCTGGTTGTTTGAATTATGTCACAAAGTAACAGCTTATATTTGCACACTGCTTTATAGTAAATAAAGCTTAGACATATTAAAAACAAAAAAGCAAAAAAAAGCCCTTTAGCAAGAATAATCCAGACTCTATTACAGGTTGTTTTTTTACTCTTACCGTGACACTTACTTAACATTCTCTTCCAAGAGCATTCTGATTGGTGCGCCTTTACTTTTTCTTTTTTGAAACATGGTCTCATTCTGTTGCCCAGGCTGGAGTGCAGTAGTGTGATAATAGCTCACTGCAGCCTTGAACTCCTGGGCTCAAGCGATCCTCCTACCTCAGCCTCCCGAGTAGAGCAGCTGGGACCACAGGGATGTGCCACCACGCCTGGTTAATTCTTGTCTTTCTTTCTTCTTTTTTTTCGAGACAGTCTTGCTCTGTCACCAGGCTGGAGTGCAATGGTGCCATCTTAGCTCACTGCAACCTCTGCCTCCTGGGTTCAAGCAATTCTCCTGCCTCAGCCTCCCGAGTAGCTGGGACTACAGGTGTGCGCCACCACGTCCGGCTAAATTTTTGTATTTTAGTAGAGACGGGGTTTTACCATGTTGGCCAAGATGGTTTTGATCTCCTGAACTCGTGATCTGCCCGCCTCAGCCTCCCAAAGTGTTGGGATTACAGGCGTGAGCCACCGCGCCCGGCCAATTTTTGTATTTCTTGTAGAGTCAGGGTTTCGCCAAGTTGCCCAGGCTAGTCTTGAACTCCTAGGCTCAAGCGAGCCGCCTGCCTCAGCCTCCCAAAGTGCTGGGATTGCAGGCGTGAGCCACTGCCCCTGGCTGTTCCTTTCTTTACAAAGATGTTACCCATTTTGGTGGTTCGGGTGGATTCATACTTTTGTAGGGGAAAAGGTAGTTTTTTATGCTTACTTGATTATACTTAAGATAAAACGTAACACATGTGAGAGGACAACAGTTTACTTGGGAAGAAGTTTAAGGAAGAGACACTGGGATGTTTTAGAGACAGAGTGATGTTGATTTCAAGGTTTATTGAGACACTAAAAAAGTAATTTCGCTGATGAATTATTTCCCTTTAAATATAAAAGTGCTTATGCTTACAAATCCTTAAAGCTCATTCTGTTACGGGACAATAAGATGTTTCCCCATCCCAAGAACTGTGCTGTATGAGTTTCAGGTGAATTATACAAACAGCAAAATCTCCAAACAGTAAAGTAAGTGGTCAACGACTCCATCATCTTTGCACTTGTAAATTTTAGACTCAGACAAAATACAAGATCCTTCTAGACACATTCTTAACATTAGATGTGTTCTTCACTCCTTCCTAAGATCATGCCAAAATAATTCACTATTAAATTATTCAAGATTTGAATGTGGAGTTTTCTTTGCAATATGATGAATGCAACTGTAGGGACATAAGAGAGAGAGAGACAGAGAGAGAGAGAGAGAGAGAGAGAGAGAGAGAGAGAGAGAAACAGAGAGAGAGAGAGAGAGAGAAAGAAAGAAAGGGGGTTTAACATTTGCACTGCCTCATGCAGATATAGGTAACCCCCAAAGTGAAGACTTTAGGTTCCGGGTGTCCAGATATCTTAGAAGCAGACTGGGAGATGGGATTCCTAAACAGGAGTAAGAGATTTGGCCTGCTTAGTGGGAGGGATCCACTTAGACTTCCTAGAAAGACTTACAAGGTCACTGTTTCAGCTGATATACTTTGCAACCTCACTGCAGATTGCAAATTACTTTTGCACATTACTACACTAGAACTGTGCGCAATGTCCTCATAGTTATGTGTAGACGTGCTTTCAGGAAGAAGACAACATTTATTGTAGGTTTTTAGAATTTCTTTTTGGGTTTTAGATGGAGTCTCACTCTGTCGCCCAGGCTGAAGTGCAGTGGCATGATCTTGGCTCACTGCAACCTCTGCCTTCCAGGTTCAAGCAATTCTTCTGCCTCAGCCTGGTTTTCAGAATTTCAGAAAAATCACAATTCATTTCAGAATGAATCACAATTCATTGCAGAAAATTTGGAAAACAGAGATAAGCACAAAAGAAAACAGTGAAATATTTTGATGCATGTACTTTCCAGTCTATTTATATGAATGTCTTAAAATAAATTTTTATCATATATAATGTTTTGGAGTGGAAAAAAAATAAAGTTTCCTTGCAAGAAGTATTCACAGATTTTGAGAAGAAAGGCTGGAAGAAGTGATTCTTACTAAAGCCACTGGTCTTTAATGAATTGCTTGGATTAACTTTTTTTTCTCCACATACTCAGAGACACAGAAAGGAGCCTGCAACTTTCTCAGCAGCAGCGTTTGTAATGTTGCTGCTTAATGGAGCCATTACGGCTACTTGGATTAAAATAGTCACTGTCAACACAGATGCTGGATTTTCTCCACAATCACATCCAAATGCACTAAGAAGAAGCCCCAAATGAGTATTAGATAATAAAATGAACTTGACCTGCTTTAATAGAGAATAACTAGAAGAGATATGAAAATGGTATTGGACCTAATAAAACCGCACTTTCATCAATGCTACAATATATATTTTCACGACATATATTACTACACAGAATTGTCTTATTTAAAATCCTCTTCCATTCTTGAAACCATCCTAAGATCGATGCCTGTAAGAAGATGAAGATCCTATAATTTGTTTTTGTGACTGCTAAAGCTGGATCACTGCAAAATTCTCAAGGGAGATAAGCTGGCTCCCAAGTTGCTGACAGCTTTCCCAACACTGAGACACAGAATTTGAAACGGTGTTTGACATGACACACTAGGCCTTTGATATCAGAATACTGAAGCAGAGTTGCTAGCTCCATGAATAAGCCTCCAAGATGACACACACAGCATAAAAAAATGGTGGAACTTTAAATTCCTTCACTGACTGGGGCAGACTCTTCATGCAACGGACTTTAAATGTTTGCAGAACTGTGCAAGCAAGAGACTATCACACTGTAACAGGAGTATCTGTCCCTTAGCACCCTGCCTGAGAAAGGGTGAAGTCCAGGTGTCCACCTAGTGTATTTCCTTCTGCTAATAAATATCGTGTTGCCAGGCTGGGTGCGGTGGCTCACGCCTGTAATCCCAGCACTTTGGGAGGTGGAGGCAGGCAGATCACCTGAGGTCAGGAGTTTGAGACCAGTCTGGCCAACACGGTGAAACCCCATCTCTACTAAAAATACAAAAATTAGCCGGATGTGGTGGTGGTGGTGGGCGCCTGTAATCCCAGCTACTTGGGAGGCTGAGGCGGGAGAATTGCTTGAACCCGGGCTGTGGGGGTTGCCGAGTGAGCCGAGATTGCGCAACTGCACCCTAGCCTGAGTGACAGAATGAGACCCTCTCTCTTAAAAAAACAAAAACAAAAACAAAAAACAAAAGATTGTGCTGCCACTCCAGAAGTTTTTAGCCAACTACTTGGAATTTGCTTGCACTGGGCAAGGTCTCGTGCTCCTGTGAAAACAACATTAGCATTGAGTTAGGCATAAATCAGGCTGAACCTTTCATCATCTCCAGCCATGGCTCCTTTTTTTTTTTTTTTTTTTTTTTTAACTGGAGAAAGGTTCGGAAAGGGGATTTCCGTGAGTATGAAAAGAAGGGACTCTTGAGTATGTCACGATTACTTTGGTTAAGCTCAAAGCACTGATTTACCGATGCAAGGCAGACAGACACACTGGCCCCGGGACTAAATAATATAACAGCTAAATATTTCAATCCAGCATTTAGGGCTTTGACCCTAGTGGTGTGCAACATCCAGATCACTGGTTGGATTTCTAGTCTTTGTCTGCATGTGTGGGGCTAGAAGGTCCAGTCATGAGTTGGGCATCACAAAGATCGATGAGATCATATGTTGATTTTCCTCTCTACTGGTGCAGACACTAAGGTTTCTCCTACAAGTAAATAATTATGTTGATGCAACCACCTAACCCCCTAGAGAAAAAAAAATCACCCATTTTCTCAAGAGAGGTTTCCTATTTCTTTCCCGAAGCTCATGTGTGACATACCTAAGTCCCTTATGACAGATCTCCTTTCTCAGAGATGAACCTCCCTGAGCAGGTGTCCTCTACCTCCTCCCTCCACCCCTAACAAAAATTACCATCGGGGCACAAGATCCACACGAAGAGAACTCACCCTGGGGGCACAGGAAGCCTGACTGTGCCACAGGCCTCTGGTGACACTTGTACTGTGGTGTGCAGTATGCACGCTATTTTCTCATGGAAGACGGCAGCCATTGGAAGCTATGGTGCTTCTTCCCTTTCCCATCTGGATAGCCCCTGCTTTTTTTTGGGGGGGTGGGGGGGACGGAGTTTTGCTCTTGTTGCCCAGGTTGGAGTGTAGTGGCACAATTTCAGCTCACTGCAACCTCTACCTTCCGGGTTCAAGCAATTCTTCCGCCTCAGTCTCCCAAGTAGCTGGGATTACAGGCGCCCGCCACTACACTCAGCTGATTTTTTTTGCATTTTTAGTAGAGACAGGGTTTCATCATGTTGGTCAGGCTGGTCTCAAACTCCTGACCTCAGGTGATCCGCCCGCCTTGGCATCCCAAAGTGTAGGGATTACAGGCATGAGCCACTGTGCCTGGTCCCTCTGATTTCTTGAAACTAGGGTGTGATGAGAAAGAGGAGGATGAGGTGTACCACCCACAGTGAGGTACTAGGTAGCCCTGCTGCCCTGCCCGCTTCGGTCTGTTAGAACTCTGCCTGCAGTCGGGAAGGCCTCAAAGTGGTAGCCACACAGGTGAAGGGGCTCCCTCTCTGGTGTCTTCCCTGGCTATTCCTGTCCCCTCCCATCTCATGGGGGTGGGTATAGCTACCCTGCTGTCACCCTCTTGGTCTGCTAGATCCTAGTCCGGATCTAGACCCTAGGAGAAAGTTCCATCTCCCACATTGTACACATGTGCACCTTGGTGCCTGCAGACACAATGTATTTCCTTTGCCTCGTATTTCCTTTGCCTCTGTTCCTACAGTAATGTTTAAAACCCTGTCAAGTGTGACACTTAGGTATTTCAAAAAGCTTGCCCAGATCTGTCGATCCTCACAGTCGCTCAGTAAGGTGATTGACATGTTGAGTTACACGTCACATAGAGACAACTGAGGCATGGAGAGGAGCTTTATTCAAAGACCAGGTGCAGCAGGGCAAAGGAAGAGGGTGCTTGGGCACTCCAGCTACCATTCCAACTGCATGGCCCGAACATGAGCGCATTCTTGTACTGGAGCTCTATTTCCTTAAAGCCTCCCCTGTTGGTAACAACTGTTCTATTAATAGTAAGGAGTCAAGAAATGAAATCCGACTTATAGAACTTACAAGGAAAAAACTCTAAAGGAACCAAAGATCAACCCAGTCCACAGAGGGGGACGTGTGTGTGTGTGTGTGTGTGTGTGTGTGTGTGTGTGTTTGTGTGTGAAGCCCTGGGAATTTCAGGGGATTCATAATCAGTTTGCAAATTACTCAAAAGAAAGTGTCAGTGCTGCTACGTCACCACTTAAACAGGCCTCAGAGATGGCTAGTGATGCTCTGGAAGTGTCTATAAGTAAAGATCCGTGTGATCTTTACTTAGAATTACGCTTTACTTAGAACACACACTTAGAATTACGGACATCTCAGCTACGTGGCCCTCCTTTGGGCTTTGTAATCACTCACGCTGCAGATGAAGGTAAGATGGGAGACTCTAAGAATGTTCTTCGAAAAGTCAGATATCCTTGGCTCTTGAGGACGGAATGCTGCTTAGTGAAGTAATGCACATTCCTTGCTGCTGAGTATTTTCTTTTTGCTCCTGTGGGCATCTAGAAATAAAGGGATCCTGAATACCGGGGAAAATTCAGTTTTGTTTTATGGAAAATTGCAAAAGCAATGATAAGGAAACTAGAACATTGATATTATTTTAATAACCCAACAACACTCTGAAAATCCTAAACATTGGTGCTATGTTATATCATGTCTAGATCCAAGTATTTCTGGATGAGCTTTCCTATTTTAAAAATGGGTAAAAAAACAAAACAAAACAAAACCCAAGTCCTTGATTCAGCTTCTCGGGCTACATCAATACCCCCGGGGCTTCAACAGAAATGCTGACCCTTGTGTTGACTTGCAATTAGTGCCCTGAATTCAACCCTCAGATCAATGTCTATAAAATTGGCTGTAAGAGGTGGATTTTCAAAGTAACACACAGAGATTTAATCCCTTGATTCCCATTACTGTAAGTAAGAGCTGTGAACTTAAATCCCCTTGCAACCGACCCAAAATTTACCCCTTGCTGCCTCGGAGTGCCAATTTAAACAATACAAACCAAAACCGTGGTCAGATGTAATTAGTTTGAGAACCGAGTTTATAATTTTCCTCATGCCAAGCAAACAAGTTAACCCCTTTGGTGACAGATACAGAATAATCTGGACAAAAGGAACACAAATCTCAAGTCGGAACATTTCTTGTGCTATTTGCTGGAAGTTGTGATATTGAAAAATTGTGCTCTTCTGCGAATGGGAAAATGAGGACATAAACTCTGGTTCCAAATGGTTGCAAGTGTAGTTTATGTGGTAAGGTAGTTTTTCCCCTTTCATTAAAAAAATTTCAAGATTCCACTTGATCCGGGTTTCTTCGAAAACATATTACTTCTTAAAAATACAATTCTTATAGGGACAGACTTCAGCTGTGTAGCAGGCAAAGCTGCAGAAGAGAATGTTCTTGAAAGACTGCTGGGTGTTTCTTAGCACAAACCACCTCTGAAAGAGTATCAAGCTCAGTGGTTGGTGAAGCAAAGTCAAGTCCCTGTCCCACCCATCTTTGGGATGAGGAGTTCCCCATGGTGACCCTGAGTCAGGCTTCTTCTGCACCCCTCTGCTTGGTTAACGAGGACTCAACTGAACTGCCCATCTGCAAACAAACCCTTTCCGCATTTTTCTCTCTAGACACGAGTGAATTGTGTCAGATGGTATAGTGGGAAAAAGACAAAGGATATTTGAACCTAAGGATATGGGCTGGATCGGGTGAAGGGATGGTTTTGTCTTTGTTGCTGTTTCTGCTTCTTTAGTTTGGGGAGGAGGATAAGGAAAAGGGAGGGAGATAAGGCTAAAAAGGAGGTTAACAAACATACCCTCCCACATAGGGGATACTTCATGTCAAGCCACTGGTCTAAATACCTCCGTCTTGTTTAGTTCAAAATTCTCTTATTTTACTCAACCAAATATTGCAAACATGATTCCACCATGTTGGTTTCAGTTGTGCGCAGTTCCCTGACTGCACACAAGTCGTGGAAGTAACTTGTGACCCTAAAGAATGACAAGCAAAGACGCCTCCCAGGGCTACTGGTTGAAGAGGAACCCTGTGGCCATTGAGATGACCTTAAGCTTCCTGTTGAGCCTTCACTGGGACACTGGAGAGTGTACATGTGCATATGTGTATGCATGTGCGTGCGTGTGTGTGTGTGTGTATGTATCAGGAAATAGCAAAGACAAATAGTAAACTATTTATATATGAAGAAAACACTTTTTTTTTCCACGAAAATGTCAGACTTCATACTGATAATCTGTGGGAGCTACATTTAAGCCATTTATGAAACAAAAGATTGCTTTTAAAGAGATTATAAACTGGGAGCCAGAAAAACTGACTTGAATGTATTTTGATTCTCAAGTTTCCTTGTAAAAATATTCATAGAAATTGGTGGACGTCTTTTACGTACAACTCAACTTCTCTCATTTACAACATAAATCATTTAATGTAACATTTGCAACCTTAGAAAGGCAGACATATTTAATCCAAGTCCGTTTATAAATTCCAATTTCACATGGATTAAAAACTGCAGATAAATTAAGTCACAATAATATCCTGTACATGCATTAAGGCTGGTGACTGCTAAAGTCTCTTGGGAATCTACAAATAAGAAATCACACGCAGATTACTGGGTCTGAAGAGTGTCTACATTGTTAAAAAAATCTTGCTTTTTTTTTTGGTGATGCAGATTTCAACAGTAACTCTGGAAAACTGTGAAAAATGTTATTTAAAAATATATATGTATATGCTACTGCACAGTTTCAAAGATGTGATTCATAAATAATGTTGGCTGCACTGATTAATTTTATAACAATTACTGCACTTCCAAGTTGATGCGAACACGCAGTGACTTTGACTCAATATTAGGCACTAGTAATATCCTTCAGGCGTACTACAGTTTTATGTTAGCTGTATTGTACATATATATTTTTAAATGTATGCATTTATACAAACTGTGTCTATTATGTATGGGTGTCAGAAATGTACACATCACTGTTATATAATACACATATCATTGTTGTACATATTAGGAGAAGTTTTAGTGCAGAAAGTCTCATTGCATTGCATTCCATGTGTTCAATCTAGTACACAATTTGTCACCTCTTCAGATTATTTTTCCAGTACATTCCTCATTAGATCGTGGGTTTCAAGTTTCCATTTGCAATTTGAATGTTTCCAGAAATCTCTGTCTTAACCAAACCTCTCTCTCGAGGCACGACTCTGCACGTGAGTCTGATCTGTGTAGAGCAGTATCATCAAAAATGCCAAATTTTGATCAGGAATATACCTGGGCTACTCTCTTTCAAAGGCAATTGAACATTGTGATCAAGGATAGCATCCATTCAGGTCATGGAAGGATATGGTCAGTTGAACTTGGGTTGAACTTCGGAGGCAAATGTACGTCTTCAAAGAAAAAGATGTGGTAATAAAAATTATTTGCTTAAATGTGAGAGTCTCTGGAAGGATATACATCAAACTGCGAGCGGTGGTTGTCTCAGGCAGAAGGGACAACCGGGGACTTACACTTTCTACTTTCTACATTTCTGCACTGTTTGAATTCTTACAATGAGTAGGTATTACTTTTCTAATCAGAAAACACAAGAAAGATATTTCAACTTGAAACAAAACTAAACAGGCCAGGCATGGTGGCTCATGCCTGTAATCCCAGCACTTTGGGAGGCCAAGGCCAGAGGATCGCTTGAGCCCAGGAGTTTGAGACCAGCCTGGGCAACGTAGTGGGATCCCATCTCTACAAAAAAATAAAGAAAAAATTAGCTGGGTGTGGTGGCATGTGCCTGTCTTCCCGGCTGCTTGGGAGGCTGAGGCAGGAGGATCGCTTGAGCCCAGGAGTTTGAGGCTGCGGGGAGCCATGATTGCGCCACCACACTCCAGCTTGGGCCACAGAACCAGACCCGGTCTCAAAACCAAACCAAACCAATAACAACAGCAGCAACAACAAAACTAAGTAAAAGGAACAAGTTATGAATGACTTTCACAAGCAACAATCGGAGGATGGTTTCTAACCAAAATCACCTATGCCAAACCCCACAGAAACTGCTGTGCTCCACAGATGAAACGAGAGATGGTTATAGGAACTGCATGCTCTGACCACTGCCCACAAGGGCAAGTTTCAAGAAGTTGTCCTGGGAAACGTGGGCCATCAGAGTGCTGATAAAACACTGCTGGCCCACCTGTCAAATGGGGCTTCACAGGGAAGCTCATCACACAGATGCCACAACAAAGCCTGCAACTTTCCAGGTAGGCAAGATCAGAGAAGCTCTCCAGGGATGCAGGACAGACCTCCAGGGCCATCCCTTTATGTATTTGAATATTTCATCAGGATTCTTCAAGAGTAAGTAGAACAAAGTCTCAGTCCTCCAAAAAAATGACTCAAAATTTCTTAAGTTAGGTTCAAGCTTCCTACATAGGATGAGATTGTGAACTCTGCCAAAAATTAGTTGAAAGGGCTGGGTGTGGTGGCTCATGCCTGTAATCACAGCACTTTCGGAGGTGGAGGCGGGTGGATCACCTGAGGTCAGGAGTTTGAGACCAGCCTGGCCAACACTGCGAAACCCAGTCTCTACTAAAAATACAAAAATTAGCTGGGCATGGTGGTGCATGCCTGTAATTCCAGCTACTTGGGAGGCTGAGGCAGGAGAATCATTTGAACCCAGGAAGCCGAGATCGTGCCACTGCACTCCAGCCTGGGCAACAGAGTGAAACTCGTCTCAAAAAAAAGTGAAAGGGTTGTAAGAAGCACCCTAGTTGGAGACATGTAAAATGGAAATTCTCTTAATATTTCCAAATGCTTGAAGGCCAAAGCCAATTGCAAATTCCACAAGCCCTCTACTTGCTATTTTCAATTTATTTCAAATCATCTAAGTTGTTCAGTCATTCATACAATTTTGAATCAGTGCTCAGAGCTAGGGAATCACAATGATCTTATTTCCCACTACAGATCAGGCTGACAAAAATGTTAACAGTACAACCCAACCTGAAAGAATATCAGTGAATGTATAGAGACCAGCATCTAGTCTAAGTATTTTGTGCCGTCATCACCTTGAAAAAACGGATTGCTCCGTATGTTGCACCGCCTGCCTTTCTCAGACCGTCCTGGTGCAACTTTATCAAGCAAGAGGCCTCAAGGACATTATTTTTGTTTTTAAAGTGTGGCAAGATAGACCCTCTTTTTCAGGAGTTACTTTCTTTTCTGCCAAGATTTCATATCCAAATACATTTAACAAGATGACTAAATCTAGGGCATAAGACACTTTAAAAAAAAAACATCAGACAAAAACTGTAAACAAGATGTCAAAGAAACTAAAATGTAAGCTTAATTAAAAAAAGAAAACCAGAGGAAAACTCAGAGCAAGGTGTAAACATACCAGACACACAGGACACGGAAGAGGCTCTGGTTGCTGCTGCTCCAGAAAAGAACTGTGGTCCGCGCTGCAAGCAGCCTGCTAATCAAAGCCTGAAAACTCGCCCCCAAATCAAAACGCATCACGGGGCTGCAGTGGCACACTCTGCATGAGGAGTGAGAGAATCAGACAGCATTATCATGGCAAAGAGCTCTCAGCCTGGTAAGCAAAGGATTCGGGCTCCTACTGAAGGAACATTCTAGGTAATGGCCTCATTTAGCCAAGAAAATCTGTAAGAAAGCTACTGGTGGAAAGAAAAGACTTGCAACAGATTGGCTGACAAATGCCATGTGGCTCTACAGCCACCAAGTCACAGTGGCAGGAAGAAGAAATGCATGTGGCTGGTGGGCTTGTTATCACAGGTGCAGAAAACTTCAACTCCTAACTGAGCTCCAACACACAGGCACTGCTGCTTTAGCATCTGTTAACTTTCAAAGATGCTGAGTCTTTGCTAAATCTCAGTGCCATTTGCATACTACTTGGAGGTGGGGCTGGGAAGCGCTGTGAGTGTCCATCCGTTTGCCTGGAATGCATTTAAGCTGACAATAAAGTCAGATGGGGGAAGGGAATTAGAGGAAGAGCAGGGTATTTGGTAACATGCAATCTAGGAAACTTCTGGCACAAAAATATCTGGCTTATTTTCATTACTCAATTACCCATTAATATATACCGATCAAAAAATAATTGGGGAAGATTATATTAATATATTGAAAGTAATCAACAGTATAAGAGCAGGTCTATCTTTACCAGCAGTCAAGCTTTTGGTGTGCTTTATTGCACCTGGTTAACTAACCCATGAGATTTTGGTTGAATTTTCTAAGAAGTCATGGTTTAGCACTGGAATAGAAAGTGTGCGTCTGTGACTGTGTGTGAGTATGGTGTGTGTGTGTGTGTGTGTGTATTTCCTCTAATTAGAAACCTCTGATCACTTTGTCTAGCCCGGGATTATGGAAACTAGACAAAGAAGGTGTGTTCTGAAGAGCTGTGTTTCTTACACACATACACAGGCGGCTTCTTATATACCCACACATACAAACACACATGCCCTGCAAAAGACCGTTGTTCAATGCTGAGGAAATGTTCACCGCAGTCTGATAAATGCTGTGGCTGGGAATTTCTGTAGCACAGTGTCCAAAAGTGTTGAGCTATCTGTGGAGACCAGAGCCCGATCTGGCTCCAGGGTGAGGTCCCTATGACAGGTGGGCGCTGTTCCGCAGCCAGTGCAGGCCCTGTTGGGAGTACTGGACCAGGTGCTCCATGCTGCTGTGCAGGGTGACCGGCCCCATGAGCAGATCCAGGTCGTTGAAGAATTCTAGGGGACAGAGAGAGTCGTTAAGAATGCCACAGATGCGAGGTGTGCTACCCTGAGCAACTGATGTAAGAAACAATTGCATTCATGGTCTCTATATAAATCAAGGGTTCTCTGGTCCATCATGGCACTTTAGCATTCCTTTGAACAAAATAAAATCCAAGGGTGGGGAACTCATCCTATATCCGAATAAATAAATACATGATATCTGCCATTTCTAAGTCAAATGAATAGTATTTGCTTAGCCAAATCGCAAAGAAAATCCATATCCTCTGGCTGCATTCTCCTAGTCCAGTAATGCTTCCCACTCCTGAATGTGAGTGTGGCTCTGTCATCCCTTACCCTGTACTCAATTCGGGCATGTGCGGAGCCCCTGGAGTGAGTCCAAGGGGTGAGGCTCTAGGTTTCTAGGGGCAAATCAGAGATGGGCCATGAGACATGTGGACTGAAGTCACCTTCTAGCTTTTGAACATTCTCTAGGTTTGCCCTTTCACCAAACATTTATGATGTGGCCAGGCACAGTGGCTCACACCTGTAATTCCGGCACTTTAGGAAGCTGAGGCCGGCAGATGGCTTGAGGTCAGGAGATCGCAACCAGCTGGGCCAACATGGCAAAACTCAGTCTCTACTAAAGATACAAACAAACATTAGCTGGGTGCGGTGGTGCACACCTGTAATCCCAGCTACTCCGGAGGCTGAGGTGGGAGAATCGCTTGAACCCGGGAGGTGGAGGTTGCAGTGAGCTGAGATTGTGCCACTGCACTCCAGCCTGGGCCACAGAGCAAGACCCTGCCTCAAAAACAAACAAATACTTATGATGTACCAAGGCACTCTGCTAGGTGCAGGGGGGTAGGGGAGGACAGCAGGATGAATCGCGTGGGCTCTGCTGTCTCTAAGATCACAGTTTAGTGGCTGGCAGAGGCAAACACATTCTTATGGCTACTCTACTGTCACGGCTGGTCACTGAATACACTTCTCGGGAGTAAGTATCTGGGAGGTGTCTCAAAAGTCCTCACATACATGTTGAATGAAGACCTGCTGGGGCAGGGATGGGGAGGTGGCTGGGAGGTTGGCCGGGGCAGGGATCCAGGGGTAGAACAGAGGAGGAGGAGCAGGTAGGGGCAGGGGAACAATGCCAAGTCTGCACTGGACCCTTGGCACTGAGCCCCCTGGTAGGAGACATCTAGCAGGTAGCTGGCAGCGCCATCTGGAGCTTGGCCTGCTCATAGTCTCCCAAACTGGACACGTGTATTTCCATACATTTGTCCTTTCTGTTTTGTCCACTGGTGACACCCACCCCACCCATTTCAGTCACTCAACTGCTAAGCGCTTTTCTTTTTTTCTTTCCTTGAGATGGAGTCTCGCTCTGTCGCCCAGGCTGGGGTGCAATGGTGCGATCTTGGCTCACTGCAACCACCGCCTTCCAGGTTCAAGCAATTCTCCTGCCTCAGCCTCCTGAGTAGCTGGGATTACAGGTGAGCACCACCACACCTGGCTAATGTTTGTATTTTCAGTAGAGACGGGGTTTCACCATGTTGGCCAGGCTGGTCTCGAACTCCTGACCTCAGGCGATCCACCCACCTCAGCCTCCCCATATCTAAGTGCTTTTCAAAGCTCTGTTCCATGATTCCAAGCCAGATCCTCCAGCAATCTCCTCTTTGTGGCTTCTGACCCCCATGGCATTCTCGCTGGACTCTCTCTGGGCTGCATGTTATGTACTATGTGGTTTTATTTACAATCTCACGCACTCTGCCACACATTCCTTATCTCGTCCTGAACATCTTGCTCTTGACTTTGGAGCTCTCAGGCCTCCATGCTATCATGGGAACATAATTTGTATTTCATGAGCTGAAAGTGAACTCAGATTTGTACTCTTACCTGCTGCTGCAGGGACAATGATAAATTAGTATAATCTTTCAGGAGAAGAGTTAAGAGCATATGTCAATATATAGAACAATACATATCTTAAGAGAATGTATACCTGTTGACCCCCAAATTTTATTCCACAACTCCCTCCTAAGAAAATAATCGGAAATATGGCCAGGCGTGGTGGCTCATGCCTGTAATCCCAGTAATTTGGGAGGCCGAGGCAGGCAGATCACGAGGTCAAGAGATCGAGATCATCCTGGTCAACACGGTGAAACTCTGCCTCTACTAAAAATACAAAAAAAAATAGCTGGACGTGGTGGCACACGCCTATAGTCCCAGCTACTTGGGAGGCTGAGGCAGGAGACTCGCTTGAACCTGGGAGGCAGCAGAGGTTGCCACAAGCCGAGATCACGCCACTGCACTCCAGCATGGCCACAGAGCAAGATTCTGTCTCAAACCAAAAAAAAAAAAAAAAAGAAAAGAAAAAGAAAATAACCAGAAATATGAACAATGACTTACGTAGGGATATTTATCACAGCATTATTTGTCACAGTGGAAAAAAACTGGAAGGAACATAAATGTCTAACAACAGCGGAATGGTTTGAGAAATCAGGATACTTTGTGACTATATAATCAATGTACTAGGATATTATCATCGAACCACCATAAAGGGTGTTTTTGAACTAGTTAGTGACATGAGAAAATGCCTCATATAATGTCAAATGAAGAAAGGATATACAACTGTATGAGTATCCCAGCTACTCAGGAGGCTGAGGCAGAAGAATCGCTTGAACCCAGGAGGCGGAGGTTGCAGTGAGCCGAGATCATGCCACTGTACTCCAGCCTGGGCAACAGAGTGAGATTCCATCAAAAAAAAAAAAAAAAAATTATTGATGATTTAAAAGTTGTTTTCTCTGCTTTACAAATGTAGCCACGGTAAGTATGCATTACTTTTTTTTTTTTTTCTGAGACAGGAGTCTCGCTCTGTTGCCCAGGCTGGAGTGCAGTGGCGCCATCTCAGCTCACTGCAAGCTCTGCCTCCCGGGTTCACGCCATTCTCCTGCTTCAGCCTCCCGAGTAGCTGGGACTACAGGCCCCGCCACCATGCCCGGGTAATTTTTTGCATTTTTAGTAGAGACGGGGTTTCACCGTGTTAGCCAGGATGGTCTAGAACTCCTGACCTTGTGATCTGCCTACCTTGGCCTCCCAAAGAGCTGGGATTACAGGTGCGAGCCACCGTGTCTGGCTTTTTTTTTGTTTTTGAGACCGAGTCTCACTCTGTTTCCCAGGCTGGAGTGCAATGGCATGATCTTGGCTCACTGCAACCTCTGCCTCCAGCAAGTCATTCTCCTGCCTCAGCCTCCCAAGTAGCTGGGATTATAGGCATGCACCACCATGCCTGGCTAATTTTGTGTATTTTTAGTAGAGACGGGGTTTTGCCATGTTGGTGGGTAATTTTTTGCATTTTTAGTAGAGACGGGGTTTCACCGTGTTAGCCAGGATGGTCTAGAACTCCTGACCTTGTGATCTGCCTACCTTGGCCTCCCAAAGAGCTGGGATTACAGGTGCGAGCCACCGTGTCTGGCTTTTTTTTTGTTTTGAGACCGAGTCTCACTCTGTTTCCCAGGCTGGAGTGCAATGGCATGATCTTGGCTCACTGCAACCTCTGCCTCCAGCAAGTCATTCTCCTGCCTCAGCCTCCCAAGTAGCTGGGATTATAGGCATGCACCACCATGCCTGGCTAATTTTGTGTATTTTTAGTAGAGACGGGGTTTTGCCATGTTGGCTAGGCTGCTCTTGGACTCCTGACCTCAGGTGATCTGCCCGCCTCGGCCTCCCAAAGTGTTGGGATTACAGGCGTGAGCCGCTGTGCCCTGCCTTATATTACTTTTATAATTAGTAAAAACAAACGTTATTCAAAAAGAAATACAGCTTACACATAAAATGCTCTTTTCAACTGTAAGCAGCTGGCACTCAGTTAGTAACATTCTCATTCATTCATTCATTCATTCATTCATTCATTCATTCAGTGTTTCAGAGCTCCACCTGTGTTCTAGGCACTGGGCTAGGTCTTAGGAATACAAACCTGAATACAATATAGTTCCTCCCTTCGAGAAGCCCGCTGGCTAAAGGGAAAAGTGTAGGTGTGCGTATTTATTCCTGCACCTGGGTCTGTCTCATACCATCTTCCACTAAGGATAGAGGGAGACCGAGGCATCGGAGGGCCCGAGGTCAGGGAGAGGGCAGGAAGGGTCTCCCACCACTGGCGACAACTCCTCCTATTTCTCCTTCCAGAGGTCATGGAAATTCGCCCACCGCTGCCCCGATCAGGTGGGCTCCTGGTTCCCCGCGGGGCGCACTCACCTCGGTTTTCCTTGGCCAGGTTGTCGGCCATCTCCCAGTAGTCATAGCTGTGCAGGATGCTGTTGGTGATGCTGACGTGGTTGGCCGCCATCTGGTGGATGCGCTGTGGGATGCTGACAATGGTCGACGGGGACAGGGCGCTGGCGTTGGAGAGGCTGCCCTGAGACCCCACGGAGCTGGCGGGAGAGGGGTTGGGAGACATGGGGGATGGGGTTCCAGTGCTCCTGGAAGGGGAGAGGTAGAAAAACCAGAGTGGCGAGGTCGGGAGCAAGCGAGGCAGGACAGCCCCTTGGGAAACGGAACGCAAAGCGCGGTGGCCCAGCACCATGCATTGTCTGGCTTACGGCATTGACTTTGGAAAAGTGAACTTACTTTCCACTGGCCCCCCACGGAGATGGGGCTTGGGCGGCTTTAGATGAGTTCTGCAAGAAAATAACAACAGTGACAGTGAGTGTCATCTGTGTGAGGTGAAACAGGTGACATGAACGTGTCTTCAGGTGACTGCAGAGAGAAGCAGAGGCAGACACTGCAGGAGAAAGGCACCTTCAGAGAAACTGGACCTGGGAAGTCTCCGTCACAGTTCTCTGTTCCTTTTCTCGAAGAGAGTCAGGGAAGCTGCCTGGACTTCCGAAGCTTAACAGTATTTCTCTTAAAGGAAGTTGCTCTTGAATACTCCTAAGAGAATATACTTAAATGTATTTCCCTAGCAGACAGGATACTCCAAAGTTCTAGCTCATCTGAATATTCCAATTTAGAAGTTATTTTGCATGAACAAGGTGCCTGCATCAGCCCTCAGTGAGGTAAGTGAAGGGCTTCACCCACAGCCTGGGTTTTTATGTACAAATTTTAGGTATCACATTAAGTCATAATCCCAAGGGTCGGTTAAATCTTGAAGGAGCCTTATTTTTTCATTGTAAATTAATTTTTCTTAAAAGGAAAAAAGAGCAGGAACTCCCTCACATCCCCCCTTATATACTTTATATTTAAAAGTAGGACATATTTGCAAAAACAGTCGACATACATTTACTTAGTGCCTGAAAATACATGACATCAGATTACATTGTTTTAACTTAGCAAGTTTAAAAGTATTTCTTCTTAAAGGAAGTTGCTATTGCATATTCCTAAAAGAATTGATTAAAATACATTTCCATAACTGACAGGATGTTCAGACATTCTGGTTTATCTGAATATTCTGGTTTAGGAAGTTCTGTTGCACAAGCCAGGTGCTTGCATCGATATTTAAAAGTTTGGCCTCTAGTTAGGGAAGTTGCTCAACGCACAGTCAGATTTCCTGTCAGAACCCAATCATGCCTTCACAGGACTGTGAAAGAAGAAAGCGGTCTTTGTGATGCTGACAGGAGCTTTTCCTTTCCAGAGACAAGAAAACAGCCTCAGCCTGGTTCTCCAGAGACAACATGTTTCTTTTGGTTAGAAAGGACTTTATGGAGTGGTGACTGATTTTTCTGGTTTTAGTGCGGGTGTTATTAAAACGGCAAGAAATGGCCTGTCAGAACTCTGAGGTGCTACAACGGCAAGATGTACACGTAAGGACAGCATTGCAGACCATGCCACTTTTACCTGTCTCAGGAAATACAATTATTTTCATGAGGAGAATCAGGAAACCTTCCGCAATAGGGGAGCTTATCCTCCTTTTCCTGACAGAATGTTACTGACCCCTTTCTCAAGCTGGTGCTACTGGACTGATCACTTTGTTTCCATTTAATCCTGTGGTTCTGAGAACGTGATCTATAGCATGGATGTTCTGGATATGAGAACACTAAGGACAGAAGGGGAGAAAGGCTTGGAGGTTGCAGAAACAGTCCAGTAAAGGCTACTGAATGGAGGAAGAAGGTGGTGGCTCACGCCTGTAATCCCAGCACTTTGGGAGGCTGAGGTGGGTGGATCACCTGAGGTCAGGAGTTTGAGACCAGCCTGGACGACATGGTGAAACCCTATCTCTACTAAAAATACAAAAAATTAGCCGGATGTGGTGGCACACGCCTGTAATCCCAACTACTTGGGGGGGGCTGAGACAGAATCGCTTGAACCTGGGAGGTGGAGGTTAGGGTGAGCCAAGATTGTGCCACTGCACTCCAGCCTGGGTGACAGAGTGAGACTCCATCTCAAAAAAAAAAAAAAAAAAAAAAAAAAAAAAAAAAGAAGTCTTGAATTCTCTTCCTCTACCACTAAGTCCTATGCCCAAGAAATACCGGTAGGAACAAAGTTCTTTTTTTCAGAGATAGCTCTGTACTGATAAAACACATATAGCCACATTGTCTTGGGTACCTAAAGATTTCATGGTCTCTGAACTCAAAGTAGCATTTAAATAGACCTTGAGGCTGGGTGTGTGGCTCACACTGGTAATCCTAGCACTTAGGGAGGCTGAGGCGGTAGGCTGGCTGGAGGACAGGAGTTCGAGAGGAGCCTGGACAACATGAGGAGATTCTATGTCTACAGAAAATGAAAAAATGAGCTGGGTGTGGAGGCGTGTATCTGTGGTCTCAGTGACTTGGGAGGCTGAGGTGGGAGGACTGCTTGAGCTCAGGAATTCACAGCTGCGGTGAGCTCCGACCGTATGACTGTACGACCGACTGCACTCCAGCCTGGGCAACAGAACAGGACTCAAAAAAATACAAAAAACAAAGCAAAACAAAGCCCTTGAATTTGTATCCAAGTTTCAGTTATCAGGAATAAGTTTCTGGAGATCCACTGTAAGGCATGGTGACTACAATTAATAATAACGTATAGTATACTTGAAAATCTCTAAAAGAATTGATTTTAAACGTTCCCATCACAAAAACAGTAAGTATGTGAGGTGACGGATATGTTAATTAGCTTGGTTTAATCATTCCACGATGTATAAATATATCAAAACATCACATTATACATAATAAGCACATGCAATTTGTTGTTGGTTAATTAAAAAAATTTTAAAAATAGCTTTTGATGAAGGGTAAATGACATTAACTCCCGGAGGAGAAACTCTGATTTTCTTTTCTTTTTTTTTTGAGATAAAGTTTCACTCTGTCACCCAGGCTGGAGTGCAGCGGTGCAATCTCAGCTCACTGCAACCTCCGCCTCCTGGGTTCAAGTAATTCTCGTGCCTCAGCCTCCCAAGTAGCTGGGATTACAGGCGCCTGCCACCAGGCCCAGTGTGTTTTCTACCCATTCTGTATGTATTCATGGGCTGCAGAAAATATTAAGAACTTGTATTCCTTAAAAGTTTGTTGTAGCTCCTGGCTGCTTACAGAATTCAGCTTCCTTCTTTATTCAAGCATTTTCCTTGACTGTAATAATTCTCTTTAGTATTAGCTCTTACGGTCTGGATTTCTGAGCACTATTGATGTTGACGTTAGGCACCTGAAGGAAAGGGAAGGCTCAGTGCTGGTTCTTGTCCTGACGACACCAGAGGGTCAGCGGGCCGAGGAAGTGATGTCCGCGGCCTAGCACCTGCTTACTCTACATGGACAATTAGAAGGCAGTGTGCTGAACATGCCTCAGGAACCCCCAGCACAGCCTGGCCATTAGAGATCACCTCTAGAGGAGGCTGGGCATGAACAGATCTCAAATGATGGTTGTGTATCTGACAAAGGGCTGTTGGAGATAGAGATGGCATAATTGCTAGTTTCTATAGACAAACAGAGAAGAGGCCCAGAAATCTCAAATGAATTATTAATGTAAGGTCAACCTCACAACAGTACATCAGAGAAGGCTTTAAAAAATTTATTCTCCCAGTGAAAATAATTTCATTCCCTGAGAAAAATAAAAGGTGGCATGGTTTGCGATTTTATCCCTATAGCTACACATTGCTATCTACTGCTTTCAACAAGCCATCTCCTACCATTTTAAATAACGCCTCTATTAAAAATTAAATTAGCTACCAGAGACTAGCTAAGAGGGAATGGCTCTAAGGGGTTACCTCTAAGGAAAAGAAGCTCTAAGTGAGCACGAGGAATTTATGTTAGCTATAAAGATGAATTTCCTAGGACAGTGGAGGGAGTAACTGGATCTTCTTTCTCTTGAAGTCATAAAAATACTTGGACGAGGCTGGGTGTGGAGGCTCACACCTGCATTCCCAGCACTTTGGGAGGCCGAGGCGGGCACATCACCTAAGGTCAGGAGTTCGAGACCAGCCTGAACAACATGGTGAAACCCTGTCTCTACTAAAAATACAAAATTAGCCAGGTGTGGTGGCGGGCGCCTGTAATCCCAGCTACTCCAGAGACTGAGGCAGGAGAATCACTTGAACCCAGGAGGCGGAGGTTGCAGTGAGGCAAGATCATGCCCTTGCACTCCAACCTGGGCGACAAAGAGTGAAACTCCATCTCCAAAAATACAAAATAAAAAAAAAAAAATAAAAACACTTGGACAAGGCAGGGAGATACATTAGATGGGCTCTCAAAGGCCCATTCGGAGTCCTGAAAGCCACAAGGGTGGCACCAATTGGGTTAGCTTGGGGACCAGAGGTGACCTGCATTAGCCCCAAAGCAATGGGTGCTACCAGGTGCTTCACAAATGACCTTGACAGGGAGACAACTGAATTTAAGGAACAACTCCGCTCGTTCACTAGACAGTACCTTGAAATAGTCAATTAGTGCTTTCGAATACTTTACAGCGTGGTCCCTTTTGAGTCGAAACATCCGCCAGTACAGGAGAGCCAGGCATCGGTAACTGCAGGCGAAAAGAGAAACAGGCCCAGAAGCGGCTGAGTGCGTCCTGCGCAAACAAGACTTAAACATTTTTGTTGTTTATTCTAAGGCACTCAATAACTAAACCTTGTGTCTATATAGGAAATCTTTCTCTATCTGCATATAATGTCTGTAAGTGAACACTTTTTGTCCAAAAACAGAATTCAACATTCCAAGAAGGTATTCCATAAATACATTTACCACTAGGTAATTTTACAGCATGATGGGATCACCTGTTGGGTCACAGGGGCTGGCCGCTTCCCTCTTCCACCACGAGAGGGCACTGTCTCTCCACGAGAGGCGCGAGGTAGCTCTAGCACGCAGCCTTCACTGCTTCCCGGGTGAGCCCTGCTCTGCGGAAAGGACCGCGCTGCCACCTGACTTTACTGAACTATAGACCAGCTCCACTAAAGTCACAAACATGAATGTACTTTATAAACAATAGAAACACTACGCTGGGAATGGGTGCCATCATTTTATTGTTTCCTATAATATTTTGTATACTTCCATCAGTATTCTATCTTACATAATAATATTATTGTCATTTAGTGTATTATTCCAATATGGGACTTAGTTTGAAAAGGGCACAAAAGGCGTTTCGGAGACGTATCCTCTCTTCCTTGCTGCTCTTCGCTCAGTTATTTGCTAACTCGGATCTCATGCTGACCTCCAGAATGTGAACATTCTGGGTACAATGGCACCATCTCCTCCTAGCAAACCAAACCCAGGACAGGTAACAATCTGAGACCTTTTTTGTGTCTGTGGCTGTTATTATTATTTTTTAATTCAACTATCTTTATTTCACTGCTTGATAGGCATGTATTCTATCAACATTCTCTGCCTTTCCCCTACTGATGAGTAAGGAAGGGCTGACAGGGTAAAGGAACTATAGGTGACCCCATCGTTCCCTTTTTTCTGTGGCATCATTTTCAAAGTAAGTGGCTGCCCTGGGCGCAATGGCTCACGCCTGTAATCCCAGCACTCTGGGAGGCCGAGGCGGGCAGATCACTTGAGGTCAGGAGTTCAAGACCAGCCTGACCAACATGGTGAAACCCCGTCTCTACTAAAAACACAAAAATTAGGCAGGGCACGGTGGCTCGTGCCTGTCATCCCAGCACTTTGGGAGGCCTGTCGATTTTCAATCACTGTGAATTCAGATCATGTATAGTACAGCAGCAAAAAATGGTCTGGACTTTCCCAGGTCATTAGAACTGCTCTGGGGCTTTGTATGTTAGAAGACATTGGGCAAACACTATGCATTTCAGCACCTGGTTTGCCAGTGACGGCATGTGAGGCTGGTGCTGCTATTCTAAGAGGAGAGGGGCACTCACCATAATGCGGCCAGTTGTTTGTCTTCTGGTGTGGCATTGGGGCCTGAGTGGGTTTTTAGTCTCATAGCATACCTTAGAAAAAGGGAGGAGGAGGAGGAATAGAATAAAAAATATAAAAAGCCATGAAATTGTAAAACAAGCTTTCTTAGTAACAGAACTTCTATCATGGGAGTTCTCCCTGCCTGATCCTTCGCTTTGCATAGTATTTGCTGATAATTCTTTCTTAAAAGCTCGCTGGTGCTGCTCCATTTTCCCAAGTGTTACGGTACCGTGATGACTAGAACAGCTACTTTCTGCTCTTTAACAATACAAGTTCGAATGCTACAGATTGTCGGGAGCGATACAAGTTCAGCAACTATTCATGTATATGGTAACATGTCCATTTTTCCAAATTTTGATTTATGGCTGAGTGTCTGACAGAGGGAGGTGAAGTTCCATCCTTCTGTGCTTACCTCCGGAAGAATTTCCACCCTGGGTATGCAGAGGAATGCTTAACTTTACCCCCCTTTCTTTGTTATGTAACTTTTGACAGCTACGTAAGTATCCTGAGTACACTTTTCATCTCTATTTGCTTCTACAGACAGGTGTGAAGAGAAACTAGTGGCTTTTATGGACTGCACTTAATTCCATTTATTTTTCTGAACCAAGGGGACTGTGGCTATTGTTTTCTCCCAACAACATACCAAATTACATATGTACACTCTTTGAGAGAGCTGAGGCAATAGGTATAATGATCAGACTGTCCTAGGTTCAAATCTCAGCTCAGCGACTTGTAAGAGCTTAGACAAATGTATGAACATATTTAAGCCTCCATTTCCTTACCTATAAAATAAGACTAATACTGCCAATCACATTACATTGTTGTAAAAATTAACTAAGATAGTGTTTGTGAAGCTCTTGGGATAGCAGGCCAGCTTGTAAATTGCTCAAGAAACATACTGTTACCATTGCACTATCTCCACAACATGCAGACTTGTAGCATTTTTGAGTGTTATCTCTTTGCATAATTTTTTACAGTGGTTGCTCTGGGTTTTACAATATACATGTAATTTATTGGTATCAACATTTTATCACTTTGGAGAGTATGGAAGTATGGAAGTCTTACTTCAATTTAGATACCTTTACCTTCCCCACTTAAAAATAGCATTGTCTTGAGTATCAGATGGTGGTATAATTTTTTAGTTTTTATTTGTTTGTTTTGTAGCAGTGGGGTCTTACTATGTTGTCTGGGCTGGTTTCAAACTCCTGGCCTCAAGCTATCCTCCCACCTTGGCCTCCCAAAGTGCTATGATTACAGATGTGAGCCACTGTGCCTGGCCTGCTGGTATAATTTTTGTTTCAATCCTCAAACCTGCTTTATAAACTCATAAGGAGAGTAGTTTATTGCACATATCTATGTGTCTGTTCTTCTTTCTTTCCCAATGCTCCCATATTTCTTCTTTTGCCATTTTCTTTCTGTTTGAGAAACTTCCTTTAGTCAGTCTGTAAGGGTGGGTCTTTTAGAGACAAATACTTGTACTTTTCCTAAATCTGAGGATATCTTATTTCCCTTCATTCTTGAAGAATAGTTTCACTGACTCTAGAATTCATGGCTTGATAGTTCCTTCTTTCAACCCTTGGAAACTGTCACGCCACTCCCTCCCAGCCTGCACAGTTTCAGAGAAGCCTGCTGTCATTTGAATTGATTCTCCCCCACAGATAATTATCATTTCTTCCTGGCTGCTTTCAGGATATTTGGTCTTTAGTTTTTGGAAATGTAATTATGGTGTGTTTTTGCATGCATTTCTTTGGGTTTATCTTATTTGGGTTTTTCTCTGCTTCTTAAATCTGTAGGTTTATGTCTTTTGACAAATTTGGCAGGTTTCAGCCATTATTTCTTTAAATACTCTCTCAGTCCCACTCTCTATTCCTCTCCTCTGAGACTTCCATGACACAAATGTTGGATCTTTTCTTATTGTGCTTGAGGCTGTATTCATTTAGCTTTTTCAGTCTATTTCTTCTTTACTGCTCAGATTGGGTAAATTATATTTTTTGTCCTCAAGTTCATTGATTCTCTCCTGTCATCTCCACTCTACTACTGAGTCCATTTTTGGGGTTTATATTATCGAATTCTACAGTTTCACAATTTCCATTTAGTTCTTTTTAAAGTAACTTCCATTTCTTTGAAAAGATTTTCTATTTTTTGTTTGTTGAGTGATAACTGTGATTATTTATTGAAGCATTTTTACGATGGCTGCTTTAAAAATCCTTGTCAGATAATTCCAGCAACTGATTTATCTTTGCATTGAGGTCTTCTGATCATCTTTTTTCATGCCAATGGTGACTGTCCTGGTTCTTGGTATGATGAGTGAGCTCCTATGGTATCCTGGCCATTTTGACCATTAGGTTAGGAGACTCTGAGTCCTATTTTAAATCCAGCCACCCTGTTTAGGTCTAGCAGGAAGGCTCTAGCCTACTTTGGGGGCTGTGATTCCAATTATAATTTAATTTTCAGGGCCTTTCTGATACTATTTTAGTCTGTGTGGTTGATCTGGTGCCACTGGGGCTTCTGCTCGTCCCTGACAGTGCTGCCTGCGCAGAGCGGGAGGGTGGGAAGAGAGGGTCACCAGGCTGGGCTCTTGTGGTGACAGTGCTCCAATGACCCACGCCTGCTTGGCCATCTGGAGTTCCCTGGTGGCGAAGGGAATTCTCCTGTCTGTAGGGACAAAGTGTACATCCTGGGCTAGGTCATTTTTGGTGGTGAGAACCCCTTGCCAGTGCTCCAGGCCCTTCAGTGTCTCAGTAGGGGAGAGGAGGGTCAGCAGGGTTGGCAATGTGTGGATGTAATTCATGCTGTTTTCTTTTTTTTTTCTTTTTTGAGATGGAGTCTTGCTCTGTCACCCAGGCTGGAGTGTGGTGGCATAATCTCGACTCACTGCAAGCTCCGCCTCCCGGGTTCACACCATTCTCCTGCCTCACCCTCCCGAGTAGCTGGGACTACAGGCGCCCACCAGCACGCCGGCTAATTTTTTGTATTTTTATAGAGACGGGGTTTCACCGTGTTAGCCAGGATGGTCTCGATCTCCTGACCTTGTGATCTGCCCGCCTCGGCCTCCCAAAGCGCTGCGGTTACAGGCGTGAGCCACTGTGCCTGGTCAATTAATGCTGTTTTTTAACGTAGGTTGAAAAAACAGCTGGCCAGGTGCGGTGACTGACTCATGCTTGTAATCTCAGCACTTCGGGAGGCCGAGGCAGGCTGATAACCTGAGGTCAGGAGTTCGAGACCAGCCTGACCAATATGGAGAAACCCTGTCTCTACTAAAAATACAAAATTAGCTGGATGTGGTGGCGCATGCCTGTAATCCCAGCTACTGGGGAGGCTGAGGCAGGAGAATCACTTGAACCCGGGAGGCGGAGGTTGTGGTGAGCCGTGATAGTGCCATTGCACTCCAGCCTGGGCAGGAAGAATGAAACTCAGTCTCAAAAAAAAAAAAAAAAAAGAAAAGAAAAGAAAAAAGAAAGAACCAAACTTGTCTTTTTGTCTTCATTTTCTCTGTATTTTACGTGATTCTATTCATTCTGAAGTATCTAGAAGGTGGACAGTGTTCTCTACCTGTGAAAGATTACTTCCAGCAGTGGGCGCAGTGGGTGTGGTACCCCAGCACCCTCTCCTTGATGGTACATCTGGCTGGCATGGTTCTTCGTTTGTTTGGGCTTGCTTGTTTGAATTTTCAAGCGTGAATGCCTTTAAGCAGGTCATGCTACTCCAGTTCACAGCAGCCCCTATGGCTTGCTTATTCATTGATTCCTCAATTGTTTATTAAGCACATACTATGTGCCAGAAAATGTTCGAGGGGCCGAGGATTCCCAGTGAGCAAATCAGACAAAACCCAAAAAAATCCCTGTGCTCAAGGTAGTCACACTCTAGGGCATCTTCCAGCTTTGTCCCTGTCCAGTTTCTCCCACTTTCCTCCCTTGCCTGCCAATAAACATCTGAGGCTGGGCCTTGTTCTGAGGAAGGAATGTATGGATCGAGGACCTCTTAGAGTAATTTTTACCAGTCTTTTTACTTTGCTGTTTTATTTCATCACTGCTGAAAGTAATGTGCCATATAAAAGACAGTATAAAGGATTCGCCGATATATTGATTTAGTAGAAATACTTTATGAAGAAAACAGGCAGTGTTGACTTTAAAACATTCTTGAAAATGCTTTTGGAGGTGATGTGTTCTCTGATGCTGGAATGACAGTTTTGAAGGCTGGAAACTATTTGCTGAGGGAGAGTGGTGTGTAAAACACCAAGTAGCATCTTTGGGCCAATGTAGACCAAAAAGATCACATCCTAAGATGATTAGAAATCTTCCATGCAGAATGTTGGGACATGGAAAATGTCTCAGCTTCAATTGCACAGAACCCCGGAATCAGAAAAACCTTTAAAAGTTCGTTTTAGGAAGAATTATTTCTCATTGTGGATATCAGACATTATGTCAAGCAGTGACATTGGCTAAAAACATACACCATACGATGAAGGTGCTCAGTAGGGCTAACGGATGAAATTCCCTGAACTGTTCCTTACAGAGGCCTGATGGAGGTGCCTTTCCAGGTCTGCATCATGGAGGACGAGTGTTTCCCATCGAATGCCTGGACACGTCTGCTCACAGGTCTTAACCCAGGTTGGGGGATGGTGCCCACGGCCAGTTTTGAGAGCAGATAGAAGATGGGTTCTCCTTCCATAAAATCCCCCTGAATCTTCTTTCATTAAATACTCCAGAAGTATTTACTGATGGAGGTAAGATTTAGATGGTACTAACCTGAACCAGATTTTTTTTTTTTTTTTTTTTTTTTTTTTTAAAGCAGCCTAGGGCTTAAACAGGCTCAAAAGCTGCCACTTCCTAGCTGGGAGGAGCAGGCACGTCACAGCCCACTCAGATTCAGCCTCCTCCCTTGGCAATCGGGGGCCACAGCAGCTGCCCTCTTGCTCACGGAGGACAGAGCGGGGCAGGGTGTGCCAAGGTGTCTTGCACAACCGTACCCTCTTATTTTGGAGGATGAACACTGGTTCCTGGTGGGGGATGGTGCAGGCTGACATTCTTTTTTTTTTTTTTTTTTTTTGAGACGGAGTCTTGCTCTGCCGCCCAGGCTGGAGTGCAGTGGCGCGATCTCAGCTCACTGCAAGCTCCGCCTCCCGGGTTTACGCCATTCTCTCGCCTCAGCCTCCCGAGTAGCTGGGACTACAGGCGCCCGCCATCTCGCCCGGCTAGTTTTTTGTATTTTTTTAGTAGAGACGGGGTTTCACCGTGTTAGCCAGGATGGTCTTGATCTCCTGACCTCGTGATCCGCCCGCCTCGGCCTCCCAAAGTGCTGGGATTACAGGTGTGAGCCACCGCGCCCGGCCAGGCTGACATTCTTTTCTCTGTTTCCATAGTACTTCCACACACTCCTCACCTCCTCCCCTCATCCACCAAGAAAACACAGTGCTTACCTGATGAGCTCTACTGTTTCTGAATACATCGTATAAGGAGATTTGGATTCCATGGGGCCTTGTTCCATTGCATTTCCACACTCAATAAACGACAACGCCGCTTCAGCATAGTTCAAAGCCTTTCCAAACTTTTCCACCTGATCAACAGAATTAATACAGTGTCTTCCTGAACAACAGTTTTTTTTAAATGGCATTGTCATGTAGTTTATATACTTTGAGAAACCCAACTCTGACTTCTAAAATCCTATGAATGAAGCTGAGAGAAAGAAATAGAATACTTCTTTTTCTAGTTATTTTCTCGAACTGCTACTGGCTTGGAGTAAGCGAGCAAACAGTTACGTACAGAATTGTATCAAACCCATGTGACAGCTGCCAATCAACATAGCTCAGAACTGCATAGCTGCTCTGATTTCTGTTTCCCTCTTTCTAACCCCTAATGGTTTGGAGACTTCATTCCTTGTTCCTCCATGCTATGCTAAATATGCATCAAAGTTCATAGGTCTGGTCCCATATAAGAGTTTTCATACTTCTTTTGGTACATCCCCAACTCAGATGGTTCCAGGCCTTGGTTATTATCTTTTACATTACTTGTGGCACTTACATCTCCATGCCTTCCTCTTAATTTTTTTTTTTTTTCTTTTTTGAGATAAGAGTCTCCCTCTGTAGCCCAGGCTGGAGTGCAGTGGTGCCATCTGGGTTCACTGCAACCTCTGCCTCCTAGGTTCAAGCGATTCTCTTGCCTCAGCCTCCCAAGTAGCTGGAATTACAGGCATAAGTCACCATGCCTGGCCTTGTTTTTTGTTGTTGTTGTTAATATTTAGAACCTCACTTAAGAGTGAGAATGAGTAGGGGAAAGGAGAGGAGACAAACCTCAAGGAGCTATTTCAGCTTTGCTAAAATGGGACAAAAAGTTGAAAATTATTAATAAAAATGATTTTGGTTGGGCATGGTGGCTCATGCCTGTAATCCCAGTGTTTTGGGAAGGTGAGGCAGGAACATCACTTGAGTCTGGAAGTTTGAAGTTACAGTGAGCTATGATCACCCCAGTGTGCTCCAGCCTGGACACCAGAGCAAGACCCTGTCTCTAAAAGCAAAACAAAACATATTTCTATGGAATTATCTGTAGCTGTCTAAATTTGTGTTATTCTTTCCCCACATCAGCAAGGGCAGCCACAAAGCAGCTTTATATTCTTAAGATCTCATAAATCTAAACTTACACATCAAGCTCCTGGCTCCACACCTTACTACTCTTTGTAGGTAATTACATATTCTAACTCTGGATTGCAAAATCTCCACAATTTTCAAATGATTCATTCATCAATTAAAACCAAATGACATAATACTCAAATACTATTCCAAGTCTTGCCACTAAAAATACAAAAAAAAAAAAAAAAAAGAAAACTTCCTTAGTAATGATAGCTTCAAAACAGAAATTCAGAGCAAAACCTCCTCTCACTAGCAAATAAAATTTGTAAACAGCTTATAAAGCTAGTGTAGGTTATAATGCAACATTTCTTTTTCTTTCTTTTTTTTTTTGGAGACAAGGTCTGACTGTGTCACCCAGGCTGAAGCATGGTGGCGTGATCTTGGCTCACTGCAACCTCTGCCTCCTGGGTTCAAGCGAGTCTTCTGTCTCAGCCTCCCAAGTAGCTGGGATTACAGGTGTGCACCACCACATCTGGCTAATTTTTTTTTTTTTTTTTTTTTTATTTTAGTAGAGACAGGGTTTCACCATGTTGGCCAGGCTGGTCTTGAACTCCTGACCTCAAATGATCTGCCCGCCTCAGCCTCCCAAAGTGCTGGGATTACAGGTGCGAGCCACCTTGTCTGGCCTGTAATGAAATATTTCTTGTTAACACTTTCAGAGGAAGTCATTTCATTTAGTATTAATATTTCCTAAAGCACCGAATTCTGTGGTATGTGCACTCCACAAGCCAAAGCTCTTTCCAGTAACAGATAATATACTTGGAGAGAGAAAATGTACACCTACAAGATAGCTCAAAGTGCAAGGCAGTCTGTGATTACCCAACAAAATGCAAAACGAGGCATCCGGTGCAAATGAGATGGAGGGAAGGGAGCTAGTGAGAGGGCTGCGGAGAGGCTGGGAAGGCCACAGGCAGGAGACTGAATATGATGCCAGGAAGGAAGGGTAGGTTTTGGCTAGATTTGGGGAGGACACTGAGGGTGTGAGTATGCCTGTGAGAGTGTGTGACAGTGAATCCCTGAAAAGGCCCGCTGGCTGGCAGGAGCCAGGTGTGCTTAGAGGTCAGTAGGGGACCAGCCTGGCTGGAGCAGTGTCTTCTCTTGGGAAATCATCAACAGGAAAGATAGGGTTGGGCAAGAGCACAATGAATGAATAATGCTGTCAACTTTAGATGCTGGATTCACGCAGAAAATCTCTTTCTCCTTAAAAATCTGATGCTCTTCTCCAAGAGTGGCCATACATCAGCTTCTCCAGATGACCAGAACCGTCCATCAGACTTGGACTGTGTGGACAAGAGCTGTACCTTCCGCTGCCCTTCTCTATTTTCTGATATGTAGGGGTTATTCCTCCTGTACCCCAGTGTGCCTAGGCAGTGGTCTTCACGTAAACAAGTGTTTAATAGGTGACGTCGGTAGCACTGGAAGAGGGGTACTGTAACCGTTTAAACATCTTCATATTCTGAAGGTCACTGGAAATGCCTTCTTCATGTCCAGCACCTGCCTAAATCTCAGTTATGAACACTGGACGAGACTAAAACTCGAGTTACTAGGTGGGAAGCAGTCCCTCTGGACTTCATTCATTTAAGAGGGAACAACCATATGATCTCTTTTAGAAAACAAAACAAAAGTTTTCTATCTCTTGCCTGGGAGCTTCAAGCTTTCCAAAACAGGAGATTATCCAAGCAAGAAAAGTTATTCTTTGAAAACATCAAATCATGGTGACTTTAGAGTCTTATGTGCAGATAACAGTTCCGTGTTGTATGGTTTCAGAGAAAGCATTCATTTTGGCAGATACATGTGAAGAACACAAGTGTTTTTGAAAAGAGATTTGATCCTGGGAGCGAGCCAAGGGTTTGTCAGGCTAACAAGAGAAAAATGCAAATCTAGATTTCATTTTTTAAAGGAAAAAAAAAAAAATACTACCACCCACTGCCTCCACTGGCTCTAGTTACTATTCAAACCTTAGGACTAAATTGAAATATTCATTTATCCAGGGCTTTTTCCCAGTCAGGCATTATTGGTTGAAGTCATAATTTATTGGGCTATGAACACTTGATTATATAAACATTTCTCCATTTAACAGACCCAGCCATCCTTGTAATAGATTTTATAATTACCCTAGCTATATTGTCCCAGTGATGAAGCTGCAGTACACACGTAATTTGGAAGAATGTATCTGGAAAGAAAAGGGTCTCACCATTGCATCTGCTTTATGCTTCATTCGTTTAGCTTCTTGCATAAAATAATCGGCACTGCGAGGCCTACAAGGAGGGAACGATATTGAACGTCATTATGGCTTAAGTGCAAGATCTTTTTAAAATATTCCTTCCTCTCACTCAAACTTAAGGCGCAATTTAAAAACTCTGCTTAACGTGGAATTAAGTGTGTTTTCTGCCTTTCCAAATTACTGCCTATATGTCAAATACCACAATAAATTTTCTCTTAAGTTAGCAATTGGAAACACACTCAACATATGCCAGTAGTCTCTCTTTACAGTGGCTTTAACATGGCCCCCTAGTGCCTAATGTGAATATATTTTTTATTGTATGGCGAAAAAAACAAGTGAGAAATCTTATTTTATGCAATATTTACATAAAACAATCCCCTTTTAATGTAAACATTGTACATATACCTCATAATAATTGTATGGATATATATGGGTGAGTATATTTATGTATCCTTATGAAAATAAGTGCATTTATATGCATATCTAGTACCCAAGAGTTTTATGTATATATATTGAATTATCTTAAAGCCTCACAGTGAAAAATAAAAAGAGATAATGTTGGATGATTACATTCCAGTTGTAATGAAGTTAATTGTCAAATGATGTCTACCTTGTAACAATGCAAACATGCCATGTATTCTCTAGAGTTCTGATTAGCTAGCTGGTAAACATTAACAGCAGACATGTGGATTATTAAAGCAATAACCCCGGCCAGCGTTGACTCTGCCGGGAGATGAAGGTAACTCATCCAGAGACTGATTTGAGTGTGTGTAATGAGGTCCAGTGACGCTAAGGTCCTCATTGGACAGTGCCTTTAAGTGTTTAGCCCGATAGATTAAAAAAATGACCTCCTTTAGGCACCAGCGGCATAAACTTTATATAATCAATAAACTTCACCTATTCATGAATATCAAATATAAGCCAGGACTCTCTGAATGGGAGATACGGCGGAAGTAGTGCTATTCATCATGGACTGTTTAGCTTCTTATTGCAGGCTTATTTTGAACTGCCTTATTTCAGATCCTAATGGGATCTTTTACCTTATTGTAATATTAGGTAGTCAGAGCGTTCGTGTATCCAAAGAGGTCAAAATGCTTAGAAAAGCAATGTGTGACAATGCTTTTCTGTGACAATGACATTGCCTTTTAATCAAACAAACCAGAATCACAGCATGGTTTTGGGGTCCAGGTGGCTCCTCACCCCACCCCACACCCCCCACTGAGGGCTGGAACTATTCATTCACTGTGCTGGGTCTTTCACTGAGGGTGAGGTCCGAGGTCTCCTTCCTAGGAAGGCCCTGCTCCTGCCACTCCATGTTCTCCCTTCACCCATGCTTTCCCCATCTCCTGGACACCCATGCTTTCCCCATCTCCTGGACACCCATGCTTTCCCCATATGAATGGCTTTGTCGTTGCTTTGGTGAGTTTTCCGTCTTTGTCCACAAATTGACACATATTGTCAGAATGTCCACATATTGCCTGGTCTATGCTTCTAACTCTGGCAATTGACGTTATTGTTGTTGTTGTTTGAGAAAGGTTCTCACTCTGTTGCCTAGGCTGGAGGGCAGTGGTATGATCACCAGTACTGCAGCATGGGCCCCCTGGGGTTAAGCGACCCTCTCACCACAGTCTCCCAGGTAGCTGCGACTACAGGTATGTGCCGCGATGCCTGGCTAACTTTTTGTATTTTTAGTAGGGACAGGGTTTCGCCATGTTGTAAGGGCTGGTCTTGAACTCCCGAGCTCACGTGATCCACCTGCCTCAGCCTCCCAAAGTGCTGGGATTACATGGCTTTCATCACCTTGCCATCCTGCTCACAGACCTAAAATCAGTCTCCAGGGTCTATGAGATCAAATCTCAGTTCAGATCCCCAAAAATCTTGCCTAACCCACTTAACTATGTCACTCATTCACAAAGGCCCTTGACCAAAGTCAGAGGTGGCTCCTCATTGTCTTGATAACATGGCCTCCTGGTCCGAGGGGCTCTCCTCATCACTTCCCCCACCTGGAACACTCTCTTCGCTCTTCAGTCACTGAGTGTCTTCTAGGAGCCAAATGTTGCCTGCCCCTCAATTTCCCCCGCTGTCAGGCATTCCGAGTAACCTTGGTCCATGTTCACCTTTGTCCTTCCTGACCTCACACAGCACTTCTTGTTTACTACACTTGGTATTTCATTATCTTCTGAGCTGTACTGGGCATGTGTGCAACCTGGTTGCTGGTTCATTTGTAGTAAGGACCATGCTGTAGACCTCTTTGATCTTCCCCACCCTGTAGTTTTTGGCACACGGTAGAAGGTAAGCAGGTCTCCCTTGGATGAATGGCACTGAATTCATTTTGAGCTTAGAAGAGTGGTGCCTTCCGATGGGGTGCAGCATTGCGTCCAGTGAGCCAGAGAGTGTCTCCATGGCAACCTGAAATTCTCCACATCATTATCTGTTCTATACTCTAGTATATAAGTTAGGTCATTTTTTTTTTTCTTGCCCTGTTTTGTCACTGACACATCACTACTTCAAATGCATTTCATTTTCATTAAAGGATTATCTTGGTAATAAGCTACGGCTTCTTAGTTTCCACCAGCCTTCTAAGTTACCCTTATGGATGGCAGCGGCTCCTAATTCCTAATATAAGCTCCTTCATCACTATTGTTTTCATCTGCAGCATAGGAGCATATTTTTAAGTCCTGATATGGAGGCTGAGTCACAGACTCTCACAATAGCGCCTGTGGGTAAGTAACATAATTTTCTGACCGTATCAGAGCAGCTATCATCAGAGCAGTAACCTGAGATGCTAATAGCATAGGTACCACCTGGAGGCCACTTACGAACACATTTGTTAGAACTCTCATCTTTGCATAGAATGGAGGGCTCACTGTCATGAGTCACTGAAGATTGCCTGATGATTGCCCCATTTTCTCCTTTCGGGTGATGTCTGGTGCCGTACTTCCAGAGCAGATCATTATAAAGCCAGTGGGACCAGTAGGATGTCACCCCGTGTCCAGCCTCGCCACCAACGCACGCTTTCACAAAGGCATTCCTTCTGACAGCAATACCCAAGTCAGTGGGAAAAGTAAAATTGCTGTCACCGTTGTGACCGTTATAGAATATAATACAGCAAAGGTACTAAAATGAGATCTTATCTCAGTGTTCAAACAGATTTTCCATCTCATCTTTTATTTTTTTTTTTAACCTGGAACACCTAGAGTTTTTGTCTTCCATTGGTGTAATAAAATTCTTCCCGTTGTTTTCCACAGTGATGGTATTTTATGATGATACACGAGCAAACCTAATCAAAGTTTAATTAAACACCACAAATGTAACTAACCGTGAATCTTGGGCTCTTCAGAAACGGGGCGTGAGTGATCTGAAAGCCAGAGCTTAGCCGCATGCATCTTCATTATGAGAGCTCTCTCCAACAAAAGCATTCTGAGCATTTGATCCAAATAGAATGTTTTCTTTTCTTCTCTCCCCCCTCCCGCCACCCCCACCTAGAAACACACGGCCTTGGTTCTCAGCAACATCAGGGTTTGAGCTACCCCCATATTTCTTCTGGCACAGGAATATTAAAGCAACCTTGCTTTTTGTTCTCCTTTGTGACTGGGATAGAGTTGAACGGTCTCCCACGGAGAGCCTGGCAGACTCCTTTCTGTAATTCCTACCTCTGTGAAATGCCGCCCTCGGCAGAGCCAGCCTGTTTTGTGAAAACTGGCAGGGATGAGAGCCCAATGTGTTTGAACAAGAAGTTCCTCAGCACGGCAGAAATTGGATGATTTTCTTCGGGAAGTTGAAATCCAAATCAGACAAATAGGCAACTGCATACCAAATGAATTCATCATCTGCTATCCGATATGTCAGCTTGTCATCTGACAAGCCCCAGAGGTGTTAATATGTCCCAAGCTTTGAGGAGAATGCATAAGAAGTTAAGTAATGATTTTTAATACACAGAGTCAGTGATGACTATGGATGAGGGGACTTCAGAGTCCGCCGCTCCAGGATGCTGGCACCGGCTTTCCAGGCCCTTCCCCACAGACGCAGGTAGATTGCATCTGGGTAGCAAGGATTCAATACAGCTTTTATTTCCACAACTTTGATGTTGGCTGGGGCCCCAGAGTCCCTGGAACCTGGCTCCTCCCAGGCACAAGCGGTCATTCACTGTTTCTTCCAGGCCACAGGCTCCTGCAGGCGACTGCCTCCCTCTCAGCCGGGCACAGGAGGCCGGGTCTGCTCTGCAGGATGTTCAGGCTAAGTGGGGCAGGTTTGGGTCACTGAATCCAAAGTAACTTTCTGTTGAAATGGGAAATTATCAATCTGATGGTTGTTTTTCTCTGAGTGACATTTAAAATAATCTTACAAAACCCTAAAAATGATCGGACAGCTGAGATTTCAGTCCAGGAGATCTGAATGTCCTTGTCCTCCCCGCAACCTGCCTTGGCAAATTCTACTCTCCATTTCTTTCTCTCTCTCTCTCACTCATTCTTACTCTCACTCTCTGTTTTGGTTAGAACAAAAGCAGCACCTGGCCTTGAGACAGGGATTTCATAATGGGAGGAATTCTAAATGAAGACCAATAAAGGCTTCATGATTCATCAGGAAAACAAGAAGGTAGGGTCCTGCTTTGAAAGGACTAGGAGAGGAGACCCTCAGGAGAACATGCCCACTGCAAGCCCTGGGTGGGGGGTTGGGAGCACCTTCCCTGCTGTCATTTCGCCTACTCAAGGATCTCAACTAGTGTCCTTTGACTAAATCATGCTGCTGGGGATCCAACCTTTTACAATATGGGAGTCTTCCCATCCTCTATAAAATTAAAATCCTTTTAGCTTTGAGACTGCTGTGCTAAGTACATTACAAATGTCAAGTCCCTCTTCCTTCCTCATGGCCACATTTCACACGCCATGACCTTCAGTGCCTGGCGGCTATAGTCAGTCTTTCCTCACTGTCAGGAGGTTCAGGTAGCCGGGCTCCTGTTATGGGCACCATGGGGACAGAAGGGACGTTTGGTGGTTTGGCTGAATGTGCTGATTGTGACTGACTTTTCCATGTGACATACAGGCAGCAGCCAGCACTTCCTCTGGGGAGCGGCAGGCAGCCCTGGCACCTGGGGTTCTCTGGCTTCCTAGCACAGCAGAACGGCAGGCAGGATGGAGGAGGTGGTTTTCCAGCCAAGCATCTCATCACCACGTAGCTCTGTTCAGGACTTCTGTACTGAGGCCTTCATGACACAGGTGTTCGCTCTCAATTTTCCCCAGCCGAGAATTCCCCTGTCACTAATTATGATACCAAGTGACTTACAGCTCATGGCTTTGCACTAGTAAGATCAGTTTTCTAGGCCTCAAGTTGAATCAAGTGCTATCTATTCATTGACATACATTCTTACAGATCTGTTTTTTAAACAAATGTTTGGTAATCATACAAGTCTCACCTTAATACTGTAGCTGTCAAGCAGTGAATGTTGTGTATTTGCTAAATGTCAGGGGGAGGAGGTGAGGTCGCACTGCCACCAATATGAGCCCACAACATACAAAGGACAGGCTGACCTGGATCACATTTTTAAAATAAATGTTATTCTGCTCAGTTCTGTCTGTATCCCAAAGGAACTAACTGGTGCCTGTTTACAAGCATTCCAGGAATTACAGGCGCATGCTACCACATCCGGCTAATTTTTGGTAAGTAACATAGGAAAAGGGGCTTGGAAGCCCATGAATTTACATTCACCTGCATGTAGATTCCTTATAGTCATAGAAAAAAAATTGCAGGCACTCTTTCCTGGGAATGTCATTTATAATTCAGCTGGGTTCATTCAACACTTGTTATTGAGAGCCTACTGGCTTCAGCTGTTGTCTGAATCCCATGTTTATTCAACCATTAACATGTATTTATAATACAAAGAGATGAGTTTACTTTTTTTAAAAAGCTGCACGATGCGGCTTTAAAAATTAAATGACAGTGTGGCATCTGTTACTTTTTGGATCACTGTAACTGGATTTTCATCAACTTGAAATCACTCCAGTGCTAATTATCTAGTCCTTTCTTTTCTTCCATTGGTAGCCTCTCTTTGGTCATTTCACTGCTTGTTTTTAAAAAGGGCTAAAGTTCACTCTTCACCCTTGGTGAAGAGAAGTCAAGGGAAGTGAGGGCTGGGCTGAGGTCTTCCTCTGTCACTGAGGGTGCTGGTGGGGAAGCTGGCACAGAATGGAGGTGGGCAGGGAGGTAGAGAATTCAATTTAGTAATCCTAGGAAACCTTCCTGGAGAGGTCACCATATGCCTCTCTCTCCCCTGAAGAACTGAGAATTAATTAATCGTTATACTTCAACTCTTGTGCCTGTACTTGGCACTTAGTAAGTACTCCATATGTACCAAATGGAACCTGGGAGACGTTTTGTACAATTTTAGGTGACATCTTAGCCCAGTGATCTCTTGAAGGTTGCTTATTTTTACTGCTTAAAGGAAGAGACGATGCCTATTTTGCTTTTTTTCTTTTGATATGAAGTTACACTCTTGTGGCCCACACTGGAGTGCAATGGCGCGATCTCAGCTCATTGCAACTTCCACTTCCTGGGTTCAAGTGATTCTCCTGCCTCAGCTTCCTGAGTAGCTGGGATTACAGGCACATGCGATCACGCCTGGCTAATTTTTCTTTTTTGTGTTTTTAGTAAAGATGGGACCAGCCTACGTTGGCCAGGCTGGTCTCAAACTCCTGACCTCAAGTGATCCACCCACTTCGGTCCCGCGAAGTGCTAGGATTATATGCATGAGCCACTGTGCCCGGCCTATTTTTGCTTTTCAAGCTTGAAGAATCTTTCCACAACTTTCTTAGTTCGACGGTTGAGTGGCTGTTTGAGTTGCATATTTATTTTACTGTTATGGATTTCAAATCAGTCGGGACACATGGCAATTGGAATGCGACATCTATCTCTCCATATGATGGATATGAAACAGTGCTTTTTTATTCTATTATATCTATATCCATAAAAGGAGAAACAGTTTCATTGTGGCTGTCAGCCAGGAAAATTATACGTATTGCTAATGGGAAGAACAAATGATAACAGCCTCTTTGCTGACACTGATAGTGACAAAATTATATTAGTTTCAGCCATAGCAGATTGAGAGACATTTCCTCTTATAAAAAGTCCAAGGGCTGCCAGCCATGGTGGCTCCTGCCTATAATCCCAGCACTTTGGGAGGCTGGGGTGGGAGGGCTGCTTGAGGCCAGGAGTTTGAGACCAGCCTGGGCAACACAGTGAGACATTTTTTTTTTTTTTTTTTTTTTTGAGACAGAGTCTCGCTGTTGCCCAGGCTGGAGTGTGGTAGCACGATCTCAGTTTACTGCAACCTCTGCTGCCCAGGTTCAAGCAATTATCTGCCTCAGCCTCTGGAGTAGCTGGGCTTACAGGTGCCCACCACCACGCCCAGCTAATTTTTGTATTTTTAGTGGAGACGGGATTTCACCATCGTGGCCAGGTTGGTCTTGAACTCCTGACCTTGTGATTCACCCGTCCCAGTCTCCCAAAGTGCTGAGATTACAGCTGTGAGCCACCGTGCCCAGCAGTGAGACACTTTTCCTACAAAAAAAAAAAAAAATTAACTGGGGGTGGTAGCATGCACCTGTAGACCCAGCTACTCAGGAGGCTGAGGCAGGAAGATAGCGTAAGCCCAGGACTTTGAGGCTGCACTGAGCCATGCTTATACCACTGCACTCTAGCCTGGGTGACAGGGCAAGACTCTGTCTCAAAAAAAAAAAAAAAAAAAAGTCCAAGTACCTGTAGATCAAAGCACAGTCATTTAGTTGTTGCTGTTTCTGACCCAGCTTTCTGGTTCATACACTGGAAAATTCCTTGCATTTTAATATGACATATGTATTTGTATTTTATGTGTATATACCATGCTCTCAAAACCATCCACTGCAAGTATGCGGTGGTGTGAGTACCTCAAGGTCTAATGCTCCTTCTGTTTGATCATGTTGTTGGGTTATGACTTCCAAATGCAGATTTCTACGTTATCCTTACACACAATTCTAATCTCTCCTTTTTACAAATGGCTGAAGTTCACATGAACAATTTATATCCTGAACCTTAATTATAAATGTAGTTTGCCACCTGACTGTACTCCCACTCCATGCCCTCCCTGGGGATTAATCACCACCTACCTCCCTGGCTGCTTGGCAAAGGCGATGTAGACAGTGAGAGGAAGGGGGTGGTGAGGGCCAGGAGTGTGGGTGGGACGCAGCTGCCACCACAGGAAGAGAGAAAACACACATGCCCTCCTGGGCTGCCCTCAAGCTTTCCTATACCCAGTTACCTTGGAATGTGTTCATTTAACAAAACAAACAACGAATGTGGACTTGGCTTTCACCCCCAAAACTCTGTACCCTAATTAGCTTACGGGAGTCCATGCAGTACTTGAAGACTACAACTTAGTATTTTAAATTTCCCAAGGAAGTGTACGGAGGTGAATAAATAGATCATGCCAAGACTCCGGGTGGCAGTTACGGATGGAGGAGCGGGGCGGACGATGAGGCTGGAGTAGCCACCCCTGCATGGTGCTTTCTCTGCTCCACGTGATACCCCTTAGGAGATGTCATTTAATGGGTCCTAGGAGGGCCCCGCTGAGCGAGCTGTGGCATTTGTCACTGGGACTCTTGGACATGTAGAACCGTTTTATTTTCCAACATCCAGTGGGGTTAGTGGTTTGCAGTCTGTCTCAGCTAGACTAGAAGCCCTCAGAGGGCAGGACAGCCTATTTCTGCAGCTGCTGCACCCTGGGGCTGAATGTTTCCTGCCTCACCCAGCCATGTATTTGACGTCCGTAGGACCACTAAACCTGAAAAGAGGATTCAAACTGAGTATCTTCTGCCTTCCAGGCTTGTCCTTGACACACACATTTTCCCTAAGAGCCGAAATAATTTTCAGCATCATTTGATCATTTCTCATTTGTCATTTTCAGCCTCTCGAGAGCATTCCAGGATGTTATTTTTATTCATCTTCTCCTCTTGCTTTTCCTCCTTTTAAAATGATGCTGGGAATGGAAGTTATACTTGGGTGAGACTGAAAGTGCTAGAATTGGGTGAAGGATGATGGCATTTTTTTTCCTATAGAAGAATCATTTATACTATTATAAAGAATATAGCAGTTGGAGGAAAAAAGCTTTCAGGAGTAAATCACTATTATTCATTGCCTATTATAATTTACAAAAACAACAATGCTTCTCTTTCTAGTAGCATAAAACTGCCGACAACCCACGGTACAAGTGCTTAGAAGTCTAAGACTCATTAATGCTATTCGCCTTTGTCTTCTGATGTCCAACCCCGTTAGCACTGATCATTCTGTCTACCCAAAAACCCCACCAGGACTCAGGCATGCACTCAAAATTAAGGCTCCAATTCCCTTCAAGAGGGACATTTAAATGACCAAGTCCCAGGGGAAAAAAAGGCCACACTGTTGCTGAAGGTGGCCACACCAAGGTGTCCACGCCCCTTCCACCTGAGCAGCTTCTGTTCTGTCTTGCCCCTCACCATATTAAAAAAGTCTGAACTTACATATCATCGAAGACAAGTTTCTGCCTCTTGCAGTCCCTGTGGCCGTTGGAGCCTGGAGACCACGGCTCCGTCTGCGGTCGTGACTTGTGGAGGGGAATGTTTTCAGAATTGTTGTGAGCTGCTTTCTAAACAAGAAACAACACATGTCTTTGAGAAACTGGCCACCTGGTGAAGCAAGCAGCCATCACATACATACATACATACATACATAGAGTATCTTTGGCTCTACAGAACATCTTTGTGTGCTGTATTAGAATGGATGGTGATTGTGTCTCAATAAAGAAATATATGCCTTCTAGGTATTTGCCGAAGGCTTCTACCTGTGTTCTCAACTGTCATTCTCATGACACTATCCAAAGGGAAGTCATGACACCCACTCTCACAGACCCAGAAACAGGCTTGGTGAGGTTCAGCAACTTGCCTACACTCAGTGACTGTGGTGGCGGCCAGGGGTTAGGGTTTAGACGCCTACTTTTCCCGGTCCGCTAGACTGGAGGCTGGCCAGTTCAGTTTTCATCAGCATCCTCCAAGGGGCTGGTGAAAACACAGATTGTCAGGCTCCACACTGAGAGTCTGGGATTCAGCAGGGCTGGGGTGGGGAACTAGAATCTGCCCTTCCATCTGGTTCCTAGTGATGCGGATGCTGCAATCACCCGCGATCCTGGAACCATGCTTTCAGAACCATTCACCATCACTGCCTCTTGCAAAAGATAAGTCACTCAGCTCACAGGCTTGCTGGCTCTCGTTGGCTGTCTGTGAAGACCAGAAGGAGTCAATGGGAATCACTAGGAATTACTAAAAAATAAATTCTAGGCCAGGTGCAGTGGCTCACACCTGTAATTCCAGCACTTTGGGAGGCCAAGGCAGGTGGATCACCTGAGGTCAGGAGTTCAAGACCAGCCTGGCCAACATGGCAAATCCCCGTCTCTACTAAAAATACAAAATTTAGCCAGGTGTGGTGGCGGGCGCCTGTAATCCCAGCTACTCGGGAGGCTGAGGCAGGAGAATCACTTGAACCCGGGAGGTGGAGGTTGCAGTGAGCTGAGACTGTGCCACTGCACTCCAGCCTGGGCAACGAGAACAAAAGTCCATCATATATATGTATATACACATACACACACACACATATATATACACACACATATATATACACATATATATATATACACACACACATACACACACATATATATGGAACACATCAGTCTGTGAAAAGTTTTAAAAATCACATTACTCAGGATAGAAACATTTACATGGCACCTACTGTGTGCTAAACACATGGATCATAAAACCGCATCTGAGGTTAGGAAATGCAGATGGTTTCTCTGAAGTAATTAAAATTGAATGTATACAAATGCTGCTTTAAATATGGACTGCTTTTACGTGTAACACTGTAAAGGTTAGAGTCTACTGTTATAGAAGACCAGGAAACTCAGATGTCAACATTTAAAAATTGTTCTTAAACTCCTCCAGTGGCCTCTGCTTGCTATTGGTAAAAGGAGTGATCCCAGTCAAGTGGCCCCTCAGCCATTCTTTGCCTGTGGCCTCTGTGCCCCAGACTCATGGGCCGGTGTCCAGTTCTTTCTTGGGACCTTTGCACTTGCTGCTTCCTCTGCTTCTTACTATATGCCTACTTGCCTTTTAGAGATCTCGCATCAGGGGTCAGCCATCTATGGACAGGGAGTCAAACCTGGCTCTTTTTGTAAATAAAGTTTTATTGGAAATGAATCCTGTCTATGCATTTATCTATTGTATGCCTTCCTGCTACAATGGCAGAGTTGGGTAGCCAGGATGGGGACCGTGCAGCCCATAAACCCTTAGGTTATTTATCTGATTCTTTACAGCAGCAGTTCTCAACTGGGGGCAAACTGATAATGCCTGGAGACATTTTTAGTTGTCACCACTGCCAGTGGGTGCTCATAGGATCTACTGGGTGGAGGCCAGGGACACTGCCAAACATCCTACGTTGCACAGGACAGCCTCACCACAAGTAATTAGTCAGTCCAAAATGTCAAAACCTGCTTCGCAGAAAAAGTTTGCCTCTCTTAGGACTAATTCAAGCCTCTTTGTTATAAGAGCTCCTAGTCCTTTGTGAGTTCCCTTTTTAGCACTGAAACCCTTGGTGCTGAGTCATGGATATGTGTGATCCCCTGTATGAGGCTCTCTCCCCAGCTAACTGTAAGCTTCATGAGGCACAAATGGAATCCGCTGGATTGTGACTGCATCTCTGGTGCCCAGCACGTAGTAAGTACTTACCAAATAAGCACCTGTGTGGTGAAGAATAACTAAATAAGATCTATAATTGGTTTATAGTTCTCTGCATATCATAGTTGCTCATGACTTAAGGATCTACAGGCAAATAAAAAAAACTTGAGTTGGTGGCTTTTTGTTCCATGTTTTTCTAATATAGGTCTTCCCCAATTCTTTCAGTCTAGAATTAAAGACCACTGCTCCCAAGTGAGGGTGCACAAAAGAAGGTCAATTTCCTGAGGATGCTTTAAGATTGAGGCTCTTGTGGGAACTTCCAGCAACTCTTAACAATCTTTAATTCATGGGATAAAGTGTTACACACTCTGTTCCCTCCCTCATCTTTCTTTGCAGAGTCTTGTTCTTTTTTTTTTTTTTTTTTTGAGATGGAGTCTCGCTCCGTCGCCCAGGCTGGAGTGCAGTGGCGCGATCTTGGCTCACTGCAACCTCCACCTCCCAGGTTCAAGTGATTCTCCTGCCTCAGCCTCCTGAGTAGCTGGGATTACAGGTATGTGCCACCACGCCTGGCCACCCAGCTGGTTTTGATAGGCACAGTGACTACCATGGGAGAGGGTATGGAAGTAACTAATGTTCCTGAGAGGATGAGTGGTCCAGGGCCACTGGCTTTTAGAGGCTGGCATGGAAGCAAAGGGGAACTAACATATAGTGTTAGTTGCATAGGTGTCCCTAGGTGTTGGGAGTCTTTTTATGTTTTTTTTCCTTTGAGACAAGAGTCTTGCTCTGTCACCCAGGCTGGAGTGCAGTGGTGAGATCAGCTCACTGCACCCTCTGTCTCCCAGATTCAAGCAATTCTCCTGCCTCAGCCTCCTGAGTAGCTGGGACTACAGATGCCTGCCACCATGCCCGGCTAATTTTTGTATTTTTAGTAGAGACAGGGTTTCACCATGTTGGCCAGGCTGGTCTTGAACTTCTGACCTCAAGCGATCCGCCCGCCTCAGCCTCCCAAACTGCTGGGATGACAGGCGTGAGCCACCACGCCCAGTGGGGATCTTTTCATAATATTGTCTCTTTTAAAATCTTGCAGGTAAAGAAATAGGAGCAGAGAGATTAAGTAACTGGCCCAAGATCACACTGTAGCTAAGAGGTGAGATCAGACTGTGAACCCAAGTCCCCTGCTCTTCCCCTGGGACGTGCTGGAATCACCCTTGAGATCACTGGAAAAGGGGTAGTGGGGGAGTTCCCCCACTGTGGCCGCAACACTGGCCAATGAGGGCCGAGTGCGGGCCCTGTAGCTTTCAGTGTGGGGTTTCAATCCCAGATTTCACTCTGCCCTGGGCTCAGAAATTTTTCCCAATAGAAAGGTTGGTTGGTTCAAACTCCTAATTTCCTTTGTCCTGGGATGGTATTACTTCGAGGTCTTTTCTTTTCAGACAGAAACATAAAATCCTGCCTAAGCAACAGAGGCTTAGAACTCTCCCTCAGGGTTCCTCTTCCCCGCTCTCTGTTGGGAGGGTGAGGGGAGATGTCTTTTGCTGGGTCTTCCTAGAAGCGGGGGGCATTCAGGAATTCTCAAGGGACCTCAAGCATGTGTTTAGACTGTGCTAGGTTAGAGACAGAACTTGGGGGTACTCAATTTCTTTTTTCTTTTCTTTTTTTTTTTTTGAGACGGGGTCTCGCTCTGTCACCCAGGCTGGAGTACAGTGGCGCGATCTCGGCTCACTGCAAGCTCCGGTTCCCGGGTTCATGCCCTTCTCCTGCCTCAACCTCCCAAGTAGCTGAGACTACAGGCGCCTGCCACCTCGGCCGGCTAATTTTTTGTATTTTTAGTAGAGACGGGGTTTCACGGTGCCAGCCAGGATGGTCTCGATCGGCTGACCTCGTGATCCACCCGTCTTGGCCTCCCAAAGTGCTGGGATTACAGGCGTGAGCCACCGCGCCCGGCCCCTCATTTTGGTTTTAGTTGGAAAGGAAGAGAGAGCATCAACGAACCGTGAGGTCTCCGCCGTGAGGCTGCAGCTGGCTGTCGGCCTTAGGCTTTTTGCTGGAAGAGGCTGAAGTGAACAAACTGTTGCCATTAGGTCGGCTGGAAGAAGTTAAGTCCTCGCTGGTGTATTTGTGTTTAGATGCATCGGAGAGGGGTGAGATGGGCGACCGAAGCATTTTTTCATTTTTATTTATTGGTATTGCCACACTGAAAAAGGAAATGACAGTAATGGAATGTCACAGAGTCAGCACAGGGAAAGGTAAATGTTTTCCTATGACCCAAACCACCCAACTGGGACCTGTTGGTGGAAGAAGCTTCTTGGGAATTATTACACCAGGAAACAAGTTAATGGTATTAGAATCATAACAAACAAGAAGCAAGTCACACTGTTTCTTTTCTCTCCCCATCAGGATGATAGTAATTCTGGAGCCAGCACCAAAGGATGCGACTAAGACTAATAACACTTTCATTTTCCAAGACCTTTATCCAAGGATCTCAAAATACCCAAAAAACAACTTACTGTGTTCCTAACAAGCATAAGGAGCAAGCAGTGGGAAAGTCAGTCAACAACAATAAATGAATTCTACATTTCTTTCTTTTCTTGAGACAGGGTCTGGCTCTGTTACCCAGGCTGGAGAGCAGTGGCAGGATCTTGGCTCACTGTAGCCCTAACCTCCTGGGCTCAAGCAATCCTCCCACCTCAGTCCCCTGAGTAGCAGGGACTACAGGTATGCATCACCACACCTGGCTAATTTTTCATATTTTTTGTAGAGATGGGGTTTCACCATGTTGCCCAAGCTGGTCTCGAACTCCTGGATTCAAGGTGCCTCAGCCTCCCAAAGTGCTGGGATTACAGACATGAGCCATCGTGCCCAGCCAAATTCTACATTTCTTTTTATTCTTTATTTTTTTGAGATGGAGTTTCACTCTTGTCACCCAGGCTGGAGTACAATGGTGCGATCTTGGCTCACTGCAACCTCCACCTCCCGGGTTCAAGTGATTTTCCTGCCTCAGCCTCCCGAGTGGCTGGGATTACAGGCGCCTGCCACCATGTCTGGCTAATTTTTTTATTTTTAGTAGAGATGGGGTTTCACCATGTCAGCCAGGCTGGTCTTGAACTTCTAACCTCAGGTGATCCACCCGCCTCGGCCTCCCAAAGTGCTGGGATTATAGGCGTGAGCCACCGCACCCAGTCTGAATTCTACATTTCCAAAAAGACTTTTGCTATCTCATCTGAGCTTGTACTAAATATTATATAGAAAATAATAAAACCAGAGAACAACCTGCAATATGTAAAGCCAATTCTTAATATCCGAGTTTATGACTTAACCAGGGATTGATCAGATTAAACCTAGAATATAAAAACAGTGAGTAGGAGGCTAGGTGTGGTGGCTCATGCCTGTAATCCCAGCACTTTGGGAGGCCAAGGTGGGCAGATCACTTCAGGTCTGGAGTCCGAGACCAGCCTGGCCAACATGGTGAAACCCCATCTCTACTAAAAATACAAAAATTGGCTGGGCGCAGGGGCTCACGCCTGTAATCCGGACACTTTGGGAGGCCGAGGTGGGCGGATCACAAAGTCAGGAGATCGAGACCGTCCTGGCTAACATGGTGAAGACCCGTCTCTACTAAAAAAAATACAAAAAATTAGCCAGGCATGGTGGCGGGCACCTGTAGTCCCAGCTACTTGGGAGGCTGAGGCAGGAGAATGGTGTCAATCCCGGAGCAGGAGTTTGCAGTGAGCCAAGATCACGCCACTGCACTCCAGCCTGGGGGACAGAGCGAGACTCCATCTCAAAAAAAAAAAAAAAAAAAAAAAAAAAAAAAAAAAATAATTAGCCAAGTGTGGTGGTGCATGCCTATAATCACAGATACTCAGGAGGCTGAGGCAGGGGAATCACTTGGGGGAGGTGGATGTTGCAGTGAGGCGAGATTGCACTGCTGCACTCCAGCCTGGGCGACAGAATAAGACTGTTTCCTAAATAAATAAATAAATACGGTGAGTAGAAGTTACAGTTTCTGATTCCTAACTCCTTATTTCACCTTCAAAACTACTGTCTGTGCCTGAATATAATGTTCTCCAAAATCAACCATCAGTGAAGAGGGATTCACTTACATTTGAGTTTGCAATGTATATTATATTGTTAGGGCTCTATTCCTTAAAGTATTCTTTGGGGAAGACAGATTAGTCTGAAATAAACTCAGTCATCACTAATTTAGGATACTTATAGAGGTCAGCTGGTAGAGCCAGTTAAAACACGGTAAAGTCATCTAACAAAGATTGACTCATTATTCTTGGGGTTGGGCTCTTCTAATTGCATGTGTTCGTTATCACCACAAACAAGCCATTAAAGTCACTTCGAAAAGCAATTTCCTTAGCTGGTGGTCACAGTGGAGAGATTACAAACACAGGCCTCTAGAACAAATGACAAAACCAAGGTTCTGAATGTTATGCAAATGGATACATGTGGGGATAGAATTTCTGGTGACAGATTTCTGGTTCCAAAAGCACTATGTGTCTAACAACATAGAGGGTGTGTTACGCAAAAGTGCTTTGGGAGAATCAAAAGTTACTCATCTAGCGATGGCGAAGATGCTGATGTTGAAGATAATGTGAACTGCCTGACTATAATTGTTTGTCGAAATGTGAGTGAAGAAAGACCTTTTCCTCAGTCTCTATTATTTGACATACTTCATGATTTTCACAGTACAAGAAGAACAAAACTGTGACATTAAATATTATCATGGACATCATGATTGTCGGTTTTTCATCATTGCAAGTTTATATATATATTCAAGTTGACCAAAGAACCTTTCTTGGGAGCTCCTCTTTGAAATTCCCCCTTCTCTGGGACTGCTGTACAGCATTGGTAAAACTTGATAGTGGTAGTCACAGTTCCAGAGGTACACAGACCACCTTTCCCAGAAAGAACTCTAAGCATTTTATATGCATTGTGTCACTACTTAACATAAATAAAACCATCAGAACTAGGAGGCTCTGCCAGGCTAAGTCTCTAGAACAAGAGTTTTTTAACTTGGGGTCCAAGAACTTGAATGGAGAAGTGACCTCTTCGTTTTCACTGACCTCTCACTGTAATAGAGCATTTCCTTCAACTATGAGTAAAGGTATGAAACCAGAGTCATGGTTTGGCAGGAGCAATAGTATCAACACCCGTGACTGTGTCACCAGTATAAATCACAGCTATTTTCTTTTCTTTTTTGAGATGGAGCCTCTCTGTCACCCAGGCTGGAGTGCCGTGGTGCAGTCTCAGCTCACTGCAACCTCTGCCTCCCGGGTTTGATCGATTCTCTGGCCTCAGCCTCCCGAATAGCTGGGACTACAGGAGCGTGCCACCACACCCAGCTAATTTTTTTATATTTTTAGTAGAGACGGGTTTCACCATATTGGCCAGGCTGGTCTTGAACTCCTGACCTCATGATCCGCCTCCCTCAGCCTCCCAAAGTGCTGGGATCACAGGCACGAGCCACTGCACCTGGCCAAATCACAGCTATTTTCCTATCATATTGCAGTTGTGCAGACACACGGTTTATATTCCTCACTGCTTAGAAATTATGGAAGCCACCAGATCAGCTAGATTATTTAGTGTATTAACACGCACTAAATGATATCACACATTAAAAAATATTTGGGTACCACATTTTCCCCATTTCCCCTTTCCCAATATTTTGGGCTGGCATCCACCCTGCACAGAGGACCGAGGAGTGGGCAGCGTGCAGGGGCAGCCCTCCCTCCCGTTCAGACCCACAGGAGCCCTCGCCTTCCAAGGTGATTCCGGCACTGCAGTGGGCCTGTGTGTGTGCACCCTCGCTCTCCAATTTCCTCGCCAAGTTTTAGCACCGCTCTACATCTTCTCCTAACCTTTCAGTTTACATTTTTATGTGTTGTGCTGAGACATTCATCTCCCTTTAAAATTCTATGTATACGGTCAGAGAGGGTGAGGAGTGTCTTAGAGAGGAAAAGTGGTCTCTGTGCTGTGGTATTTCAAAATGGAAAGCGCTTCTATGACTGATGATAAGCTACTCGTTTCTAATAAATACCTGGGATTTTGCCTTGCTTGTAAGCCATTCATCAAAGAGGGGAGTGAGTGCTGGGTGGGTCCATCTGGAACCTCTTGAGAGGAGTGTCTGGGTGGCCATTTAACCTTGGGAGCACGGACCCTTCTAAGGCCACAATTTTAGTCTATATCCAATTAATTGCTTTAGGTGCTGCACATGGAGATTCAGCTTGAAGTGTGTATTTCTTCATCTGTGTAATAAGCTTAGTGTTCTTATGAGTTTAGTGGTTACCATTAAAATATTGATTAGAAATTCAGTTATTAAGTTTTTTGGGGGACGGGCATATCCTGGGGAGTGTAGAGCTGTGTGTAACTAGTATCCGGTCTTTGGTTATGGAGAAGTACCTTGCATGAGTATCTGGAGCTATAGTATGTGGCACATGTGTAGCCATAATGATAAGACTTAGGTTAAAGGAGGGAAGCAAGTCTGCAGACCTAGACCAGAGTAGTCCTCAAAAAGCCCGACCCTCCTCCAACCCAGCAGGTGACTTTCAGACCCAGAGATCTCTCCAGCTCACTTCCACTTTGGGGGGAATGCACGTACCTGCTGATGTTCATGTTGCAGTGGTTTGCAGACAAAGTATTACTGGTGGAGGTGGCCAGTCTTGAAGAGCTGTCTTTCTCTCCCTGGGCCTTCTTGATCTCCCTGTAGTCGTCTTCGTTGTCACACTGTATGGGAATAAACTAAAGTCAATCAGCACTGGATTTCAAGAGTTCCCAGGCGTCGACTTCCACAGAGCGAGGCCTCCTGGGAGCCCCACTCACCTGGCTTCCCCGAAGCGTAACCTGAGCAGCTGTGCCCCTGCCATGGCTTCCCCATTAGCTCCTCAACAAGCAAGGATGAAATCTGTCGGTTTTACAATCGACAGCTGATGGAGAGGAGAGGCACGACGCCATGATTCAACATTTTGAATTCTGACAGCTGCTCTGCCATCAAAGGGCTTAGGATTTAGTCCTCCAAAGCAGCCCTGGTCTGAGTTCCCACTGCAGCTCCAGCGGCACTCACCTTGGCATTTCTTGGTATCAGAATAAAGTACAGCAAGTGTGTGTTCTCTGGGATTCATGCCATAAAGTCAGTGGCAAACTTGGACTTTTCTGCTTTAAAAATTCTTGCCTTGGCCAGGCGCGGCAGCTCATGCCTGTAATCTTGGCACTTTGGGAGGCCGGGGCAGGCGGATCATGAGGTCAGGAGATCGACACCATCCTGGCCAACGTGGTGAAACCTCATCTCTACTAAAATACAAAAAATTAGCCAGGTGTGGTGGTGGGCGCCTGTAGTCCCAGCTACTTGGGAGGCTGAGGCAGAAGGATCGCTTGAACCTGGGAAGCAGAGATTGCAGTGAGCCAAGTTCACACCACTGCACTCCAGCCTGGTGACAGAGTGAGACTCCATCTCAAAAAAAAAAAAAAGAAAAAAAAATTGCCTTTTGTGAACTGCAAGCAGAAGCTATTATCTCTTGATGCCTTAATTCTAGTTTTCAGCCAGACGCGGTGGCTCAAGCCTGTAATCCCAGCACTCTGGGAGGCCGAGGCGGGCGGATCACGAGGTCAGGAGATCGAGACCATCCTGGCTAACATGGTGAAACCCCGTCTCTAGTAAAAATACAAAAAACTAGCCGGGCGAGGTGGCAGGCGCCTGTAGTCCCAGCTACTCGGGAGGCTGAGGCAGGAGAATGGCATAAACCCGGGAGGCAGAGCTTGCAGTGAGCTGAGATCTGGCCACTGCACCCCACCCTGGGGAGAGAACGAAACCCCTTCTAAAAAAAAAAAAAAAAAAAAAAATTCTAGTTTTCAATTACTATCCCATGACATCTCAGAATCCATAAAGTACCTTTTTCTAAAACAGTACTTTGATTGGATCCTTGTTGCCATGATTGGGTTTAATTTTATTTATGTATTTAGAGATAGAGTCTTGCTCTGTCATCCAGGCTGGAATGCAGTGGTGGGATTATGGCTCCCTGCAGCCTCAACCTCCCAGGCTCAGGTGATTCTCCTGCCTCAGCCTTCCAAGCAGCTGGGACTGCAAGTGTGTGCCACCATGCCTAGCTAAATTTTTGTATTTTTTTGTAGAGATGAGGTTTTGCCATGTTGCTCAGGCTGATCTCAAACTCCTGGGCTCAAGTGATCCTCCCACCTTGGCCTCCCAAAGTGCTGGGATTACAGGTGTAAGCTAACAGGCCAGCCTGTGTTTAACTTTAGATATGTGTTAAGGTGCAACACAAATATATTCAGAAAGTACCATTTTCCACGAGCTAACAGCAACCTAGTATGGTATCCTCAGGGCTGTCTGCCTTGTTTTCCAGGAGACAAGTGCCAGCACCAAAGAAAGACTCTGACCTTCTCGCTTTGGCTGGAATTTTGCCACACAGCCTCTGCCACGGGGGCTCCCAGATGCCCACACTGTAATAGTGCCCCCATGGAGGGCCCAAACCAAAGCTCCGAGATCTCAGTCCTTAGCTCCAGGGCTCCAGCAGGGCGAGACTCCACAAGTTTGACAGCCAGGTCTACGGGGTCATGTTGGCCCATCTCCAGCACCCAGTACTGGGGTACTGGTGCCCAGAATACCAGGTAAAGAGCACTATGGAAATGTTCTTTCACTTCTCTCGTGTCTGTGTTTAATGATGATTCATTAGATTTTATGAGTACAGCCCGGTGTCAGGCTTAGTGTAAATGAAGTTTCTTAAGTTAAAATAAAAATGGCCATAAGTAATACAACTATTTAAACACAGAATATTATGGAATTTTATGTACATCTTTCTGCACCTCTCTCTAGTAAACTCTGTATGCCTGGACGGCTTTATGTATTTCCAATCTGTCTATATATTACCAATGTCTATCTCTGCATATTTCATCTATGTGTGTATTTCCATCAGCCTATTCATTTAGCCATCCATCCCAGAGGTAGTAGCCACACTCATTCCCAGATGATTAATTGATAGATTGATTCCTACACTCAACAAAGATTCAGTACCAGCAAGTAGTAAGGAAGACAGGGTGTGTAGAGAAAAACAGGAGGAACAGTGGGTAAGGAAGAAAATGAGCTGCTATGTATTACTGACTTGCATTGTTTGAACATATTGTGTGAATCGGACAACACCCCTGCAAAGATGTCAGCATTTTCTTTTCTTTTCTTTTTTTTTTTTGAGATGGAGTCTTGTTCTGTTGCCAGGCTGGCGTGCAATGGCATGATCTCAGCTCAGTGCAACCTCCGCCTCCAGGGTTGAAGTGATTCTCCTGCCTCAGCCTCCCGAGTAGCTGGGATTACAGGTGCGTGCCACCACACCCAGCTATTTTTGTATTTTTAGTAGAGACAGGGTTTCACCATGTTGGCCGGGATGGTCTCGATCTCTGGACCTTGTAATCCGCCCACCGTGGCCTCCCAAAGTGCTGGGATTATAGGCATGAGCCACCATGGCCAGCCCCGATGTCAGCATTTTCTAGATGGAGAAACTGATGTTCAGAGAAATTAAGGTCACCTGAGTAAGGTCACCCAGGAGGCCAAGGACCACATATAACTTTCTGGGTCTAGTGCAAAATGAAAAAGCTGGGCCCTTTGTTCAAAAAGCAGGAAAAGAGTGATGTTATTAAAGCCCTCAAATAGAAAACATTTTCCTTTCTTTCATAGTCTCTGTCATGGAGGTGTCTACAGTATTTGCTATACATGTTGTACTTCTCTGGGCATGGGGATACCTGGAGCAGGGGCGAGTGTAGCCTCTCAAGAGCCCTGTCTGCCCTGGGATGAGGCATATGTGTGCAGCCCACCACTGTGGGCGTGCATTCCCCTTCTGCCAATCAGAGGCCCTACCTGTGGTGTCCGAGTTGTCAGGCATTTCCCCAATAACCCACAGCAATGGGCAACCCCCAGGGATTGCAAGACCCTCTTTGGAATGTCTTACTACCTGGATCAGGGATGGGCAAGATCCTTCCTGTGCCTGCACCTAGGCCCCCAAGAGCAGCAATGGTCCCTGGACTCAGACAGGAAGTGGGAGGCTGCCTCGGGCCCAGGGTGCCAGGAGGCAGAAGTGCAGGCAGAACCTGCCCTGCAGAAACAGGCAGGAGGTGGGAACACAGTGAGCCAAAGCTCCATATGCCCCTGCACATGTACCATCAATGTGCAGCATCACAAATTCAAAGATTACAGGACAAATTTTAAGATGGCAGCCACAAGCATTCAACTCCAAGGTGCCCTGGGTGATGCACAGAAGTGTGGTCCCATGCATGGGGCCCATGAAAAGCTGGCCCTGCAGGAGGTAAATGGAAAAGACGGGATTTGAGGTCAGGTCAGCTTGGTGTGAAAATCCACACACTTTCCATTATATGTGAGCATTCTCAGGGCAATGGGGACCAACTAAGGGTGCCCACTGCAGGCTAATAATGGCCAGTGCTGGGTGGAAACTATGTTGGGGTGTCTTTATAAAATTATCTTTGCTGGCTGGGCGCAGTGGCTCACTCCTATAATCCCAGCACTTTGGGAGGCCGAGGTAGGCGGATCACCTGAGGTCAGGAGTTCGAGACCAGCCTGACCAACATGGTGAAACCCTGTCTCTACTAAAAATACAAAAATAGCTGGATGTGGTGGCGCATGCCTGTAATCCCAGCTACACGGGAGGCTGAGGCAGGAGAATCACTTGAACCCGGGAGGTGGAGGTTGTGGTGAGCCAAGATGGTGGAGCATCATTGCACTCCAGCCTGAGCAACAAGAGAGAAACTCCATCTCAAAAAAAAAAAAAATTTTTTTTTTCTTTGCATCCATACCAAGGAAAAGCAAAAAGCTGCCCCTTGAAGATATTTCTTTTCATGAACTTTCTTGCAAGGGCTTCAAATTCTACTTTATAGGGATAAATTACTTAATGTTATTAATATTATGTGAAGAAACACATCCTTGGGTACTTTATTTTTTATTTTATTTATTTCTTTCTTTGAGATGGAGTCTTGCTCTGTTGTCCAGGCTGGAGTGCAGTGGCATGATCTTGGCTCACTGCAACCTCCACCTCCCAGGTTCAAATGATTCTCCTGTCTCAGCCTCCTGAGTAGCTGGGACTACAGGCGCACACCATCATGTCCGGCTAATTTTTTGTATTTTAGTGGAGATGGGATTTCACCATGTTGCTCAGGCTGGTTTCGAACTCCTGAGCTTAGGCAATCTGCACACCTCGGCCTCCCAAAGTTTTAGGATTAGAGACGTGAGTCACCGTACCCGGCCTGGTACTTTAGAATAAATTTCTTTTTTTTTTTGAGACGGAGTCTTGCTCTGTCGCCCAGGCTGGAGTGCAGTGGCCGGATCTCAGCAAGCTCCGCCTCCCAGGTTTACACCATTCTCCTGCCTCAACCTCCCGAGTAGCTGGGACTACAGGCACCCGCCACCTCGCCTGGCTAGTTTTTTGTATTTTTTAGTAGAGACGGGGTTTCACCGTGTTAGCCAGGATGGTCTTGATCTCCTGACCTCGTGATCTGCCCGTCTCGGCCTCCCAAAGTGCTGGGATTACAGGCTTGAGCCACCGCGCCTGGCCTAGAATAAATTTCTCTGGTCATAGGTGCCCTTAGGTCACAAAGTTGATTGTCATAAAAAGGAGACTGCGTGCCTCCTCCATGCACACTTACAAAGCAAGGAATATATTCACTGTAGCCAGGACAAGGTAACAAGGCGTTCTCCTTAGTCCCCTTCTCAATTAGGGATTCAAAACAGCTGTGAAACATATGTGTCCAGTCTAACTTTTCTATTGATCAACTAGACTGCCTTCAGAAAACTGTAAAATATACAAACCTCAGACTGATTTCTTATTGTGACGCTTTGAAGCCAGACAGCCTGGGTTCATTCCTGGCTCAGCCCCTGAGGACCTATGTAACCTTGGGCAAAGCTGCTTTAGGCTCTCTGAGCCTGTTCCCTCTCCGTAAAGTGGGTATGACAACAATATTTGCCTCAGAAAGTTATAAGGATGAAATGATTTAACATGTATAAAGTGCCTAGAGCAGCATCTGTCATGGGGACCTATAGACCTGTGAGCTGTTACTGAAAACTTGGTCCTGAATTTGGAGCCATCCATGAATATTGCACTCTTGGTCTGTCACCCATTGTATTTTTCACTGTGGCAAAAATTGCTTTTGAATACACGGTAACAGGAAGGGTTAAAAATCCTCAAAATTGGCTTCAATGGATGACTAAGGTATTCCCCTGAGCAAAAACCTTCGAAATGGGCTACACGTTCAGTGTCTGCTGCCAGAGATGCCCCCCAGCTCTCCCTGTCCTTGCGCTGCCCTTCTCACCCCCTGGCCTCACTGCTTCCACCCGTGAGCCTGGACGTATTCAAATGTCCCTCCTCTACAGAGCCCTGTTTTCAGGGCCCCTCCACCATGAAGCCCTCCTTGACCAATGTTAAGGGAAGTAACAGCTGCTGGTCTTGATGCTGCATTAGGGTCTGCCGTATTCATTTTCACCTGCCACAGCCTTGAACTTCATGAGGCCACTGGCCTCTTGGGTCAACGAGTGATCCCACTATCAATGTCACCCCATTCCTCTGGGCAAAGAGTGGGGTTCTTAATGTGTTCAGCTTTCTCACAGAGCCTACATCCAGCTGTGTGTGCACACACTTGATAAATATTTCCTATTTTGACATGCAGTGGGATAAGGCTTAATTACCTATAACTATAAAATACGGATATTAGGCTGGGCGTGGTGGGTCATGCCTGTAATCCCAGCACATTGGGAGGCTGAGGCAGGCCAATCATCTGAGGTCAGGAATTCGAGATCAGCCTGGCCAACATGGTGAAACCCTGTCTTTACTAAAAATACAAAAAAATTAGCTGGGCATGGTGGTGGATGCCTGTAATCCCAGATACTTGGGAGGCTGAGTTAGGAGAATCGCCTGAACCTGGGAGGCAGAGGTGGCAGTGAGCCGAGATGGTGCCATTGTACTCCTGCTTGGGCGACAGAGCGAGACTCCCTCTTAAAAAAAAAAAAAAAAAAAAAAAAAAAGGATAATAATTGTACTTCCCTCACTGAGCAGTTCTAAGGACTCAGCCAAGTTAGATGTTAAGTGCTTACAACAGTGTCTGGATATAGAAAGTACCCTAGAAGTGTGTGTTAGGTAAGGACGCACACAACTCCTGCAGCAGCCTACAGTCCCTAACAGCAGCCTATGGGTGCTCTACCCAAGTACCCACAAGTTAAGAGACAGCCCCTTTCCCTCCACGCCCCGCACCACCCCCGCCCCCTGCACCCCAGTCCCAGCCCCAGGCCTACCTTGCGTTTCCTCTTGGATTTTGGCAAAGCCTTTTCTGCAGGTGTGTCTGAGGTGTGGCTGGGCGGTGCGCTCTCAGAGTCCTTGGTGGCAGGGGCGCTCAAGACCCCTGGCTCCTGCGGCAGGTGTTCTGGGATCCTGGACAGGAGGGTCAGGTCGATTTTGACCCAGAGAGACCTGACCTCATCACTGTCCTTTAGAGGGGACAGAAGTTCGTTCCGGCCAAAGGGGACCAGGGTGTAGAACTGCTCCTCCAACTCCTTGGCGATGTCACTAGTGGTCCTGGCGTTGATGGAGCCTACAGGGGCTCTGGGACCATTGCCCCCGTTGGCAGCAGCCTCCTTCAGCCTCTGATCACTCCCGGAGGAGGCAGAGGCAGCCACGGTCTGTGCTTTGGACAGAGGGTACTCCTCCTGCTCGGACTCCAGGTCGGAGTCCGAGGAGGAGGACGACGATGACGACTCTGTCTCAATGAACTCCTTGGATTTGGGGACGATCCTGCTCAGCCCCCGCGTGCGGCGCTTCTCACAGGTCACGGAGGAGCGCAGCTCCTTGCGGTGGCTCGCTCTGTTGTTGCCACAGGGCCTGGTTTTGGTGGGTTCTGGGGGGACCACCACGCTTGTCCCCAGCGCGTCCGGGGCCGCGGGCTCCTCGGGCCGGTGGAGGTTGGCGCCGTCCCCGGCTGAGGTCCTCTCTGTGCGCCTGGTGGGCTTCTTGCCCGCCGACCTCCGGGCGGGCGCGGGCGCGTTCTCCGCGGGCGCACAGGGCACCGCCGGCGGCGGGGCGGCTGCGCTCACAGCCACGGCCACGGCCGCGGGCGGGGACTTCTGCTTCACGCCTTTACTCCCAGGGGCCTTGTTCGCTGTCCTCGGCCTCTGCTCCTCCTTGCAGGTACTCTTGACCTCCTTCTCCCTCAGGCTGGGCTGGCAAACGTCGGGGACTTTCCCACAGTCCTGGACGTCCTCTTTCACCGGGTTGTAGTACTGATTGCTCTCCGGCCCGTGGCTTTCATTTTGGATCAGAATAGGAGGCTTGTGGGGATTCACTTTGTTCAGCCATTTATCCAGCTGCCACTTGTTGGAGGATGCTGGTTCAGCCTGAAAGCAGGACACCGGTGACAAACAAAACATCTTTCATTACAGGCTCACTTAAAGGGGCCTGGCTGTTTTTATCTTGACTTAACTCCTCTAAGGGTACGAGCAGAAAACGAATGGGCCGGAAGCAAAGGGAAAATGGAAGCATTAAGTGTGTGTAACAGCTCCATGTGGCACTCAGGATGCCTGGACGATGCTGTCCTTACCTGCCCCTGGCACTAAATGTCCTTGCAGCACTTCCAAGTCTCTTTGGAAAAATAGCGAAAGCATTGTGCCTCATTAGAACCCATTTCCTAGTACTTTTGAGTGTTAGTATAGATTTTGTTTTTATAATTATATGTACATATGTAAACTTGAAATTCTCCAAAACTTAACTAGAGAATAGTTTAGAGGCCCTGAGCATAAATCCCTTGTTTTTTTTTGGTGAGACTTAAACCTTTGGGAAGATCTGAAGAGGGGACTAAGTGGAACCTACAATCCCAAACAATTAACACATGATTTATGTGTTGAGGGCGGGTAGGCTGTAGTTATTTGGTGGTAGGAGCAATGACCTTGGGAAGATGGCTGGTTTTGCATATAGAACTATTTCAGAGGGACTTGTGTATCTTTGGCAGCCTGACTGGGTCAGTCTCTCCTCAACCTGCTTCCATCACACTTTGCTAGAAATATTTCAGACACGGAGGTGAGATGGAACACTTTCCTGCAAGCAGTTTTGCTGACTTACAGCAACTCAAGAAAGTCACTGGTTTTGAACTGTGGCCTACAGGTTGGCTCTGGGATGGAAGGTGTGGGGATGGCTAGGGAATGCCCTGAAATGGATGGGAAACGTGTAGATGCATATTGTTCCTGGAAGAGGTCTGTTGTTTTCAGTTGTGTCTCTAAGAATCTATGTCTTGGAAATAAATAAATAAATAAATAAAGGACCAATCCAATAATTTTACAGGGATTAAATGCCAATGTCTAAAGAAAGTCAATTTATCTAGTATTATGATTAATAAGAGAAAAAAAGGTGTATTGAGAATAACAGAATTTTAGCCAGAGTATTTTCAATTTGTGACTCTAAGTGAAATGGGGAAAATATGTTGGCTAAGGTGATATGCTTTTTCTTCCCTATGGCCTTCCACCTTTCGAATTCGTGTCATCCGTTGTTTCAGGGGAGACCAGATACAAGGCTAGAGTAAGAAGACACTGCTTAGGCTCCATACTTCAAGCTTGATAGGTTTAAGTCTAGAGCAAATTGAGTCTGTTGCCAGAGAAAAAACAGTTTAACATAATAAATTAGAAAAGGTTCCTTTGAAGTACCAAAGGTTTGTTTTTCAACAGTGAGGCCTGTATTAAGGGCAGAACTTGGCTGGACGCGGTGGCTCACACCTGTATCTTTGGGAGGCCCAGCACTTTGGGAGGCCGAGGCGGGGGGATCACGAGGTCAGGAGATCGAGACCATCCTGGCTAACAAGGTGAAACCCTGTCTCTACTAAAAATACAAAAAATAAGCCGGGCATACTGGTGTGCGCCTGTAGTCCCAGCTATACGGGAGGCTGAGGCAGGAGAACGGCATGAACCCGGGAGGCGGAGCTTGCAGTGAGCGGAGATCGCGCCACTGCACTCCAGCCTGGGCGACAGAGCGAGTGAGACTGTCTCAAAAAAAAAAAAAAAAAAAAAAAAAAAAAAAAAAAAAGCAGAACTCAGGGCTCTTGGCTTCACCCCAGGCATTGAGGATTTCAGAGGGGGAACAAGAGGGCTGTATCATAGATGCAGGGGCCCTGGCTGAGTCCAGGGCACAGCTCAGGGAAGTGGGAAGCCTCTGATGGACCAGAGGGGCCGGGGGCCAAGAGGAATTGGCCACAGAGCGTGGGGATCGGGCAACCAGAGATCAGGCAACCAGAGCTATGACAGGGACTGTGGACTTCTTGCTGGCTGCCCCAAACCAGATGGGACCAACTGCCCTTCAGGGCAGACTGGCACAGGGTGGCTGGTGACTTGGAGAAGCAGGAAAATTTCAGTGAAGGCCAGAAGGAGGATGAAGGCCCCTTCCCTGGGCTGTGAGGATGCAGAAGCCCATCCTGGAGTGTACGTGGGGAAGGGGGACCGCCCCTGGCCCTGACACAGATTCTGGTCTCTGACATGACTTTTTTCTTTGCCTGTTTTCATGCCACGAACAGAACCAGAGGCTCCAGAGAAATATGCAAATGAGTAGAAAGACAGAACATTTTTGCACCTCTGAGTTCTATGTAAATCATGACCTCGCTTTATTTAGCTTCTCCAGAGAAAGGGAACATGGGAAACCTATGGAGCATGCCCGGTGCATGTGGCAGTGGTAGGTGTCCTCCCATGGTCAGAGAAAGCAGGACAGTGGGACACAGAACAGCTTCTCGGCCAAGGGGATCCCTCACCTCCCCTGAGATTAGCTGAGACCGCCTGAAAGCTACTTTGGTGGCAAAAAACAATGGCTTCTAATTTTGTCTCCCCAACCCCCTTTTCTCTCATTAAGTCAGTGCCTTCACCTGTGCCTCAGCTTCCCTAGAGAAATGGGGCACAGGAAGTATGAACGGGTGCTGAAGGGGCCTCTTGCAGAAAGGGTGCACATACTGGGAGAGGGCACACACACACACACACACACACACACACACACACACGGTAGAACACACCCCTCACGCTGGCCCCGCCGCTGCGTTTCACGCTAGTTCTCCTCGCTGCCACCATCCGGAGCCTTCTACAGCTCACATCTCATATGTGAGAGAACACGGAAGTCTGTCTGTAGCCAAAACACAGCTGCACATGGGCAAATTCACACTGAAACTTCCTAGCAGGAACATCAACAGAAGGGCAGAATTTAATACATTTAGTACAGGCCCACTGCTTGGTATGCTTTTGGGTCATTTTTTCGGCACTTCACAGCCGAAGAAATCAGTTTGAAGTACCCACTTTCCACACATCACTAAATCACCCTTTTTTTTTTTTTTTTTTTTTTTTTCTCAAGGATCTACAATAACCTCCTATTGACTCTCAAACAAAATCCAAATTCCTAAGGCTGGCGTTCAAGGGCGTCCATTATCTTTCATTGTCAGAATACCTACAGTTTAACTCCCACTTCACGTGTATTATCTCATTTAATCTTTACAGATAAGAAAGGTTATCACCCCTAACGTGTAGACAAGGCTCAGAGAGCCTAAGGGACATACCCAGAGCTGCACAGCTACCAGGCTCCACCGAGACTAACTTTGTACTCATCTAGGTTTCAAGACCAGTTGTCTCCACTGCTGCATCACTGTGTCTCCCACTACTGTCTGGCATAGCCTCATGAAAGGGGGACCGCATTCCTTTGAGAAATGTCAGTCTTCAACCTAAAGTGACAGAATTAGATCTGAATTTTGGAGAAAACACCAAGAACACTCCAAACAGTGCTTGTTGCCCTCTGTTTGTTTTTTTTCTTGAGACGGAGTCTTGCTCTGTGGCACAGGCTGGAGTGCAGCGGCAGGATCTCAGCTCACTGCAAGCTCCGCCTCCCGGGTTCACACCATTCTCCTGCCTCAGCCTCCGGAGTAGCTGGGACTACAGGCGCCCGCCACCTCGCCTGGCTAGTTTATTTTTTTTTGGATTTTTAGTAGAGACGGGGGTTTCACCAAGTTAGCCAGGATGGTCTCGATCTCCTGACCTCGTAATCCGCCCGTCTCAGCCTCCCAAAGTGCTAGGATTACAGGCTTGAGCCACCGCGCCCGGCCTTGTTGCCCTCTGTTATAGTCAATTGCCTTGTCTTTTGATGTTCGTATTTGTTTCATGTGTATATACGTCTTCTGTCTTCAAAAAAGCCAAATGCTTCTTTCAGGCAAGGGCCAGGTCTCTGTTTCTTTAGTATCCCTTGCAGCGTCTATACTAGGTCAGGGAGGCAGATTACCACGTCTCTCCTCCTAATAAGAACTCACAATGAGCTGTCACTCACATTGTACCATTTATTCATTTATCATCATCATTTCCATCACCCCACAACCTCACAGATTAGGCAGAGCAGGAATATCTGCCATTCTGGAAATGAGGCAACTGTGGCCAAGGAAGCTGCAAGGATACAGAGTTTAGTGGCAGTGAGGAGGGAAAACTCAGGCTGCAGACGCCAGGCCACGGCATGCGGCAGTCCACCTCCTGAGCCATCCACCAGGGGTTTCTGCCCAAAGTTCTGGTTTGTTTGCTGGCTCGCTGCTTTATATTTTCAGCCACGACTCTCCTCCCTAATTGATCTTCCCTCTGACTCACACACCAGCTCTTCACCATGCACTCTGCTCCCTGCTTCATCTAAATCCTTCAAGTACCTGCTGCCACGGACCTCATAGGCACCTAATAAATGACAACCTTATTGAATCAGTGAGCAACTTGAATCACATTTCTGCTGATTTTTTAAGAACGATCTAGGGCAGCATTTTCCAAAATGTGCTTTGAGCTCATCTATCCCATGAAGGAGGGTTTCCAGAGTCAGATCAATTCGGGAAATGTCACAATGGAAAACACGGTACACCCAAGCAATAGTAAGTGCTGGGTGATGATTCTGTCGGTAAAGAGGTGGGATAAACCTCTTTTATCCCAGATCTCCTCAACATTATGTGTCTAGGATATTTTTTTTCCTCCTACATAATATTTATTGTACAACAAAGGTCGAGGGAGTTCCGTGTGTGGGGTCAACATGTTAGCTGAGTGGGAAAGCAACTTCCCCTGCAAAGCTCTGGTATAAGAGGCTGTACACTGCCCGGAAAGCAGATTAGACTCCGGTGAGGAAAAGTAGTCTGAGACCAATGAAGCCCACATCATGCCACAGAGAAGGCCCCTCCATGCTGCGTGGGAACATGGCATTACCATACTATAGTGATTTATGTGAAACAAATTGGCTCTCAACACACACAGCCAGAAAGAACATCTCCTACATGACTCAGCTGAGCCCAGTGGGTTTTCTGAGTGCTGGGACACGGTGAGGAGAATGCAGGGCGCCTCCTACGCCCATAGCAGGGTGTTATAGCAGGGGAGGGAGGAACAGAGGCGTTCTGCTTCAAAGCAGCACAAACTGGTCTGAGCAGCGGAATGTGAGGTGCATGGCTATGAAGAGCCCGACTGTCATTTGGGGTTCAGGAAAAGGAGTCTCACTGCTCTCTGTAAGGTGACCTGGGCCAGCTCCGCCAGACCAGGCAGCACAGCTGCGGAGGACACACAGGGTGATGTTACTTCCCGCCTTTGCCATTTGCAGTCTGCAAACCCATTTTCTTTCTAAAGGGTGTGTGGGTCTCTATTATCCTTAGGAAAAATGTTAAAAGAACTTTACTTTTATTCCAACAAATACATTTCTTTCCTGCAGAAAGAATGAACGTGTAGCGTGGCTAACACATGACCTGCTGCTTCTGCGGTCCTCTGCGTAGGGAAGCCAGGAATTCAAAACCACACGTGGCCTCAGGTGACTTAAACTTTTAGGACTGACTCTTTAGGAGGCTCTTGCCCCCTCTCCTTAGTGAGGGGCCTCTGATAGCTGCTGGAAGAAGTGACAAGAGCCTCCTTTCATCACCCAAGAGTTCAAGTCTTTGTAATTATCTCAGTGACATTTAGAAAGCACTGGCTTAAAGCACTTTATAACTGTACTGCTCTTTTTTTTTTCTTTTTTCTTTTTCTTTGAGATGGAGTCTCACTCTGTCACCCAGGGTGGAGTGCAGTGGTGCAATCTCGGCTCACTGCAACCTCCGCCTCCAGGATTCAAGTGATTCTCCTGCCTCAGGCTCTTGAGGAGCTGGATTACAGGCTCCCACCACCACGCCCGGCTAATTTTTGTATTTTTAGTAGAGACGTGGTTTCACCATGTTGGTCAGGCTGGTCTTGAACTCCTGACCTCGTGATCCACCTGCCTCGGCCTCCCAAAGTGCTGGGATTACAGGTGTGAGCCACTGCGCCCAGCCAACTGTACTGGTCTTAAATGAGGTTTCAGTCAACACGGGAGCTCTAGGACCTACATTTCAGGATGAAAATAAGACTGAACATTCATGAATTTAACCTGCAAAGCCACGAGGAGGAGCCTGGATGGGTGATCTTCAGAGACATGAACACTTTTTGGATATCCCCACTGCCTACCCTGTCCTTGCACTGTCCCTGGGACACAGTTATTTCTTATAACTAAATATTCCAGAATTTCTCCACAAAGTATAGCATAAAGCAGGCTTTAAAGAAGCCTGCTTAACTCTTCTACTTTATTTAACTCCTGTATGTTTTTCATTTTGAATTATCCCCATTAGGATGTCAGCTCTATGAAGACAGGGACATTTTCTGTCATATAATTGCATATTCCAGGGCCAAGTACTGTGTGACTGATGCTCAGTAAATATTTGTTGAATGAATTCTGAATGAGTAAATGAATGAATGGATGAGTAAATGCAATTATGCTGAAGGAATAATAATTTAGTTTCTGGGAAAAGCCAGGGTTCTGTTACCATAAGGCTTTCATAGGTTAATGTTGCTAAGAGCCTTCTCCTTATACAGAGATAGATAGTTGGATAAATAGATGGACAGATAGATGGATAGATGGAGAGACAGAGACAGAACCTCATGGGAAGGAGAGCGTGGAGAGACGGCATGGTTCAAGATGAATGGAGAGTCCTGAGGCAGGGCAGAAAGGTGCTGAGGAGAAAATGAGGAGTGTGGGGAAACAAAATCTCCCTGATTTCACAGTGCTCCTGCAAAAAGCCTCAGCCTCCTGAAAGAAGTAGGGAGGGGAAAAACCTGAAGGGACTGAAGAGCCACTCTGTGAACCTGAGATGGAAATACCACTGCTTTCAGGTATGATAACATCTAAGGCACCACTAGAAAAGCTGGACACTGGGAGGCTGATCGGGCCCATTAAGGTGCTCCCCTCCCATGCAATGGTTTGTAGAAGTGGGTTTAGTTCCATTTCAGAGCCTATTTAGGAATATGGCCCCCCACATGGTATAGAGGGTTGCAAGTAAAAAATTAAACCTGACCATCGTAGTCATGTCAAATGTTTACACACTCAAGAAGAAACTCTATTTTATTCCTTGGTTAGAAATTACAGTCTACCCTTAGAGCTCTGCAGCCTGGGGAAGTTTCTCTCTGCCCTCTCCCAAGAATCTTCATGCTCTGAATTACTATTTCATTTTCCCCTTTCTACTTTAAAGTAGAAATAGCAATGGTTTTTATTGGTACCTTCTAATGTTTTTACAGGAGGCACCTAAATCTTCCACATAGATACTCATCACAACTATAAAAGGTTCCATCACTTTTGTAGGTTGATGCTAATTTTCTTTTATATTTCCACAAACAAAACACAGTTAAGAAGGTTTTATTAATATTTATAGCCCTTGTTCTTCTGATCCGTGACAAACCGCAAAAAGGTAAGGATCTGACCATGTCCAATCCATAAAACCCTTTTCCCTGTGATTTACGGGTGGCCACACTTCCGCGGCGGTGAGTGGCCCTGTCCAGTGACTGCCCTGGCTGACCCCGCGGGAGACCTGAGCCATAGGTTATTTCCCGTCAGTGATGTTTACAGCATACTTGGAAATTTCTGGAAGTCAAGATAGAGATTTGGGAGCAATGAAAGTTGATGTTTCTGTACTTCAAAGGAAGCTGTGTAATTAGGACACTGTGACGAGGGGACAGCATGGGGAATATGTGGAGCCCGAGGCCCACAGCCTCCTCCTGTCCAGCACCTGGCTTGGGGTCTGCAGGAGGGAGGAGACCTGCAGCAGTGTGACAGTGACGATGCCAGGACTTGCTATCATCCTGGAGACAGAAGTCGGCAGAGGAGGGGCCTGAGCCAGGCAGCGCTTACCTCGGGGCTGGAGAAATGGGGGGGCTTGCTGCCCTCACTCTCGCTGGAGCTGCTCTCAGTCTCCGAGTCAGATCCTGAGCTGCTCTCTGAGTCGCTGGAGGAGCTGCTGCTGCCGCTGCTGCTGCTGCTGCTGCTGCCCTTGCTGGAAGGCACTGAGGTTCTGCAGTTGGGCTGCTGGACCACGGTGCTGCCAGCCCACGAGGCCCCCGGGAAGGAGAGGGAAGGAAAGCCAAGTGAGCAAACAGGAAAACACCACCAAGCTGTCATGCACCCCAAGGAGGGAGGAGGCACGCAGCCTACACATCTGTCAACCATGACCTGGAACTCAAAGAGCAGGCGTCGAGGTCAAAGTCATCCTAAAGGTTAAAGCAACTCATATATAGAAATAAAATCGGGAGTGAAGTTAGTGCCCCTTGGTAGTCGGGCACTGGTTATTCGTGTGGCCATTTTGGAAGGGAAGGTGGTGTAACATTCAAATGGCTGTTTCTATTTTGCTGCTGTTCTGGGAATGGCTTTTAAAATGCATCCCCAAATCCAATCATCTACAAAAATGCAAGGAAATCCAAAAAGCTTGAACTATTTTGCAAAGCATGAAAATGACTGCTTTATTTTTGCCCTAGAGGAAAATGCAGGATGATGGCAGGGATTAGGCAGAGGGCTGTCAGGAAGGGCATGGCGTTCTGCTCTGAGCTTTCATGGCCTGCTGGAAGGTTCCAGAGACCGAGGGACTGTCCAAGTTCATGTCTTGCTTCCTCCCTTTTCCCACCTGTAGTTAAGTGCTGTAGCGATTACAGGTGCTGAGATGTTGTTATAAACTGTAACCTTCCTTTGAGTCCTTTCCTAGAGAACTGAAGATCCCTCACTGACACACTTTTGTATATTCTGGACTTCAAAATTCAATCCCAGTGCTGTGGCTTATAGGAACTGCATTTCACATTTATACTTGATGTTTATATCCATGCTGAAATTTGCCAGAAAGTCATTACATACTCAAAGATAACAAGAAAAACTGACTGATGCTTTCCAATAGTAATTAATTAACCATAAAAATTCAAATAGCATACATCCACCCAGAATGTGTTCGAGCAAAAAAGAAAATTTCAGTACTCACATAATATTCAACATCTTCAATGTCCTTTATTAACAAAATTGAAAGACACCATAATGTGTTCTTTTGAGGTCAAGCTCTAAATACCAAAAATGCCAGTCACTCTTGTATGTTGAGTCAGCAAATATCTGCTTGCTTCCACCTGTGACCAGTGCTTCTATAGGACCGAGCATCAGTGAAGGCCAGGGGCCAGGGAGCTTGTGGGCGTTTGACAGTCTCAAGTGCAAAGCAGCCTGGATATGATAAAGGACTCCTTTCACCCATCCCTTAAATCTTTGATACATGCTTTGCCCCAAGAGGACTTTCATAAATCCTGGGTTTGGGGGTGGGGATAGAGGTAACACTCATTGGAGCTTTGTTTCTATAAAAACCACCAGACAAGAAACTATCTTGTGGGAGAGCTAAAAATAAAAGCATCTCTTGGAACGGCGGGGTTAGGGGAACCAGAGTCTGAACATAACTTTCCTCAGTGGGGTTTTCATTTCTTCCACCAATGTTGCCGCCTATACTGATTGTCTGGCAAAATTCTTCAGCACCAGACAACATCTGCACGTTCATGCCTTGCCTGAGCTGCAGTGCGTTCTTTTCCAGCCTGTTATTTGTGTCTAGAATTGAGTGAGGGATCCTGGATCTTAAGACAGAGTAGGGCAAGGGACAGTTAGAGCTCAGGGGCCGTAATATTTCTTTCCTTCCTTATGAACAAAAATCCATCTTTCCTGTTGGCTGAATCTAGATGGTTACTATCAATGGAATCACACACAAAAAAAGACGATTGAATTCTGACTGAACATGAACATCTGGGATCCATGTTAATAGTTTGTAGAACCTGACAGAAACAAGCAATGGGGAATATTTAATAAATGGTGCTGGGAGAACTGGCTAGCCATATGCAGAAGATTGAAACTGGACCCCTTCCTTACACCATATACAAAAATCAACTCAAGAAGACTTACATTTACAAACTAAAACTGTAAAACCCCTGGAAGACAACCTAGGCAACACCATTCAGGACACATGAATGGGCAAAGATTTCATGACAAAGATGTCAAAAGCAATTGCAACAAAAGCAAAAATTGACAAATGAGATCCAATTAAACTAACAAGCTTCTGCACAGCAAAATAAACTATCAACAGAGTAAACAGACAACCTACAGAATGGGAGGAAATTTTTGCAAACTATGCATTTGACAAAGCTCTAATATCCAGCGTTTATAAGAAACTTAAACAAATTTACAAGAAAAAAACAACCTCACTAAAAAGTGGGCAAAGGACATGAACAGACACTTTTCAAAAGAAGACATACATGTGACCAACAAGCATATGAAAAAAAGCTCAACATCACTGATCATCAGAGAAATGCAAATCAAAACCACAATGAAATACCATCTCACACCAATCAGAATGACTATTATGTAAAAGTCCAAAAATAACAGGTGTTGGCAAGGTTGTGGAGAAAAAGGAACCCTTATACACTGCTGGTAGAAGTGTAAATTAGTTCAACCATTGTGGAAGACAGTGTGGTGATTCCTCAAAGACCTAAAGATAGAAATATCATTCAACTCGGCCATCCCATTACTGGGTATATACCCAAAGGAATACAGATCATTCTATCACAAAGACACATGCACACATATGTTCACTGCAACACTATTCACAATAGCAAAAACACAGAATTAACTCAAATGCCCGTTAATGACAGACTGGATAAAGAAAATGTGGTACATACACCATGAAATACAATGCAACCATTAAAAAAAAAAAAAAAAAGATTATGTCCTTTGCAGGGACATGGACGGAGCTGAAGGCCATTATCCTTACCAAACTAACACAGGAACAGAAAAACCAAATACTGCGTGTTCTCACTTATACGTGGGAGCTAAATGATGAGAACACATGGACACTGAGAAGGGAACCACACACTGGGGCCTATTGGAGGGTGGAGGATGGGAGGAGGGCGATGGTCAGGAAAAATAAACTAATGGGTACTAGGCTTAATACCTGGATGATGAAATAATCTGTATCACAAACCCCCATGGCACGTTTACCTATGTAACAAACCTGCACATCCTGCACATGTGCCCCTTAACTTAAAAAAAATAGTCTTTTGGTAGGTCCCAAAACACCCCAAACACTGGGAGGTAAACACACAAAAATAAACAAAAAAGCATAACAACACATGGCTCAAAAGCTTCCTTGTTAAAAGGATGGGGTTGGGGGACACAGATGTGGAGGAAAGATACGTGTTTCTCTGCCACCCTCTGGAGTGACATCTGCCAACGATTAGCAGATGAAGATGAATAAAGAGCATTCTGATCGGTGATCAAAACCACTGGACATCATAGAAAAATCAATCAGGACATTCCACCTGCTTGCACTCAACAAAAAAAACATGCGATGCTGGTTCTGCGTGCTCTGGGCTTTGTGTGTACGGCACAGGCAGCAAGGTGTGTGGGATTCCTTGTGGCGTGCACCCCAAAGTGACTGTCTTTTGAAAAGTGCCACTTCAACTTCTTGGAAAGTACCCATTCAATAGTTACCACGCTGTCCGCCTTTAATGGCTTCGGTCCCGAAGTGATGAGGCACACTAGCCCAAGGAGGCAGCATCTCCGATCTGAATTATATTGGCAGAAAAACCTTATACTTTAATGTTTTCCTTTCTTAAATTACGAAATTCACTTAAAATGACAGCTTTACTGGCATAACTATTATCTGTTTTTAAAACAGCTGAGAGAGCCAAGAGTTTAGGTTTTTCTTCATACTTTACTTGTAAGGGTTGTGCAATGTACGATGTCTGGATTAAATATATTCACGTTTCAATGGTCCCTGTAGAAAGTATGTATTATAATCTAGAAACAATCATAGCAAAGATGGGGGCAGACTTTCCTGCGACGGTGCTAGTAGCTCCAGTTGTGGGATCAAGATCACTCTCCCCACTTCCACGAAGGCAGCTCCTCTAACCCAGCCTTGCCTGGGGCCTTGGGGTCAGCTGACCATTCTGGCCTCAGTGTAGTGACTGCTCCCACCACAGGTGCTTGCAGCTGCTTTGCCCACCATGGGGCAGCTGCAGCAGTGAGGGTGGCAGAGCCAAGATGAGGAAGCCAGGAATGGATTTCCCTGCAGACAAGTACTAGTGAAAGGATGGACTCAGCTGAGCCACATACACACACATATACACATATCTCTAGAATTTGTTGTTGCCCAGGCTGGAGTGCAGTGGCGATCATAGCTCCCTGCAGCCTCAAACTCCTGGGCTCAGGCAATCGTCCCTCCTCAGCCTCCCAAGTAGTTGAAACTACAGGCATGTACCACCACACCCGGCTAATTTTTGTATTTTTTATAAAGACAGGATCTTTCTATGTTGTCTAGGCTAGTCCTGAACTCCTGGCTTCAAGCAATCCTTCCACCTCAGCCTCCCGAAGTGCTGGGATTATAGGTATGAGGCACTGCACCTGGCCTAGGCTTTATATATTTAAAATTGCAAACTGAAAATTTTGGTGTGCCGATTGGTTGTCATGTTTACGTACCAAAGATGCCTAAAAAAATTAACTTAAGCCTGGGCAACACAGTGAGACCCTGTCTCTACCAAACCCCCCCTCTCCCCCCCAAAAAATAAATTAGCTGGGTGTGCTGGCATGTGCCTGTGGTCCCAGCTACTCAGGATTACTTGAGCCTGGGAGGTCAAGGCTGCAGTAAACCATGATTGTGCCACTGCACCCCAGTCTGGGTGACAGAGCAAGGCCCTGTCAAAAAAAATATATTATAGTGGATTTTTTCCTGAAATGATAACGCGGATTGGTTGACATGATGACACAAACTTGGACAATTTTTAGCATACTACCTACCAAGTTCTTGGACCCAGTGCCATCTCATGAACATGGTGCCATTTGACAGCAGCCGTAAAACATTATTGAGATCATGGAATAAAAGTCTTTGTGTCACCAAAGCTCAGCACAGTGTCTGGCACATAATAGGCATTCATGTGTGATTGCTGAATGAAAAAGTAAAGAGAAAAAATCCATCACTGGGTTAATGAGTGTTTTTTTTTTGTTTGTTTTTTGTTTTTTTTTTTTTTTTTAAAAAGATTGAATCTTTTGAAAAGGTTATAATGTCAGTTTTCTAATTAAAAAATATTTGAGAGTACTTCAGCAACCTTTAAGACAGACTTCTTCCTTTCTGAGAATATTTCTTTAAATGTACTCTAAGTTTCATCTGCTATAATTTAAGCACGGTTCCCTCTCGGATGGTTTGTTTACTTTTTGTATTTTGATTTCATGAAATGTTTGACTGGTTTTGTGAGTGGTCAGAGCCAAACACACCTTTGAGAGAGGTCCAGCTTTCTCTAAATGATCTGCTTGGTGTGTTTCTTCCTATGGCTGCAATGACACCTTCCTTTTGGAATCGAGCCTTGGCTAAGTCTGAATGCAGACTGTGAAGTAAAAGACCTGGAGGCTGGGCGTGGTGGCTCATGCCTGTAATCCCAGCACTTTGGGAGGCCAAGGTGGGCAGATCACGAGGTCAAGAGTTTGAGACCAGCCCAGCCAACATAGTAAAACCCTGTCTCTACTAAAAATATAAAAAATTAGCTGGGTGTGGTGATGGGCGCCTGTAATCCCAGCAACTCGGCAGGCTGAGGCAGGAGAACTGCTTGAACTTGGGAGGTGGAGGTTGCAGTGAGCCGAGATTGTGCCACTGCACTCCAGCTCAGGTGACAATGCGAGACTCCGTCTCAAAAACAAAAAAACAAACAAACAAAAAAACAAAACAAAAAATAACCCAAAAGATCTGGAACCAAAATGACAAAATCTTGGATCTCACAGTCAAGGGTGCTCCTGCCTGCCAAGTGTATTGTGGGGCCTGAAGACATACCCAAAATTGTCCACACACTTTTAACTGACAAGTAACCTAGAGAGAGGCTCTCTGTCTGGTTGGTGCTGTGTGGACAGCTGTGGTACCCACACCGCACCACACATGCTGTGGGCACTCCACTGGGATTGACTGAATAATAATGTTTGCTCCTCCTCATTCAACACTCTGTGAGAACACATGCTTGATATCCAAACCGTAACCAGTGTCCTGGCAACAGTAATCCTTTATTAATAGCATCACTATTGATATCAATTCATCTAACACCATACCACATAAGTAAGAATGGTAAATGCGGGCTTGAGGAGGTTTGCTATTGCTAGAGTTATCGTCCAAAAAAAAAAAAAAAAAAAAAAAAAAAAACCCAACTGGCAGGCTGTTGCTTCTATCCTAAAATGTAATTGTTTGTTCTGCAATACTTCCAAGAATGATTTCTCTATACAACTTGGCTTTTGAAGCTCTTCAGGGTCTGGTCTTAACCAGATTTCCAGCTTCACCTCAGTGGGTCTATCCCTAAACCTTGGCAATAATACATTTCTCAGCATCTGGACAGGCTGGGTCTGTTTCGAGCAGGGTGTCCTTGCACATGCTATTTTCTGTGCCAGAAAGTCCTTTTTCTCTTTTTCCTTTGAGTTACTGTTACCTCCTACTCGTTCTGCAGGACTAAGCGGCTATGTTTCCCTACTCTGTAAAGGTTTTCCCAGCTCCCCCAGGCATCAGTGATGATTCCTCCCGAGTCCCTCTAGCACACTGCCCACTTCTCTATTGCAGCCCTTGCCGCATTAAGGATTGGAATCATCTAATTTATTCATGCAATGTATTTTTTTTCTGTTCCCTTGGGAATCGTAGGAGTTCTTAAAACTGGTAACTTTAGAACACTACCATTTACATGTGTATCAGGCTGAAAACTGAGAACCCACAGGGGCCACGCAAGTAGCATCCATGAGTGAAGTGTTCAGGTATAAGCAAAACAAATGTGTAACATGTGATTATAAATGTCAGCAGACCCTCAGCTCCCCAGGTAGGGGAAAGGAACCAAATTGGAGAATCCCACTAGGTCGAATGCTGCTTCTCCAGGCCAGCCTATCTCTGTACCTGGAGACAAGAGCTGATTATTATCAAATCTTTTGATTTTTTTCACATGAAGTCCCAAATCCTTAGGTTTATATCAAATCTCCTGATTTTAAAATGCTGGTAACTAATTTGAAAAGTTTTAACCATGAAAAGTTTCACTGCATTTTAGCGATGAAACACATCTGCGGGTAGAACAAGGCCTGTGGGGCACCATTCTGAGACCTGTCATCTATGTCCCATTATTACACACTTTGAGATGGCTCAGTATAAAATAGAAAAATACAGAGACCCCAACCAGGAGAAGTTTTACCCACTCAGGAATGTAGACTAGTAGGGCCAGGGACAAATAAGGGGTGAACCAAATATTCTCACTTCCTCAGCCCACCTTTTTTTTCTTAAAGTGAAAGCAAATTTATTAAGAAAGTACAGGAATAAAAGAATGGCTACTCCATAGAGCAGTTACCAAATACCATTTTTTTTTTTT